>NC_137690.1:40771998-40794498 GCF_963989245.1 Nansenia antarctica
TAAAACGTCAAAGGAGTCAAGTGCTGCAGCAGTGCCAAGACCCGGCTACACAGCTACCTGAAGAGGATGTCCCGTTGGTACCAGAGCTGCCACTACAGAAAGACAATGATAAAGATCCAGCAGGGGAAGGAGCTTCTCGAGAGTCATGTGATCAAGAGGAGAAACCTCATCTCAAAGCTCCAAGGTGTCAGCAGGAAAAAAGACAAGAGGACACTCCAAAAAATACTGTTAAAACATCTAAGGGACGCATGGTTAATAAGCCAGAGAGATTCAGGAACTAGTTATTGAAAGAGAGACTGTTTAGTTTATCTGCAGATTGGTTACTTCATCCAAGAAGTCTAAGTTTTGCATTATAAAAAATAATAATATATGTTTTACTGCCAAGTAGTTAAGTGTTTTAATTGTTTCGCTGCTGTTTAGCTATAGGGCCTACGAGTTGCAAAGACTGTGATGTAAGTAATCTAATAATTTAGACATGTACATTTGAGTCAACTGTTCTATTCCTACACATGTTAATGTTAAGTCACCTGTACTGAAGGGACTCAGTACTCTTGGAGGGGGATAGTGTGAGACAGTCCACCATGGATGGCTTTCCCTGTTGTTGTTGTTGTTGTTGTTGTTGTTGTTGTTTATGTTACCGTTATTGTTGATTGGTTACTGTATGTCACATGATCACCCAGAGAGAGATATAGCTCGTTACCTAGGTTACGTAAACAGTCAGTTAAGGGAACAACGCTCATCGGCATGAACAGCAAAGCTGCTGTTCTGTGCCAGAGCTATTTTTTCCGTCATCTATTAACCTGCCATCTGGGACACAATTAGTTGTATCTTGTATTGTGTATTGAAGAAGTTCACTAAAGAACAAGAAACGGAGAATTCCTTGTCGTGTGAGTCATTATACTCACGCACATCAGACGAGCAAGTTACTCTAACGGACAAAACACGACAATATGAACATCACCATCAGCCAGCCACTACACCTATATAGCCCACAGCTGCCACTATACACATTACTAGTTATACGAATTACTGCATGCATGATTTATTTCCGTGTCATGCCACATAGCTACACGGCCCATCTCACATACAAGACGCCTATATTACATAATAATAACAATCGATTATGTAGGCACTATATTGTAGCGTGAACGCAGGAACATTCGTCAGCCAGACGGACTTATGGCGCTTTTCCACCAGCGGCCCAGATCGCTTCGGGTCGGTTCGGGTCGGCTCGCTTCGGCACGCTTTTGAACAGTTCTGGTTTTCCACTATACACAACAGACCAGGAACGAGTAGGAGGAGTAGGCGATAGTAGGCGGAGTTACGCGTCATAAAAGCGCGCCATGGTGGTGACGTATATTTTCACGAGACACAACACAGCCACAACAACAGCGACATGGAGGAACTTGAAGCTATCGTATACTTTTTTCTCGGCATGTGGGGGGGGGGGGGGGTAGTGGTGGTCTAGTGGATAGTGAGTTGGACTTGTGATCGGAAGGTTGTGAGTTCAAATCCCGCCTGAAACCACACCACTACTAGTGTGCCCTTGAGTAAGGCACTTAGCCCTCAGTTACTCCAGGGGGAATGTCCCTGTAATTCGTAATTGTAAGTCGCTTTGGATAAAAGCGTCTGCTAAATGGCAAAATTAATTATATAATTAATGTGGTATATTATTAACTGTGATTTTTTGGGGAGAGAAAGAGAAAGAGAGAGAGGAAGCTATGTACACATAATAAAGTCATGTTTTTTTAACCCTTAAAACCACTGCCTTCACTTGTCTGCTTTATGAACTGTAGTATCATTGTGTGCCGTGTTATTCACGGACAAACACGGTGCCCGGAGGCACCCTTTGCGGGTTAATAACTTCGGTTTACCGTGGGTTAGGATAACAATTCAAACCTGTCCGGATAGGGGAGAGGACAGGGAATCCAAAACCATTTGAATGGTGTCGATACGACACTGCTATCACCGTCGACACAGCGCGGAGCGAATTCCCTGTTAAAACGCTGTCAACGGGAGTTTCAACCAGCTGGCGCGGTGCTGCGAGCAGCAGCGGGTTCATTGAGTTTATGGTTAAAAGCATAACTTTTCGGGGTGTAAAGCACTCTCTCTATTTCGGGCTAAACTGTGCAGTGTAGCCGGCGTCCTGGTTCCTCCAGCAACCGGACACTTCCATAAATAACAACAAATATGTAATATGTAAATATGTATAATACCACGTTCATTGATAAAATGACGCCAGGGATGGAAAGGGGTGATGGCAGTTTTAGAAGGGGGATGATGAAGCTCTGGACTACGGAACGGCACAGCACAGCACAACGGGGGGAAATGCGATAAGAATTATGTCAAAATGCAGCACCATCATGCACAGATCAGCCTTAAAACATGTAACGTTATATATATATCGTTATACAGGGAGCGATGTATTTCTACGGAAAGGCTAATAGATTGTAGAATCTTCTTGTCGGTAAAACGATGGAATCAATCTATTGAGGATTGTGATCTTAAATGCGTTGTGTCATCTCAGGATATATTAGGTGCACAGCATACACGATTTGACAAGGAAATAGGATGTTCAACACGGGTCGGAATCTCTACTTGATTTATTACTATCGGCATTAGTCAAATACCAGTGGCGGGCGGTGCATTTCACACCTAGGCCTTCAGTGATGTCCGACACATTCCTACCTGAATTATTCTACCTCTTAATACCATCGTTATGACGCCATGGCTCTAGAAACTAGACAGAAACACAGTATAACCGGGCGTTGCATCACCTTAACATAGTCAGACAAGTACAACAGAGTTATATTAATATTTCCGAAGCATTTTTAATCAATAAATCCGCATTTACAATGAAGAGTGTTAAACTAACATCTTTAAGATCGCTACATTACCCACGTCTGTCGTCTCGTCCACCATAATAGCGACAAAGGGTGCCTTTTTAATCTCCATTTTGATCTCTTCTCCCTTCAGCAATAGCAAAAATCAGGTCGTTTTGTATTTTGCCTGACGTCCCAGTAAACACTTTGTTTGTGGACAGGTGGTAATGTAAATCTGGGTTGTTTTCAGCCAGAAAAGAAAGAAGCTCAACGTAGTTTCCTCTGTTTGTGGACTTGGCGCTTTCATTGTGTCCCCTAAATGAAAGTTATTGTTTACCCAAAAACAGGACACAATCGATCAGTATTATCGATCAGTCAACGAAAGCTTTCGTTGTGAGGCTCCGTTTCCCTGCGCCCTTTCAAAAGTTTCACATCTACCGGCATAGTTCCGCATCTCAATAGTGAATATCAATAGTGCGTATCAATAGTGCGTAGCAATAGTGCGTATCCAATCAAAAGACGTGCTGGGTGCTGACATCATTGAGCCTTACAGCAGGCGCCGTTGTTGCTTTTGCTCGCATCTACGTAGGTTTACTAGGTACGCCACAGGTTTTCTCGTTCCAATGTTAAGTTACAGGTCGAATCCGCAGCACCGTTTAATGTGAAGGCGGGCAGATTTTTGAGCCCCCTAGCAACACATTTTGATTGGATAAAAGCTCTAACATAAAGGCCAGCCCTCCAAATCTCAATCGGAGACTGGAAGCAGCGCAACCAAGAGGAAAGCTATGAAATGAAGAGAATAGACTATGGGGAATCATTAATACATATTTGTGGAAAATATATATTAAAATAAAATGTATATTCTGATGATGTTTAGGCCAGCAGAGAAGGCCTTGCTGGCCCTGACGGCACACCACTGTCAAATACATGCTCACATCAAGTCATCCGTTCACTGCTGTCCATCAAAAATGGCACATCCATCAATAATATTACATAATAACAACTGCTCTGATTAGATTGCTTAGATTGTTTAATACATCAACGGGGGGAAAAGCGAGATGAACTCGCGAGTATCAATGCTTCATTGAACGGAAAGTCCTATCTATCCCATTCAAAGTGTTTTAGCCTTCCCCCTTTCCACTGGTAATAAGGAATTGGCAAGAATAGATTGATATAAATAGATCAACATAATGCAGCACTATCATGCACAGATCAGCCTTAAAACATGTAACGTTAGATATATAACGGAGCGATGTATTTCTACGGAAAGGCTGACTGACGCGTGGCTCATTCAATCTCCGCGTTCGTTATAGATACGCTTGCAGCAGCGGGTGAACTCCCGGTTCATTGAGTTTAAGGTTAAAAGCATAACTTCTCGGGGTGTCAGCGCGGTGGTTAAGGGCTCAAAATGACCGTATACCGATGGTGAAGTTAGCAAAGGAGTATTGTGATTGTACCACCTCCATAGCCGGTGTTATTCACGGGCAAAGACGGTGCATAATAGCGATTTTTGTGTTATGCTTGTTGTAAATAAAAGTTCTATGATGCATTGAAATGACATTAAACTAAGATAATACGATGGTCAGCATAATTTTTCGAATCTTTATTAATAAGCTATTACAGAAACTGTAGTGACATTTTCCAAGAGCGAATGTGGTATTTAAAGATGGCGGTTAGAGGTGTACAGTGAACACAAACGATGACGATTTTGTGACGATTTCCATTGACCAATCAACGGTGTGCAGCGTCACACGTCACACGCAGCCTGGCAAAAAGGTTCCGGGTCTCAATTTGGTTCCTGGTATCGAAGGGTAGCTAAAGAAGCGACCCGAACCGACCCAGGCCGACAAATGGAAAAGCGCCAAAGAAGCAGGCCAGCCCGGGCTGACCCGGGTCAGCCCTCTAGTGGAAAAGCCCCATTACATATTGAGCCTCATCGGTTGCACGCAGTGCACCGCTCAGACCCCACGGAGGGGTCTCAAATACCCGGCGAGTTACGTGCCCTTTTAATTATTTACTATTCAGCCAATATGTCCAATGTTTGTCTTATTTATAGGCCTATAATTATTTGAATGAGATGAATTTGTACTACTGTATATTTATGATGATTAATTGAGATGCATGATCAGTTGTGGAAGTTGAGTCCTAAGGGTGAATAGCTAGATGTTGGACTGTCTCCGTCCTCCGAATCTATGTCTGCCTGATCATCGCCCATAATAATAAAGTGGCTTTTATAATACACCTTTCTGGCTGTGTGTTTTGTGCGCTCCCTCTCCTGACATTTTACCAATACCCCTAAATCAGGGGACCCACATATTTTATCACAATATGTCCAGTTGTATCTTGTAGAAATTGTGGAAGCAAGGCAAGCAATATTGGTAGAGCCTATACAGCCTGCCTGGTCCGACACAATAAAGTAACAATTGAGAATAGAATTTTGTGCCGTGTGCATTAGGATGAGATTTTTTATGATTTTCTCATAGACTTCAATGGTGTGAGTTGAAAATTGAATTTTGCAGTGCGACAAAAATTGCATCGCACGCCGTGTGCATTGCAATCGAATGTTGTCGTGCAACAAAAATCGCACGCTGTGTGCATTGGCCTTTATATTTGCTTTTATTCATTGTAATTTGTATTGTCTTATGCTCCTCTTGCTGTATTTTTAAATAATGTATGTTAAGCACTTTGAATTGCCCCTGTTGTATGAAATGTGCTATACAAATAAACTTGCCTTGCTACAGCGGGACCAGTCATGCTGCTTTAGAACAGTAGTTGTAAAAAAGAAAAGAAAAAAGCTTTAAAAAAGCTGTGCAGATTCCAATGACATGAGACGCAATATCATACGTCTAACTTAAGGTATGATATAGAGTACATACAATTGTGGGAGGTCTTATTCTAATAAATAATATCGATGTAATCTTAATACCTATTCAAATTAAGTTTTGTGAGAAACCACACCAGTTTGCAACAGGCCGTCATTTACTGGATGACTCTCTTTGTACTCTCTTTGGTCCGACGACTAGACAGTTCCCCGGATGTAGCATTTCAACCTCAACATGGCGACTAGAAACTGATCCCAACATGTCAGACATCTTTCATACTCTGATATGTGGTGAGACTTTCGGCCAAAGTTAGTGAGCTTACAGGCAACCCAGACTAACAAGGTTAGCTAGCTTCTTAACAATCGGGAAAAAAAGAAACTTGAAATCCACACCTGTGGCATCAACGAAGGATATTTCAGGTAACACTATGTCTTTCATTCAACCTCGCTTGTGCTCAGCTAACTTAGCTATCTGTACTGCAAAACTAGCTAATTAGTTTAGCCGTTTAAGGTGTGTGTGTGTGTGTGTGTGTGTGTGTGTGTGTGTGTGTGTGTGTGTGTGTGTGTGTGTGTGTGTGTGTGTGTGTGTGTGTGTGTGTGTGTGGGGGGGGGGGGGTCTACTATGTTATGGTTGGACATTATTTCGAAGTCCTTGTTTTTTTGGGACTCAAAACTTCTGATATAGCTATCGAGTTATCCAACATAGGAGGAGAAGAGGTTGCGAGACGATGAACAGTTCGTCTGGTCAAACCACTGCAGGCTAACAACCAGAACACCGACGAAAGCAGCTTATCTGACCCTCCACACGCCAAGCCCAAGCAGGTAGCTAGCACGTTAGCTAAACTAAAGCCATCTTTACATTTAGAACATAATGACTGCACATATAAAGCCATCCAAACACCGTCCTCATTTTTTTATTTTTATGAAATCCGTCCCTGGTGATCCCTCCACCGGTACTGTAGCGGTATATTGCTGGCAGAGGAAATCAAAGATGCGACAGTGAGTGCAGCCTTAAATGTTATGGTAACCAGCCTTAACTGTCATGGTAACCATTGTGCGCAGAGTTCACGTTCTATCAGCTGTGCGGTGCTTCATCCCAACGGGAAATGTTTCACACCGCGGCTTTTACTCTTGACATTTCTTCGATGCCTCTCTGTTGTACTCTTCTAACTTAATTATCGAAGTATTTTTTATTATCGAGTTGTTTGTTTAACTTTGAAGTACAATTGCGATCTCCACCACTGTCAACATCAGCTTCCTCATCAGTTGTGTACGCAAGATATATGTAATGTTGTTTTCCGCGTTTAGTTTTCGTGTGTAAAGACGTTATGATGTTTTACCGAAATATAATGTGTGTAAATACTAGGGATGCACGATATGCATTTTTTCCAACCGATACCGATACCGATGTTTACCCGCTTCTCGTGGCCGATAACCGATATGATAACCGATATGAGAACAGATATAATTTCACAGTTGATAACCTGTAGTTCATGCACACCTGTAGTGAGGCTATGTAGTGAGCAAAGATTGATGATTTAATATTCCATAGTGATCTCACCAAATCTAACTTACATCACTATTGTTAACACAACAAAGAGAACACTTCTGACTCTTCAAATGTTCATTTATTTAAAAAAAAGGAAATACATTTCAACATTGTTGAAAATCACATCACACTCGCTAGTCAAGCCAAACTATTGCAATGCATGGATTGGGTGAGTAATCCCCACTGCTACCTAGTTAACTATAACACTACTTTACATTGTTACCTAGTTAACTATAACCAGGGGTGCACATAACTTTTTGGGGCCAGTGCTCAGAGGAGCACCTAGGGATGCTGCTTGGTGCTCCCCGAGCTCGCGAGTCACGACCCGTCCCACAGGATGGATGAAAAAGGGATACATGGATAACTTATATTAGCAAAACGACATTTATTCATAAATAAAGATGAACGAACAAATGATTGTGTGCAAAACAAAAGAAACAAATGCAAAATCAAATGACTGCTCTTTAAGCATGAAAGTCTGTCAGACTCCTTTAAACACAATGAAATCAACTGACATCTCTTTAAGCACTGCTCTGTTCTGTAAACACTGAAATCAACTTTTCAACAAAAAGTTACAGCCTAAGCATTTATTTATGCTACAAGCTTAATCATCATCACTGCTCTCTTGACTGCTGTTATCACTGTCCTCAATTTCAACCATGGTAGAGGATGTTGTAGGCTATCACTTTAAGTAGCTCATTATTTTGATTGTGCAACAAAGGAATAGAATTCCCAACCATATTCCCTCGGTCAGGGGTCTAGGTGCGATAATGAAGCTGTAAAACAAACGTCTGAACGTTTGAAAGCTTCAGAGAAAAGAAACGTGAAGTCCCTTGGTGTTGTTTTTCCTTTTAGCGACGAGTCGTTCTGGACTGAATTTTCACGTGTCGGCGTGATAACCGTGATAACCGTGCGATACGCGATATGCGGAATGAAAGTACGAGTTACGATACTTTCCGAATGTTTTCGTGAGGGGAGTCGCCGTGGTCGTCGTCGGTCGACTGTTGTGATGGATTAGTGGGGCTTGCAGTGATGCAGCAGTCAGCAGTCAGCAGTTGGATTTTGTGGAAGTAAATTCCTCTCCCAGCGCTTCCAGCTGTTGGTGCGCAAGAGCGCGTTCATGCTGCTGATCTGCCGCGCAGCATGCATTTTGGCGACGCATGCGCACTGGCGCACCAGTTATGTGCACCCCTGACTATAACACTACTTTACATTGTTACCTAGTTAACTATAACACTACTTTACATTGTTACCTAGTTAACGAGAACGCTACTTTACATTGTTACCTAGTTAACTATAACACTACTTTACATTGTTACCTAGTTAACTAGAACACTACTTTACATTGTTACCTAGTTAACTAGAACACTACTTTACATTGTTAGCAGGCTCACAAAACAAGCTGTGTTAGTTGACTAGCGATGTGTCATTCATTTTCAACAACGCTTAGCGCTTTTATTTTGAAATCGCGAAAACGAAAACGGAAGTCAATGTCGGAATGAGCCTCTCCTTGTTGTTCAGAGGACAGATGCCAAACTACTGACATGTTTGCTGTAATAATATGATTTGGCAGTAGAAAGCCATCAGTCAATAGCTCGTCTCATTCACAGAACAGCATGGGTTGCCTGCACTGTTTGATTGCGTATTAGAGCAGACTACAGAGATGGTGAACATTAGCACTAGCTAACATTGGCTATCTATTTACCTTAGCTTACCGTTAATTGACTGCATGGCTGTACGCAGGCGCAGCATCATGAGCGCGACAACTGGAACCGGAAATATTTCTCTATATCAGAAAAATAATAATAAAACCGATAAATATTTAATAACATTAATTTCCCAATATCGGGCCGATAATATCGTGCATCCCTAGTAAATACATGTTTTTATAATAATAGCTGCACTGTGATGGCTTTTTATGACGGATCAGCAATGTAAAGATGGCTCTAGAAAAGGAAGTTCCTGAAGAAACTCCGTGGGCTTGCAAATCCAGTGGATCCAGTTTAAAGTTGGACTGGACTGTCAAATTCACAGATACGAGGAACAGCGTTTTCTGCATCACCATAGCAACAGTATGGTCTTCATTCACACAATGGTTACCATGACATTTAAGGCTGCACTCACTGTCGCATATTCATCGTTTTGTAGACTAGGTGGAGTCAGTATACACATTTTAAAGTTGAATTGAGGTGTAAAAATGTCCCCATTCAAAGCAAATGACCATAGGAAAGAATGGGATTTTAGCCATATTTGAGTACTGCTCAAAAAGTATACATGGTATGTTTTATTTTTTTCTCAACCAAGTCAAGTTAAGCCGGGTACACAAAGATTATCTGGCCGATTTCCGACCAAAGACAGAAAACGCCCGATTATCGGATGGCTCTAAAGCAGGGGTAGGCAACCTTTTTGATATGAAGTGCTAACTGACTTGTTAGTCAGTGTGCCAACCACAATATCAACATAAATTATGACTCGACATTAGGGCTGCACGATTTGGGGAAAAAAATCTAATTGCGATTATTTGGACAGATATTGCGATTGCGATTTAATTTGCGATTATTTTTTTTAAAGCGATCCAAAGGAAGTTTTTGTAAAGTGTGGCCATATCTCCGCCTAGGAAGGTCGTATCAACGTGCAGTTTGTTTGTACGTCTTCAGGGGACTTAGAGGCTCCCTCCTCTAGCAGCCCCACAGCCCGAGCTACGAGTGAAAGAACTAAACTTACATTGGGTTGCTTTAAAGTTGTGTTGCTTTAAAGTTGGGTTGCTTTAAAGTCAAGCTTCAGATTAAAACATGTGATGGAGCATTACTAACCTGACTCAGATGGTTTGTTTCACACAACCATCTAGGAAAGCTTCATTGGAAGCTGTTTGGAAAAGGGCAGGTACTTTCAACAATACTTGGCAGGTGATTGGATGAATCTGTCTATCACCTTCTATCATGGGCTAATTTCAGAGAGCATTACCACATGATGCCATCAAACTGTTAATTGCTCTAATTCTAATGCTGAGAACTTATGGGTTTTTTAAACAGCTGCCATTTTGTTTCTCTCAAGTGTCAAAACATTTTAACAATTCCAATATGAAAATAAAATAGGACCTTTCTACAAACAAGGTTATTTAATTATGGCTCAGGAGCAGCATCTTAATATCAAGTTAAATAAAGTGATAATAAAAATGTCCAGTAAAAAAGAATAGGTCCTTTCTGTAAACATTGCAATAGATAAAGCAGGAAAGTAGGGATGCACGATATGCATTTTTTCCAACCGATACCGATATTTACCCGCTTCTCGTGGCCGATAACCGATACCGATACCGATATTATTATTATTATTTTATTTTTTCTTTCCTAGCCCCAGGGGAGCTCCCCCTCCCAAATTTCGTTTTTTGGTACCTGTACTATATCAATGACAATAAAGACCATTCAGATATAATTTCACAGTTGATAACCTGTAGTTCATGCACACCTGAAGGTAAGAAAGGCTATGTAGTGAGCAAAGATTGATGATTTAATATTCCATAGTGATCTCACCAAATCTAACTTACATCACTATTGTTAACACAACAAAGAGAACACTTCTGACTCTTCAAATGTTCATTTATTATTTCCTCTAACAAACTAAATCTGTTATAGACAGTGCACAATGCGTTTTTTAGCCAAGATCTGGCCTCCTTTTATGAAAACAAAAAAGGCTCACCTAAGAGTAATTAGATGCGTTGTGCGACCTCATCATTGTCCGAGTCTCTCCTAGGGTCATAGCTGTAACATACTGTGTGTTGTCTCACTACACCACACTAACACACTCAGTGACTGATGTGATTCGCTTTCTGTATCCGTCGTGTCCCAACGGAGTTGCCGTAGGTCGCGGCCAGCAACCAGAAATAAACTACATGTCTACAGTAAAGTCGTGTCCGTGTCTGTCAAGAACATTACAATAGCGAGCAGCGGTAAAGCTGTCAATTCCCTTGTCATCCAGTACCGGGAAACCGATGTCAGGGCTATGTGGCACTAAGTCCGCCCAGCATGGTGTCGGTAAACCTGGAGACATGTCCGCGTTAGACTGTGATGGCAGCGGATCTTCTCCCGACAGGCTAGCCATGCGACTTAGCCGTCAGCGGAGAAGTTTCTTGGGGAACACTGCACAGTGGATACACTCATCGGTAGAGATAACAGCGGCCTGGGCGTGGATTAATCCCAGACACGCTGCGCACTTAGAGTGGGTGTCCCAGCTAGCCATTTACGTCTCGGCTGTGCTAGGTCCGCTAGCTGTGCTAGGTCCGCTAGCTGTGCTAGGTCCGCTAGCCTCAACGTTAGCCATTGCTGGCTAGGGGTTGTAGGCTAGCTGCTAGCAGGCCTCGCTACTTCACCCGTTAGCTTGTCAGCTATCAAGGGAAAACAGAGGGGCCAGGGGAGGGATATTACTATCTACCCGCTACAAGGTGTGTCGTTGTGTTGTAACTCGTAGACCTTTGCCCTCCTCTCCGAACTTTTGTCGAACATGTGTTGCAAATTGCAAACGCAATATCTGCCTCAGAAACTGTGAAGAATGTCCACACCGGGGAAGGCATGTTTCGCTCGCGTCTCGTCAAAACAAACTGCGTGCCTGAGTGCGGAAACCGGAAGCAGAGCGCGGAAACCGGAAGCAGAAATATTTCCGGCTTCATAATATCGGTTAAATATCGGCAAAATTTTATAAATACCGATAAACATTAATGTCCCATTATCGGGCCGATAAATATCGGTGCCGATAATATCGTGCATCCCTACAGGAAAGTATACCGTTTGCCGGCAACTCTTCAACTCGTCGTAATGTATGAAGTGCACGGTGAGACCGCAGATCGGTTGTTGTTGCATAGTACTGACGTTGAATCCGACACGCTGTATAATGTATCCCAAATCGCAGGCTTTGCGATTTGCTAATCGCACCATCTCAAATCGCGATTTCGATTTAAAATCGATTAATCGTGCAGCCCTACTCGACATCAAACCAAACCAAACAAACCAACAGATCTGCATGTCATTCACATCTATGCTCTCATCAAGTGCGAGGCTAAACACTGTCGCATCTTTCAAACCAGCGGTCTGCTGCGCTTTCACATTTTCTGCCATTTCTCCTATTCTTCGTTCCACACTTCTGGCTGACACTGGGATGTCTTTTATTCTTGATTTTATTGTGTCTTTGTTTGATAAGCCTTCAAACAAAACATCTGAGCTACAGAGGAAAGCATCCTTAATATATTCTCCATCAGTGAATGGCTTTCCACGTTTCGCAATGCAATGAGCAATGCGAAAGCTTGCTTCAGTTGCGTGATTTTTAGCAGTGGCAAAGGCTTTAAAGGTGCTGGCCTGCTTCCCATACCTTGACACAGCACGTCTTATTGATTCGGCCTTGTCTGCTTCATCCTTGAACGATTTCTGATGGTTTCAAAATGCCGTTTAACGCTTGAAGTTCGGCAAACAACATTTTCGTGACATAGGACACATACAGCACGGTCTTTCTGCGACACAAAACCCCACTCTTCTGTCCATGAAGGCTGGAATTCACGAAGTTTTACTTTCAGGCCTGCCATGCTAATGCTACCCTGGCTGTTTATATAATATCAGGATCAGACGCAGGGTGAGACTTTCAACGACTTTCAACTGTCTTTCAACTGTCGTTCTGTGTGCTTAACAGTAACACTTGTATCGAATCCATTTCAGAATTTTACTTTGAAAATTGGAGCCAGAATACGACTCTCGTGGAGTGGATGAGAGACTAGGGCTGCATTCTTAAATTCGCCCTGAGAGCGCCGGAGCGTCCCTGAGACTGCCTCTAGTCCAATCAAATTACTTGGTCCCATTGTGACGTTGAACCCAGTGTGCGCACATTTTTATCATTCTCCCATTCTCGCACTTATTGCTTGGTTAGCTGCCACTGTTTAAGCTGTCGCGTGCCACTGCTGGCACGCGTGCCATAGGTTGCCGACCCTTGCTCTAAAGCAGGGGTCTTCAACCTTTTCAACCCAAGGACCCCTTGGACGAGAGACAAACAGAACAGGGACCCCCACATGTAATATATATTTTTAAATGTCTCACATTTTAAAGCCTATAATAACTTGTATATTTACTTCATTCGCCTTTTCTTTCACCGTATTAACCTATTTATATACTGGGTTATTACTAATATACTGGGTTATTAGCCTATATGTGTTTATGATTGATAAAACGTTCATGCATAATTATGATTGGTTATTATTATTATTATTGTTGTTGTTGTTGTTGTTGTTGTTGTTGTTGTTGATGAGGCTTATATTTTCTATTATTATTATTTTTCAACAATGAAACTTTTAGCTTCAGGAAGCCAGGTATGCCTACCTCAGTGAGATGACTGGCCCTGGTTGGTGGTACACAGCTTGTCTATTCTGGGGGAGATGGAGGTTGTCAGGCAGAGCATCATGTCATCCTCAGACTGCTGTCTGGAACAGTATTTGCTCTTCAGGTAGGTGAGGGAGGAGAATCCACTTTCACAAAGATAAGTTGTTGCAAAAGGCAAGAGGCTCATCGAGAACTGGGTGAGAGGCTGTGACTCGTACACATTCTTGTGTGTACTGTCTGTGGTTAGGTCGATCAGCTGATCTTCCTCAGCGGCTGTCAGGTTTGAGCCGTCGGATGCATTGTCTTTGCATGGAAACCGTATCCATGTCTTGTGCTTTCTCCAAGACTTAGTCTCAGAAAAGTACTTCTCAAATTGACTTTCGAGAGCCTCCAAGTGATCAACAATTGCGCATTTCACGTCAGGCGAGGGCACCGCGGAATCCGCGGAAATGCATTGAAATGCGCAGCCAGCTCCGCGCGGTAGCAGAATCTCGTGGATAGCTGTATGTAATTCAAAGACGCGCGCCAATACTGATCCACGGGAAAGCCATCTGACCTCGGAATGGTAAAGGAGCGCATTATAGCGGCGCATAGAGAAGCAAAGAGGCGGGTTTGTTATTATCAAACTAACTAAATTAGTAGGGGTGTAACGGATCACCTAACTCACGGATCGGATCGTGTCACGGATTTTGAGTCACGGATCGGATCATTTTTCGGATCAACACAAAACATTTTTTTTTAAAAATAAAAACAACATTTTCCTTGAATTCTGTAAAAAGAGGATGCATTTGCTAATTCGCCGACAATTAGGATCCTCTCCTTTTCATAGAGGTCGGGCACAACCTTCTCACTGAAGTGGGGGCGCGAGGGGATTTTGTAACGTGGCTCAAGCACATTGATCATATTTTGAAACCCTCCGTTCTCCACAACGGAGTATGGCCTCATGTCTGCCGCGATAAACTTCCCAATTGAATTGGTAATGGCTTTAGCCCGGTCTGAGTCTGCAGGAATCGTCTGTTTAAATGACGTTTGGAGAAGTTGTTGTTGAGCTACTTTTTTCTTGCCCCCCGTCATCAACACACCAGGGTGATGTCGCGTTAAATGTGTGGCCATGCTTGACGTATTGCCTGCCTCATAAGATTTCCGCGTGGCACAATGCCTACACACCGTAACTTTCCCTCCTTCCATCATTATTATAAGTAACAGGGAAGCCAAAGTGCTCCCATACATGTGATTTCAATGACGAGGGAGGCCTTTCCAGTTCGCCAACGTTGCTAGCACTCGCCATGATACTTGTTGCTGTGGATTCCCAGCTTCACGTGGAGTGAGTACGTAACAGAGTACTTTTTTTGTGTGTTTACACAATCACCCAGGCTGCTTAGCGGGTGATATGACGTGATATAAGTGGGACAGAGATGAGTGAATGAATGTTGTTGTCAACTCAGTACACATGCAGAGAGTGAGAATAAAGCGCACATGATTGTTTTTCTACTGGTTACATTTGAATGAATGAATGAATGGTCTTTATTGTCATTGCTACAGCACAGGTACCAAACAACGAAATTTAGGAGGGGTGGCTCCCCTGGTGTTAGAAAAAAAAACAAAAAAAAAAACGATTTTGCTATTGATCCGCGGTACACATGCGTTCCGAACCGTGGAGGGCGATCCGAACGGATCACGGATTATCCGTGATCCGTTACACCCCTATAAATTAGTAACGTTATGCTAGTTATTAATTAACGTTAATTTCGCAATGAAGACCGAACTGCAGCGTTTTAGCCAACACCTAGCTTGCTAGACAGGTGTGTTTTTTTTTTCTTTTTCAGCTGACGTTATGTGAGACTCTAGAATCATGGGCATCATTTATTTTGTAAATAGTTTTTTTTGTCAAAGGTAGCTTATTATTGCCTATTAATGCTTGTACTTTACTCAATATCATTTTTGTTATATTTTGTAATTCTCACTGATTATTTTGGTGAAAAATGTCAATTATTATGACAAAAATTGGCGGACCCCCTGCAGTACCTCTGCGGACCCCCTAGGGGTCGCGGACCCCCGGTTGAAGACCACTGCTCTAAAGATTATCCTATAAGATTATCTTGTGGTGTGAGGTGTGTTAAGAGTCAATCTCTCCCGACAATCTGCTCGGAAAATGATTGTGGCCGACAATCGTAAATGTCAAATGTGTTCAATACTTACGACCAAAAATCCTAGGGTTGCCAGATGGACTCGATGGAATTAGCGGTTTTAGACTGTGGTTAGGGTGGAAAATGTCAATCCCATCTGGCAACCCTGCTCGCGAGTCCAATTGTGACGTGGAATGGAATGTAGCCAATCAAGAAGCGAGCTGACTTCTTCTTCGGCACTTTATTTGCCCTGTCGCACATGGTTGCCTCGTACAGGTCAGTCAGGGTACTACGTTAGATAATAATTAGGGATGCACGATATGCATTTTTTTCCTACCGATACCGATGTTTACCCGCTTCTGTTTATTTCCTCTAACAAACAGAATCTGTTATAGACAGTGCACAATGCTTTTTTTAGCCAAGATCTGGCCTCCTTTTATGAAAACAAAAAAGGCTCACCTAAGAGTAATTAGATCAAAAAAGTGTCAAAAATAAAGTGCATCTTGTCTATCCCTGTAAATTGAAAATGCATAAATAAAATATCAAAAAATAAATACATAAAGTGCATCAGTCAATACAAAAATAAAGACTTTTAAAGAACCAAAAGTTGTATAGAACTTTTACAGAAACTAGTGCCAAATGGCTGCTTAGTCTGCAGATAAACAGAATGACACAAGGCACATAGTAGGCTACACTAGTATGCTTAATAAAGCAACTGAAAAGGGCTGGGCTATGCTACTTTTAGTGCATGAGGATGAGGTAGGTTGTGATACTCATTACTCACTACAAATGCGTGTTCAATAGGCACAGCAGCTTTTTTGTTTCGCGGCTAGGCTACTAGGCTACTAGTGCTTGATATTCCTTCCATACAGCGTGCTTGCAATGGTGAATCTTAAGGTGACTTATGAGATTCGTTGTGTTGTAACTCGTAGACCTTTGCCCTCCTCTCCGAACTTTTGTCGAACATGTGTTGCAAATTGCAAATGCTGAACCTGCACTATCTGCCTCAGAAACTCTGCAGAATGTCAGACACACCGGGGAAGCTCTCATGTTTTGCTGTCGTCTATACACTGCGTGCCTGTACGCAGGCGCAGCAGCATGAGCGCGGAAACCGGAAGCAGAAATATTTCCGGCTTCATATTATCGGCTAAAATATCGGCTAAAATTGTATAAAACCGATAAATACCGATAAACATAAATTTCCCATTATCGGGCCGATAATATCGTGCATCCCTAATAATAATAATAATAATAACTTTATTTGTGTTGGGCTTTTCCTGCAAATGTTGCAGCTCAAAGTGCTTTAATCATTATATAATCTTAATTAAATTATTTTGTAATTTAAATGCAATATTGTAGGAGTTGGAGCGTACAAACGAAACGGAGACTTGCTGCCAGTATAAAGCCGACCGTGTCGGCATTTATTTAACTGAAGACAAAGCGCCAATAGCAACGTACAAACACTTCCTTAAATGTTACCTGTACGCCCATACGTCACACCCCAGTGACCGGCGTTAAAGTGCCCGCACACAATTCCCCATTACCACACACAGGTGAATTATGTACATCATACATCATAGTATTTGTCCGCTACAGACCTCCCCCCAGAATTCACCATAACTGAGAACAGTCACCATTGCGGGGCCCGGATCACCCGTCCAAAACGGCTCCGTAAAACCGGAGCAGGGACTGAAAGTTCAACAGTCTGCTTATGAGGGACAGCAGGTGTTTTTTTAGAGGCTTTGCGGTGGCGTGGGGGCATAGCTGGAGGGCGGCCCCGCCTCGGGGGCCGAGCCAACCCCACGGGCTGGTCCAGATCCACGTGAGCTGGTTTAAGTCTGTCCACTGAAATGTAATCTGGCTTACCCCCGATGTCCACCAGAAAAGCCTTGTCTCCAGCCTCCAGAACCCGAAACGGTCCGTCATAGGGCGGTTGAAATGGCCCTCGGTGGGCGTCATGGCGGATGAACACGTACTCCGCCGTTCGCAGGCAAGGTGGCATATATGACTGGGGTAGCCCGTGCTGTGAGGTGGGTATAGGTGCGAAAGCCTTGGCATTATCCCAAAACTCGGCTCGCTGTTTGAGCGCCGACCAAGGGATCGTGGCGTTAGGGACGAAATCCCCAGGAACCCGTAGCGGCTGTCCGTAGACAAGCTCGGCGGATGACGACCGAAGGTCTTCTTTAGGGGCGGTCCTAAGGCCCAACATGACCCACGGGAGCCTGTCGACCCAACCACTGTCCTTGAGGCTAGCCCGAAGTGCAGCTTTCATAGAACGATGAAACCGCTCGCACAACCCGTTGGCCTGTGGGTGATATGCGGTAGTGCGGTGAAGCTTCATCCCCAGGCCTCCGGCAACTGCACTCCAGAGCTCAGAGGTGAACTGTGGCCCCCGGTCAGAGGAGACGTCAGATGGAGCACCGAACCGGGCGACCCAAGTGCCAATGAACGCCCGAGCCACCTCAGCAGCCGTGGTAGATGATAGTGGAACGGCCTCCGGCCACCGTGTGGTTCTGTCGACCATTGTGAGGAGGTAGGTGAACCCATGAGAAGGTGGCAAAGGCCCCACCAGGTCCACATTGACATGATCAAACCTCCTTTCCGGCACTGAAAAATGTGCCAGAGGGGCCTTCGTATGTCGATGCACCTTAGAACGCTGGCACATGACACAGGCATCTGCCCACTTCTGAATGTCCTTTCTAAGCCCGTGCCAGACAAACTTAGCTGCCACCAGTTTTTGAGAAGCCTTCCTCCCTGGGTGGGACAGGCCATGAATAGCGTCGAAAACCTGCCGTCTCCACTCAAGGGGCACGACGGGCCGTGGCTGCCCAGTGGACATGTCACATAGGAGTGTGGTCCCGGTGTCGTCGAAGACCAACTTAAGCCCTGTGACAGCAGTCCTGAGGGCCTGAGCATCTTGGTCAGAGGCCTGATCGCCTGCCATGCGGGCGTAGTCGATGCACCGCACCGGCGACCGCCCGTGAGAGGCAGTCAGCAACCCGGTTGTCCTTCCCTGCAACATGTTGGATGTCAGTGGTAAACTCAGAGATGAAGGACAGTTGGCGCTGCTGACGAGCAGACCATGGCTCTGAAACCTTCGCCATCACGAATGTCAACGGCTTGTGGTCCACGAAAGCTGTGAATGGCCTGGCCTCCAACAGAAAACGGAAGTGCCGAACGGCGAGGTAGTGGCCCAGGAGCTCCCGATCGAAGGTGCTGTATTTACGTTCGTTAGGGCGGAGCTGCCGGCTGAAAAAAGCGAGTGGCTGCCAAGCTCCCTTCACCCACTGCTCATGCATCGCTCCGACTGCATAGTCAGAAGCATCCGTGGTTACGGCAATCGGTGCATTCGGCGAGGGATGTGCCAGCATAGTTGCCCTAGCCAAAGCTCTCTTAGTCCCAGTGAAAGCATCGTCCATCTCCACAGACCAGCCGATGATGTGCTTGGCGGTCTTGCCTTTAAGAGCCTCATACAAGGGCCGCATAAACCAGGCTGCTCGGGGAACAAAGCGGTGGTAAAAGTTCACCATGCCTAAAAACTCCTGCAGGGCCTTGATTGTGAGTGGACGTGGAAAATCCACGATAGCGTTCACTTTTGAGGGCAGGGGCACTGCCCCGTCGTTAGTGATGCGGTGTCCAAGGAAATCGATTGACGTCAGTCCGAACTGGCATTTGGCTGGATTGATGATCAGGCCATGCTGGTTAAGCCTTTCAAAGAGAGTTCTTAAATGTGACATATGCTCTGCCATGGAAGCGCTGGCGATAAGAATGTCGTCCAGATAAACGAACAGGAATGGCAGGTCCCTAAGCACAGTGTCCATCAGCCGCTGAAAAGCCTGTGCCGCGTTTTTAAGACCGAACGGCATACGGAGGAACTCAAAAAGGCCTAATGGGGTGATCACTGCTGTTTTCGGGACGTCCTGTGAATGGACAGGAACCTGGTGATAGCCACGAACTAGGTCCACCTTAGAGAACACCAACCTCCCCGCCAGCCGGGCAGAAAAATCCTGAATGTGTGGGATTGGGTCAGGGGTCGTAATGTCATTAAGACGGCGGTAATCGCCACATGGACGCCACCCACCACCAGGTTTTGGGACGATATGTAGTGGAGAAGCCCAGGGGCTGTTTGACCGGCGAATAATGCCAAGGCGCTCCATGGTGTCGAACTCCGCCTTAGCAACGTCGAGCTTAGCTGGATCCAGGCGCCGGGCACGAGCATAGACCGGTGGTCCAGTAGTGGCGATGTAATGCTCAACCCCATGCTTAGTGGAGGCTGACGAGAAAGTGGGCTCCGTAAGACTCGGGAACTCAGCTAAGAGGCGGGAAAACACATCAGCAGCAGAGAGAGCACTAGACAGTCTTGTCGTGCCCGCACCACTGAGTGCACATGCGAGGGAACTAAAAGTTTCTGCGTTGATGAGTCGTCGGTTCTTAACGTCCACCAAAAGGCCGTTAGCGCAGAGGAAGTCGGCGCCGAGAAGGGGAGTAGACACAGTAGCCGTAATAAACTCCCAGTTAAAACGCTGTCCTCCGAAGCACAGTGGTATTTTCCTCATCCCAAAAGTGCGGATGGGGCTGCCATTGGCAGCTTCTAGAATGGGGCCATGTTTATCACTCTGGATCTCTATCCGTGATGCAGGCAGGACGCTCAGCTGAGCCCCTGTGTCACAGAGGAACCGCCGTCTTGAAACTGTGTCAGTAATGAACAACAAGCTACCTGAACGGCCGACACTCATGGCAGCTATCGAGCGCCGGCCCTGGCGTTTCCCGATGCCTCAAAGTTGCACGGGGGACGGCACCTCCTAGCTCTGGAGCCATATTGTGCATGGTAGTAACACAGGCCTGTGTCCTGCTGCCGTCGGCCCACAGCGGCCACCTCCACTGTGTCTCCAGGCCACGATGGGTTAACACTGGCTGAACCTCGAATTGTCATGCTGCACCGTTGCACACCAACAGAAAAAAACATATCTGCCTCTCTAGCCAAAGCACGGCTATCCTTAGTAATTGTATTAGCTAATGCAGCCCGAACCTGTAATGGTAGCTGTTGCAAGAATAGTTCATTGAAAAGAAAACACGGCTTATGATCCCCTAGAAGAGCTAGCATATGATCCATCAACTCTGAGGGTTTAGCATCGCCGAGGCCGGGCAGAGAGAGTAGCTGGCGGGCACGTTCAGATTCAGTTAAAGTAAAAGTCTCTAGTAAGTACGCCTTTAATGCTCCATATTTATTGTGCTCAGGAGGCTGCTCGAGAATACTCACAACCCTGGCTGCTGTAGAGCTCCCGAGAGCAGAGACGACATAGTAGTATTTCGTAATATCCGTGGTAATTCCTTTAAGCACGAACTGTGCCTCCGTCTGAGCAAACCACACTTTAGGCTGTTTCTCCCAGAACTCTGGCAACTTTATAGCGACAGCGTTCATCGTAGCCGGTGCGTTATCCATAGTTGAAAAAACAAAAACGATATAATCCTTGGAAAGCGTCCCAAAGCGACGTCAGGGTCACCACTGTAGGAGTTGGAGCGTACAAACGAAACGGAGACTTGCTGCCAGTATAAAGCCGACCGTGTCGGCATTTATTTAACTGAAGACATAGCGCCAATAGCAACGTACAAACACTTCCTTAAATGTTACCTGTACGCCCATACGTCACACCCCAGTGACCGGCGTTAAAGTGCCCGCACACAATTCCCCATTACCAAACACACAGGTGAATTATGTACATCATACATCATAGTATTTGTCCGCTACAATATAAAAGGATGGGTTCACGCGAGAGTTCTGGCTTGGGGAACGAGACTAGAGCAGGGGTGCCCAATACGTCGATCGCAAAGGTAGTATGGGTAGATTGCATGGCATTGAACAAACCCCCCCCCCCCCAAAAAAAAATAAAAATAAATAGTTCGCCTATCATCCATCCTCACTATGGCTTTTGCCACTTGATTGACGTACAGGTAAGCCAGTCTGAGATCTCATCTTTTCACCTAACACCCAACACACGGTTCACCACGCATGCGCAGTCAACAGCGCCAACTACCAAATACAAAATACCGGCGAGACTAATTACCTAGTTAGCCTTCCAATTTCTATTATTTACTATATAATACTAAAGAAAGGGTATACAAGTGGGGAAGCTGGACCAAGTAAGAAACCAATAACGTACAACTTCCATCCAGAATGGGAGGAGGACTTTTTTACACGATGTGATATTGGAAGTACGTCTGTCTGATCTGCAAATCTACGAAGGCTATTTCGAAGAAGGGAAATGTGGCAAAAGAGCGAAAACGTACGGCTGCAACGATAGCTTCTTATCGCGTCAGTCACGTTCTTATTAAACACAAGAAGTCATTCAAAGACGGCGAAATTGTGAAAAAAGCTTTTCTCGAGGCTGCTTTATCTTCATGTGTGGGGCAGGGTTTCCGTTAACCGGTAATTACCGGTCTTTGTCCGGTAAAATTTGTTGAAGTCCGACAAATTTAAAACTCGTCGGTCATATTGTCCGGTGAAAATAATTCCCTCTAAGCACAATTTGAATACAATTCGCTAAAGTTCACATTCTGATTCCTTCTATTTTAAAAAAGACGAATATATAGGCTATGTATTTCTTTTATTATTATATGATTTGACGCCGGCATGATGATGACTCCTAATATGTAGGCTAGCGGCTGCCTATGCGAAACAGCGGCGGCAGGGTTGCCAGATGGGATTGACAATACAGCCTAACCAGTCTACTAAACCCAGTAGCCCATTCGGCGGTAACCCGGCCCATCTGGCAACCCTGCGCAGCGGGCCACTGCGCAAACGATATAATACGCAAACGTTGCAGCTCAA
>NC_137690.1:40796998-40894663 GCF_963989245.1 Nansenia antarctica
GGCTATAGATCAGCAGTGTAAAGATGGCTATAGATCAGCAGTGTAAAGATGGCTATAGATCAGCAGTGTAAAGATGGCTATAGATCAGCAGTGTAAAGATGGCTATAGATCAGATGGCTATAGATCAGCAGTGTAAAGATGGCTATAGGTCAGATGGCTATAGATCAGCAGTGTAAAGATGGCTATAGATAGGGATGCTCCGATCTGGATTTTTGGGGCCGATACCGATCATCGATTTTTTTCCTCAAGATCTACCGATACCGATACCGATCTTTTTAAAAATACATAACTGTATGCCTACTGACTGGATAATAGCCTACATATATTTTGCTTTTTAGACAAAAGTCTTGATCCATTAGGCACCAAGCAAACACAGACCCAAGTCAGTCGATATGGCTGTATAAAAGACATCATAAACGTGGCCTTCATGGTTTACATACGCAGGGGTGCAAACTGGCGATGGTCCAAAAAGGTGACACTTTTTTTTTGTCCGTAGATGGTTAGCTCTGTCATTAACAGTCTAACAATGATGCGCGTGTAAGTAGCGATGGCCCTGACCGTAACACCCGCATAATTACCGGTAATGTAAGCAGGTTTCTACAAGTTACATTTAAGACCTTTATAAGAACACTTTTAATAGATTTGAAGACCTATTGAGCAAGTATTGGTATTAGACTCACATTCATTGATTCTTTTCATTAGCAATGCTGGGTGATCTGTTCTGTTGCATATAGAACAATGATAATGTAAGTTAGCCTACTTTATCAATTCTTGATTCATTTCCATTGCTTCTCAACACAATACTAGATATAATAGCATAAATAACAGAATAAACTCACACACTTACTTACACTGCATAGCCTACATACTGAGATATGGCACACACACACACACACACACACACACACACACACACACACACACACACACACACCTCTCACAGGTACACACACACCTCTCACAGGAGGGCCACACACACACACACACACACACACACACACACACACACCTCACAGGTACACACACACCTCTCACAGGAGGGCCACACACACACACACGTACAGCTACACACACACGCACGCTATATTTACTAAAACACACATACCGTTGCTACCACTGCAAGTTTGAAGAAATTATAACTTCACATGCCTACAGTCGAATCGCCTCCTACGGCGATTATCGTATCGTGGCCTCTTGTCTTATCGCTTCACGTGGCAACATATCAGGGTTTTGGGCGCAGCTTAACTGACGGTATTTAGTGATCGTTAAACTGTTGTTTATTTTTCGTGTTATGAAAAAAAACGAGTCGGCGAGTAGCGTAGTTCTAGGCTGAGTTCGTAAATTCGCTCTGAGAGCGCCGGAGGGCACACTGGGCTCAACGTCATAAAGGGACCAAGTAATTTGATTGGACAAGAGGCATTCCATGACTGCTGGGCAGATTTCCAGAGCGAATTTACGAACGCAGCCTAGAACTACGCTACTCGCCGACTCGGTTTTTTTCATAACACGAAAAATAAACAACAGTTTAACGATCACTAAATACTTTATGGATTGGATTCACCATTCTCGTTTGCCATAGACTACTATTTGGTAAGGCTTTTGTAAATACTTTTGTTTTGGGACGTGTTTGTGTTTGGGGCGGTATGATCATCTAATTATGTGTATGTGTTTCTAGCATGTCGATGTTCTATCAGGTAAATTCGCTAGAACTAACTAACCTCATGACATTTCACAATCACAAACATATATGTACAGAAACTCACTAAAGTATAAAATACCGCTTCTCTTGAAATCACTCTCCAGCTCCTATGACGCTTTGAGGTCAGTGCATTTGTTTTTTTGGTGAACTACCGTAATAACCCTAAATGGTTAGAGAGTGCAACTTCTCTGCTTTCAGAAACTGCTTTTTTTTTTCTTTTCGATTGCACATATAGTTCAAGAATTACGATAGTTTGAACGAACCCTGTAAAATCCTGTTCAGAAGTTATCGCAACATAGAAATAACGTTTTCCCACAATAAAATAACTTAAAAGATCGGCTTTTGCGATCGGCCATTTTTGCCGATCACCGATCGAGTCATTTGGAGTGAAATCGGCCGATTTAAATCGGTGGCCGATAAATCGGAGCATCCCTAGCTATAGATCAGCAGTGTAAAGATGGCTATAGGTCAGATGGCTATAGATCAGCAGTGTAAAGATGGCTATAGATCAGCAGTGTAAAGATGGCTATAGATCAGCAGTGTAAAGATGGCTATAGATCAGCAGTGTGAAGATGGCTATAGATCAGCAGTGTGGAGATGGCTATAAATCAGCAGTGTAAAGATGGCTATAGATCAGCAGTGTAAAGATGGCTATAGATCAGCAGTGTAAAGATGGCTATAGATCAGCAGTGTAAAGATGACTATAGATCAGCAGTGTAAAGATGGCTATAGATCAGCAGTGTGAAGATGGCTATAGATCAGCAGTGTGAAGATGGCTATAGATCAGCAGTGTAAAGATGGCTATAGATCAGCAGTGTGAAGATGGCTATAGATCAGCAGTGTAAAGATGGCTATAGATCAGCAGTGTAAAGATGGCTATAGGCAGGGGTGCACATAACTTTTTGGGGCCAGTGCTCAGAGGAGCACCTAGGGATGCTGCTTGGTGCTCCCCGAGCTCGCGAGTCACGACCCGTCCCACAGGATGGATAAAAAAGGGATACATGGATAACTTATATTAGAAAAACGACATTTATTCATAAATAAAGATGAACGAACAAATTATTGTGTGCAAAACAAAAGAAACAAATGCAAAGTCAAATGACTGCTCTTTAAGCATGAAAGTCTGTCAGACTCCTTTAAACACAATGAAATCAACTGACATCTCTTTAAGCACTAACTGAATGTCTGTTCTTTAAACACAATGAAATCAACTGACATCTCTTTAAGCACTGCTCTGTTCTGTAAACACTGAAATCAACTTTTCAACAAAAAGTTACAGCCTAAGCATTTATTTATGCTACAAGCTTAATCATCATCATCACTGCTCTCTTGACTTGCTGTTAATACTGTCCTCAATTTCAACCATGGTAGAGGATGTTGTAGGCTATCACTTTAAATAGCTCATTATTTTGATTGTGCAACAAAGTCATTTTTTTTTCTTTTCTAATATAATTCCCAACCATATTCCCTGGGTCAGGGGTCGAGGTGCGATAATGAAGCTGTAAAACAAACGTCTGAACGTTTGAAAGCTTCAGAGAAAAGAAACGTGTCCCTTGGTGTTGTTTTTCCTTTTAGCGACGAGTCGTTCGGGACTGAATTTTCACGAGGCGGCGAGATAACCGTGCGATACGCGATACGCGGAATGAAAGTACAAGTTACGATACTTTCCGAATGTTTTCGTGAGGGGAGTCGCCGTGGTCGTCGTCGATCGACTGTTGTGATGGATTACTCGTCGGGCCTTCGGCTGAGGGGACGGTAAATAGTTACTTAGTGGGGCTTGCAGTGATTCAGCAGTTGGATTTTGAGGAAGTAAATTCCTCTTCCAGCGGTTCCAGCTGTTGGTGCGCAAGAGCGCGTTCATGCGGCTGATCTGCCGCGCAGTAGGGCTGTCCCAAACGACTATTTTTCTAACGATTAATCTATCGATTATTTGTTCGGTTAGTCGGTTATTCTAACGACTAATTTAACGATTAGTCTAACGATGATTTTTTTACTGTTCGGTTAATGCAGTGGTTCCCAAACTTTTTCAATCAGGCCCCCCTTGGGTAATTGGAAATATTTTCGAGCCCCCCCTAACCCGGTTCCCACCTAGATTGATATAATTAATTGTATAAAGTTGTAAAAACATTACATTTTCTCTTCTAATAATAACAAGACACATACAGTATATCCAACTATAGTTTTATATTTTATTATGGTTTGAAAAGGAACATAAGTGCTTGGCAAATGATCCTGTGCCACTGAAATATTCAACATATCAACATTAACTAATTTCTACTGCATCACTATTCTTACTCCTCACATTTCTATCACAATTACGATCAATGACTTGTGTGTGCTTGCTTTGCCTTGCAAATCTTCTCAAAGCGGGGTTGTTGTTTTGAGACTGCCACTCTCAGTTCATTCTCAATGTTCAACTTCGACCTGTATTTGCTTTTGATAGCAGCAACAGCAGAAAAGCCTATCTCACACAGGTACGATGTTGCAAAAGGCAGCAGTATTCCCACAGCTTTCTGTCCAATGAGAGGGTAGTCCTTCTCCACTCCAATCCAAAACCCAGCCAAAGTCGTGGATGTGAACTGCAGCCTCATGGTTGACTCTGAAGTCATGTCGATGTACTGTTCCTCTTCCGCAGTGCTGAACATGGCAGGTGGTGGTGCAACAAATGGATCTCTAATCCAGTCGTATTTGGCACTGTCATCCACAGAGAAGTATTTCTGGAAGCTTTGTTTCAGGGCTGAGATGTGCTCTCTCATACATGGAACCACTGTGCTCTGCAGCTCATTGGTCTCGATGAATGCCTTCAGATTCCCAAATGAGTCGATGTCCCCCTGTTCAAGTCTCCTGCCCCACATGTCCAGTTTCCGTGTGAAAGATTGTATCCTGTCTGCCAGATGTGGAAGGTGTGTGTTGTTGCCCTGCAACTGTAGATTCAATTCATTGAGCTTCTCAAACATGTCGCTTAGGTAGGCCAATTTCATGAGGAAGTCTTCATCATTAAACTTGCTGGCAAGTTCGTTCCCTTCCTCCTCCAAGTAGATTCGGATCTCATCTTTCAGCGATAGCACCCTGGACAGCACCTTTCCGCGAGAGAGCCAACGCGACTCGCTGTGAAATAGCACGGCTGTGTGCTCGGAGCCCATCTCCTCGCACAAAGCGGAAAAAATGCGAGCTTTCAGTGGTCTTGTTTTTATGTAATTGACGGTGGTGATAACATGAGACAAAACGTCATTCAACTCTGGACTCAGCTGCTTTGACGCGAGTGCCTCCCTGTGTATTATGCAGTGAGTCCACACTGCTTTCGGTGCAACGCGCTTGATGAGCGTCTGGAGCCCTCCCCGTTTTCCTGCCATGGCCTGGGCACCGTCGGTGCATATCCCCACACAGTCCTCCCATTTCAGATCGGCTTCACTCAGGTATTTGTCTATGATTTTGAACAGTTCATCAGCTGTTGCTCTGTTTGGGACATAGTTGCAAAATAGCAAATCCTCGCTCAAACCCTCCGCATCAATGTATCTGACATACGCTATTAACAGACAGTCCTTGTTACTATCTGTGGCCTCGTCTACCTGGAGCGCAAAGCGTTGGTCTTTTATTTTCTCAACAAGCTGCTCTTTCATGTCTTCTGAGATGTCATTGATGCGTCTCGCAATAGTGTTGTTTGACAGGGGGATAGCTTTGAGTTTTTGGGCTGTTGCCTCGTCTATCATATGTGAAACCATATCTATTGCAGCAGGGAGTATTAACTCCTCAGCGATGGTGTGTGGTTTTTTAGACTGGGCGATACGATATGCCACTTTGTAGGAGGCAAGTTGAGCATTAGACGTAACAGATGCTGTTTTAACGAAACGGCTCTGCTGACCACGGTATTCTTGGAGTTTTCTCTTGAAGAAATCGAGGGGCTTCTTCACATCAGTCGGGTGTGTGGTCTCCAAGTGACGTTTCAACTTGCTAGGCTTCATGCTTTCTGCCGCTAAAGTTTTGAGACAGAGGACACACAGTGGTCGTTCCTCCGCACCGACCACATTAGACGTGAAGCCCAGGGAGAGGTATGTATCGTCATACTTTCTTGACTTTGGCTTTGGGACGTTTGTCATGGGCTCCTTCGCTTTTCGTTTAGCTTCTGGCTCTTTCATAAACTTATCCATTGTTGTTGTTGCTGCTAGATAGCTGGAGGAGGGAGTGCGCGCGTCAATGACGTGAATGGAGCGCGCGTCAATGACGTGAATGGAGCCCCCTCGCTGCCTCTTTGTTACAGTTTATGGCCTGCGCTCCATTCAGGTTCTCATTTTTATCATCCAACGCCCACAACACCCCTGATGGTAACCTTAAGCAAGCAGTGTTTGTTTACAGCTCTTGTGTGTGCATTTTTTTTCCCCTCCCATTATTTCTGCGCCCCCCCTGCAGTACCCCCGCGCCCCACTAGGGGGTCGCGACCCACAGTTTGGGAAACGCTGGGTTAATGTATCACTTAATTTCCCCCAAATAAATGTCAAAAACTTCTCTTATCAACATTTCAGTATTTTATTCAATTATTCTTGCACTGCAGGGCAATATTCCACACAACAAAAAAGATCCTCTCTTTCTTACAGTCCAACATAAAATATAATATTATAAAATATAAAAGTTAACTTCAAGTAAAAGGAAAAGTGCAAGTAATGCAGTAAATTCTGTAAAAAAGTGAAATTCTAACCGGAATACCGTATACCTCTCAGTAACAATCTTTAACAATAACAATCTCAATAACAAACATAACATTCTCCCCCTCTCTCTGCTCTCCCCCTCCCCCCTTAGCTCTCTCCCCCCCTCTCTCCCTTCTCCCCCCTCCACCTTAGGCATTACTGTGGAGGAATGTGAGCATGTCACACTCACACACAGACACACAGAGACAAAGATACACACACATGCGTGACACATACACACACACACACACACACACACACACACACACTGACAAACTGTTCCGTTGTGAGACAAGCATCACTTACGGCCCGCGACCAGTCAGAACAGGACTGTGGTAAACACAACAGCTTAGCTAGTACTGTTTTAGGAGATAAATATGGAGATAATAGGGCTATGCCCCGGGGTAGAAACACAATACTATAGCTGGATAAGGTCTACAGGTCATCACGGTCATTTTAAGCCGTCAGCCAGCCCGCTACGACCACGGGAAGTAATGTTAAAAGTGAAATTACTTCTGTTAAACTGGCTATAAGCTAACATCGCTAACTCTCTCCGTGTTTGCACTGGTCGCAGCCATTTTGTTTATTTACGACTAACTGACGCGTATTACGCAAACCGACGTATTGACGTAGTCGATGACTTCGACTAATCGTAACAGCCCTACCGCGCAGCATGCATTTTGGCGACGCATGCGCACTGGCGCACCAGTTATGTGCACCCCTGGCTATAGGTCAGATGGCTATAGATCAGCAGTGTAAAGATGGCTATAGATCAGCAGTGTAAAGATGGCTATAGATCAGCAGTGTGAAGATGGCTATAGATCAGCAGTGTAAAGATGGCTATAGATCAGCAGTGTAAAGATGGCTATAGATCAGCAGTGTAAAGATGGCTATAGATCAGCAGTGTAAAGATGGCTATAGATCAGCAGTGTAAAGATGGCTATAGATCAGCAGTGTGAAGATGGCTATAGATCAGCAGTGTAGAGATGGCTATACTGCTGATCTATAGCCTTGGGGGGATGGCACAGCGTCATGTCCAGCGGGTGTACTAACTTGAACATTAAGCCGCCTCACGCTACGGAAACAGTAGATAGGCTCCTTCTTTGACACTATTTACACACCATGGAACTATAATCAGACACTTTCTAGTCACAATAATAACGACCAATTTGAACCAACTTGCTCTGTTAGAATAGTCAGCAATTATATTTGCTAACGTTTCAACTTGCTTACTTTCCATCTGCAGACATCTCACCCTGCAAAAACTCTCTTGCATCGCTCGCGCACAATCTTGTATTATTCTCCAGCGCGAAGCGAAGTGTTGAGATAGATCTCGCTATGCGAGACTACTGGCGGACTACGTTACCAACGAGCCCATGGGCTTGCCACTCGCCAGATTCGGGTTGGGTGCGTTTAAAAAAAGCGGATATTTTAGCCTGCTTGTCAGATGTTTGGTGTCTACGTCCGTAATAATTCCTCTTTCTTGGGGGGGCGGGGGGTTCCGTTGGGGGGGCGATGGTAGGGGAAACACTGAGCAGTGTAAAGATGGCTATAGATCAGCGTTTCCCAAACCTTTTTTCAGACACGGCACCCTTTAAAAGTATGCAACATCTCAAATCACCCCAGTCTAAAATGTATTTAAAAAATGTACACTCTGCATCTCTCTGACAGCCAAAGTGCACACACACACACACACACACACACACACACACACAAACACACACACACTTACTATCAATGATGATGCACACAACCATCCTATTCTGGCAGGGATGGATGAGAGGCACTGAGCTCCTGGTCCACAGCCAGTTGTACAGTCCCACAGTGGAACCTTTGCCATTTCTTTTGCTGCTTGTGGGCCGAGCATGAAGCATCTTGTAGACAATTGCTTTGCATCCTGTAACTGGACTGTGTGGCTAGTTGGTTATTGAGGCTAGATACTTAACCAGTGGATTGATTTTGCCATCTATCAAGTGAAGTGTTTGACATGCTGGTGTGTTTCTATTAAAGACATGATGCAGATGATGATGCAGATGATGATGCACAGTGTTTCCCCTAGGTTTGCTGCCTTGGGGGGGTGGCATGGACCGTGGAATTGGAATTGGCATTGAATTGGAATTGGGGTGGCATGGACCCTGCGACATACCAGCGTCATGTCCAGGGGGTGTACTTGTACATCAAGCCGCCTCACGCTACGGAAACAGGAGATAGGCTCCTGCCCTATGGGCCGTTAGGCTCCAGAACCATCGGTTCACAAGGCTACTTATGTGGTCTTGACTACCTGTCCGCTTTCTCACCTGGTTCTTGCTGTCTCTCTCTGGTGTGCCGACACCATCCTGCTCTCTCTCCTTCTCTCTCCTTCTCTCCCTCTCTATCCTCCTCTCTCCCTCTTTTGCTGTCAACCAAAAGGCAAACATAACAACCAGAGTATTTCTAATCTAATAAGAGGTATAAATTGATCCATATCAATTTATAACATAATTTTAATAGCTTTTGGATTGCCGTGGGCAATGCAGTCAGATAATGTCATTTTGACTTTACTCTCACCTGAAGAAAGATCATGTCCAACTATAAAAACATTTCCAATGCTTCAATCCACTATGCCATTATGGTATTACCATGAAGCCCAATTCTAGCAGAATAAGAAAGATTGTATAGGCTATCTACTTTAAGTAAAATAATCAAGTGCCTCCAGTTAGCTCTTTAGCTGGCAAGTGTGCAGCAGACTAGCTCATCTCATCACCTCTGAGCTAGCTAGCTAGCTTGCTAGTTCTTTGACTATTTACACCATGGAATTATAGTCACACACTTTCTAGTCACAATAATAACGACCAATTTTAACCAACGTTCTCAGTCAGAACACTCAGCAAGTACATTTGCTAACTTTCAACTTACTTACAGACATCTCACCCGGCAAAAACTCTCTCGCGTCTCGCGCACACACTCGTCTCGCGCACAATCGTGTATTATTCTCCAGCATTATTATTATGTATTATTATGTATTATTATATTATTATTATTATTATTATGTATTATTATTATTATTATGTATTATTATGTATTATTCTCGCATTAGACTCAATGCATGACATTGAGCCATGGTCACAGAATCAGTCAAGTTTATTGTTACATCCTACATACAAGTAGGCCTATCTTTTTGGAGTTCACAAGTCCACAGTGTGCAGAATTGTCAGCAAAGTATCAAAAGTACAATAATATACATGCCATCTACCGCATCGCGCAAGCCTACCACCCGCAATCACTCGCAAAAAACTCCGCTAGCGCCATCGGTGGTCGGTGAAAAGCCGACGTGACCGTGCAGCACGACCACTGCAGCCCTGTGTGCTCGCCTACCCGGCAGCAAAGGAACTGTCCCTTGCTACATGCAAGCAATGATCAGCTCCATACACCTGCCCGTTCACTCCTCTCCTCCACCTCTGCTGGCCGACTGGCACCACCACCTCTGCGGGGCTGCAGTGGTCGTGCTGCACGGTCACGTCGGCTTTTCACCGACCACCGATGGTGCTAGCGGAGCTTTTTGCGAGTAATTGCCGGGTGGTAGGCTTGCGCAATGCGGTAGATGGCATGGTATATTATTATATACCTTTGACACTCTGCTGACAATTCTGCACACTGTGGACTAGTCTAGTGAACTCCAAAAAGATACTTGTATAATGGGATGTAACAATAAACTTGATTGATTCTGTCACCATGGCTCAATGTCATGCATTGAATCTAAAATAAAACAGGGAGCAGTGTTGTTACCACTCTACCCTGTACCATTAGCGCTATTTCACACTGACAATTTTCCATTTACAAGGGTACACAAAATATAACTGTATCCTTGTCTATGTTTTTTTTTCTTTCCCTTTCCTCTTCCAAGAGGTGTAATATGAATTAGTAAATCTCAGGTTCAATGCAGTGTTACTTTTGAGGGAAACAAAATACTGAGTATGTGTAAAAAGGACAGGACATTGCATATGAAATAGATATCAGACCCTATAATATGAACAGCTAAATCAATCACATTATTTGGTTGGTGTATTCATTATTCATATTGGTTTGAAGATGGTTCTGAATACTGTACAGTCCTTGTTGGTAGTAGACATGCTGGAGGGCTTTTGAGAGTTCCTCTCACTTCCATGCTTGATAGCTGGTGCAACATTCCCATTGAGGTATATGACAGTAAACATTATTTTGTAAAGCTATACCATTGGGAAAACTCACAATTGAATTATTCACTTTACATCACAATAAAATGATTATTAAAATTAAAATGTAATAAAATTCATTTGGGTTTAATCTGTCTTGAATTTTCCTCCGAAAAACTCTTTCCTTTATTCTCATCCAGCGAAGATATGCAGCCATGTTGTCATTAAAACTGAAATAAACCTAACATAAACCTCCTCCAGGGGTGGTTTAAATATAATTGCTAATCCAGGTTTAAACTAGGTTTAAAATTACTGGTGCAACAGACTTGATTTAATCCAGGTTTAAACCAGCCTTAAATTTAAACCAGGATTAAATTAAACCAGGTTTAAACTAGGTTTAAGATAGGATTAAAGTTTGGTGCAACAGGATTAGTAGATAAGCCCTGGTTTAAACCAGGATTAGTTTTAAACCAGGTTGGTGCAACCCAGCCTTAGTGTTGGTGTTACTGTGGTAAACTCTTAGTGTTGGTGTTACTGTGGTAAATGCTTAGTGTTGGTGTTCCTGTGGTAAATGCTTAGTGTTGGTGTTCCTGTGGTAAATGCTTAGTGTTGGTGTTCCTGTGGTAAATGCTTAGTGTTGGTGTTCCTGGGGGCATTGAGTGGGGTTGTGTGATCAGTGCCGGCCACCCGACACATTCCTTGCATGCCTGAGTGCCACCCAAGTGTCACACAGACAGCAGCCCGGCACTCCACACAAACAAAGCCCCACAGCCCACACTACACTGCCTCTCCCTCAGTCAAAACAATCTTCTAAACCTCATTGGATTGACTCCTAGGCTATGTGAGTGGGTCACTGAGTGGGTAGAAAGCTGTCCCCAGTTATGTGTTGTTTGTTGGCTATGCTAGGGTAACAGTTGTTTGGTGTCTATGCTAGGATAACTGCAATGTTCTCGCTACAGGCTTCAATAAGCTCCTTTTCTACCCCCCCCCCCCCCCTTTATGCCTTGATGTATCTGGTAGTAAAAGAGGGAACCAAGTGTAGGACTGCATCAGGTTGTAGGGGAGACACCCACCAGGGGCCTCGCCAGGACTGAAGGCAGGGATGTTGTCTTTTAGGTTTTATATGAGCCCTGAGGGAGGGCCATCGGGGAGGAGAACCCAGCTGTATAAATGGCTTCCAGGAAGAGAAAATAGAGACCTCATTTGACGGTCCTTTCAGGATTTCACTTGGCCCCAGGTCGCACCCTAACCCATCTTGTTCTTGTTTCGGAGGTCTTACTACAGTGACCACTGACCAGACCTTACTTCTGAGCACCTTGAAGAGTGTGTTGATATTGGCTGATACAGTCGAGCCTGTCTTGTAAAAATAAAAGCTACTATAATGTACTGCTGCTGGCTATGACATGGTGCTGTTAGATTTGGTCTCCCCTAATTTCTATTCCACACCCTGTACTTATTAGTAGGGCTGTCAAACGATTACACATGAATTAATCCCATGATTTGCTGCGATGAATCAGACATTATTTTTGGCAATTTTGGTTTGGTCAATTTTAGACCTAATTAAAGATGTTTTCATAAAAAAATAAAAAAATAAAGAATCTGCATCAGATGTTTTTATGAGCTCTTCTCAGCCAATAACATTTCAGCCATGAAGTCTACCTCTGTAGCTGGTTAAATATAAGTAAAGTTATGTGTGTGTGTGTGTGTGTGTGTGTGTCTTCAAATCTCTTCAGCCAATGGCAAGAACTATAGATCTATGTCTAAATGTAAGAACTATAGATCTCTATCTAAATGTAAGAACTATAGATCTCTATCTAAATGTAAGAAGAAGAACATAGAAGTGAACCACGCTGGGTACAGAGTAGACAGACAGACAACACTTTCTGCCCTGGAGCGGCTCTGACAAAACCCCTTGTCTGAATGCCGACAGGTTGCGGCCACTTTAGTGTCTGTCTGTCTGTCTGTCTGTCTGTCTGTTCGCCTCGTTGCATATTCTAAATGGAATTCATGACGCATTCAGTGAAAATAAAATTACGGTAGGCCTACAAACTGGGTCAGCTGGGAACATTTATAAAAATAAGCACAAAAAAACCCCAAACATCTAGAATATATTGGGGGTATTAACACGTTCACTTTTAACAGCCCTACGACGTATTCGTTTGTTTGTTTGTTTTTTTAATTTTGGAGGTTCTTACTCCATCGCTGCCTGTGGCAAAAGGTGGAGTCGGCTTTTCATTTGGAGGACATTAAGCACAGCTAAGCGTTGTGTTTTCACAGTGTGCCTCACTGTTAGGTATTACAGTGCTGCGATCTGACCCTCGCTCTGTCTCTGTCTCATCTGAGGCTCTGTCTCATCTGAGGCTCTGTCTCTGTCTCATCTGAGGTTCTGTCTCATCTGAGGCTCTGTCTCTGTCTCTTCTGAGGATCTGTCTCATCTGAGGCTCTGTCTCTGTCTCACCTGAGGCTCTGTCTCTGTCTCACCTGAGGCTCTGTCTCTGTCTCACCTGAGGCTCTGTCTCACCTGAGGCTCTGTCTCACCTGAGGCTCTGTCTCACCTGAGGCTCTGTCTCTGTCTCACCTGAGGTCTCTGTCTCACCTGAGGCCAGGGCTGCACGATTTGGGGAAAAAAATCGAATTGCGATTATTTGGACAGATATCGCGATTGCGATTAATTTGCGTTTTTTTTTTTTTAAATAGCAAAAAAAAAAAAAAAAGGGGAGTTTTTGTAAAGTGTGGCCATATCTCCGGCTAGGAAGGTCGTATCAACGTGCAGTTTGTTTGTACGTCTTCAGGGGACTTAGAGGCTCCCTCCTCTAGCACCCCCACAGCCCGAGCTACGAGTGAAAGAACTAAACTTACATTGGGTTGCTTTAAAGTTGGGTTGCTTTAAAATCAAGCTTCAGATTAAAACATGTGATGGAGCATTACTAACCTGACTCAGGTGGTTTGTTTCACACAACCATCTAGGAAAGCTTAATTGGAAGCTGTTTGGAAAAGGGCAGGTACTTTCAAAAAATACTTGGCAGGTGATTGGATGAATATCACCTATTTTCAGAGAGCATTACCACATGATACCATCAAACTATTAACTGCTCTAATTCTAATGCAAGGATGAGAACTTAAAAGATATGAATTGTATATGATAACCTCATCTCATCTAGACAGGTGGCTACTTTCTAAGATGATCCAGCTATTAAAATGATCATTTGGGGATACACTGTGACTATAACTGAAAGGACCACATCTAGATGACTCGGTCAACAGTCGAACTGATGAATGATAGAATGGTGGTCTCTGACTATGGAGCACAGACACACGTCACCTTGACTTAGGAATCTGTGACATACTTCAGCCCAAGGCTAGGCTAGGCTAACCTCTGCGTCTTTAAAGCCGGCTGGTATGAACGAATGGTATGAGGTTATGCATACAGGACACATTCATGTTTGACAACAGAACAGTTAACTTCCATGTATCCATAAGCCTGCTATACTATATAAACACCAACCCGCAGGTTGCTGAGACTGTCAACTCTGTGTCTGTACTTTAACGCCGGGTTAGCATGAGTAGCTAAGCTAAGCTACCGTCTCAAAGACTACAAGTTAGCTAAGCTAAGTTTAAGGCTGGACTAACAGCACCGACATGCACTTGGCTGGTACAGTTAGTATAGTGAAATTGTACACTTACCTGTCGCAATTATAACATACTAACGTTTATCATACGTCCAGTAAGCCATGTGGTGTCTAATTGTCTCCGTTACGTTAGCCCAAAGTCTCATAATAATTGGACTGACTGTCGTGACACAACCTATGCCTGCGTTCGTAAATTCGCTCTGAGAGCGCCGGGTTCAAAGTCATAAAGAGACCAAGTAATTTGATTGGACAAGAGGCATTCCATGAGTGCTGATCAAATTTCCAAAAGAGGTTTTAATCTCAATGTGACTTCCTGGTAAAATAAAGGTTTAAAAAAAATAAAAATAAATAGTCGCAGGCAAATCGCAGGCTTTGCGCATTTCAAATCGCGATTTCGATTTAAAATCGATTAATCGTGCAGCCCTACCTGAGGCTCTGTCTCTGTCTCACCTGAGGCTCTGTCTCTGTCTCATCTGAGGCTCTGTCTCTGTCTCATCTGAGGATCTGTCTCTGTCTCATCTGAGGCTCTGTCTCATCTGAGGCTCTGTCTCTGTCTCATCTGAGGCTCTGTCTCTGTCTCATCTGAGGCTCTGTCTCTGTCTCATCTGAGGATCTGTCTCGGTCTCATCTGAGGATCTGTCTCGGTCTCATTTGAGGCTACTGAGGTGCATCTCTCTTTCTCATTTGAGGCTTACAGTGATACTTGAAAGTATGTGAACCCCTTGTGCAGGGCTTAAAGTTCTCCGGCACGGTGCCGGATTTCCGGCGCGGGGGAATTTTGAGCAATAAAATCACATGCTATTTCTTTACATCGTAATTTAAAGAGTCATCTTCAGCAAAGAGACAGTTCCGCCTACCAATTGTATCACATTGCTCAAGCCAACCAACTACTTCTAGCCAATCGGAGGCAGAGTAGTGGGGCGGGCCTTAAGAAGTTTGAATGAGTGTAATATTAGCTTGTAGAGACGTTCGCTTTTAGCAGCCCGCTATCTCGCTAACTTTAGTAAGAGTCTATTAAAATGGAAGCCAAGTTTCTTAAACCTTGCTCATACAACAACCTTGCCGGGAGCGACGGCTACAGGTAGCCTACCACTTCATCTTCAATGGCCGAAGCTGAACATAATCTGTCTTTCACAATGGCTCAGCCACTCGTCGATTTGTGCAAGAAGCTATCAGAAGACAAAAATGCACTGACAAAGCTGTCCGTTTCCAATCAGCACGCCAGCTATTTAAACACACATGGCCTTTGTCCCGGAATTGAAAAAACGGCTGTGTGAAAAGCTTAAAAAAGCAACGTTTTCAATTGTAATATCGACGAAGCTACTAATCTTAACATGGACAAAAACCTCAATGTCCTTGTTCGATTTTTTAATGATGATCTGGCCAAAGTAACAACACAACACCTAGTCAGCAGGAAAGTAAACATCGCCAACTCGTCAGCCCTCATGCAGGAGCTCAAAGATATCCTGGAGTCCAATGGTCTTGACTGGTCACTAGTCATCAGTATTCTACTTCAGTATAGATCTATTGATCTATTGTTATAGTGATGCAATCAGTTTGGCCTTAAGTGATTTAATCAGTTTGTTCTTTTAAAGACATCTAAATATATTATTTTATTTTGTATTGAGTATAAAACAGTATTAATGCATTTTAACATTGAGACATATGTTTTGTATTGACTATAAAATAGTATTAATGCATTTAATTGAGACAAGAAGCTGTCTTCTGTCCCCACTCTCCCAATATCTCAAACTGTGACCCCCCTCCCCAAGAAAAAGTTTCAGGCACAGGATTTTTTTTCCCACTTTAAGCCCTGCTTGTGCAATTATAGATTCTTTTAGTTTTTACCATGAAATCTTTATTTAATCAGAACCAGTCTTTTTTTATCTCACTTAACTGACTACACGCATGATTCCCTCTAAACCAACATATGAAATTGGTCAATATAAACATGTTATGTCAGATTTAAAAAAATACTGGTTCTGATTAAATAAAGATTTCATGGTAAAAACAAAAAATCTATAGTTGCACAAGGCGTTCACATACTTTAAAGCATCACTGTATATTCTTCAACTTGCACACTCTTTCTCTCACACATGATTGTCTCAGTATTCTCCCGTAATTCTGTCTTGTCTTTGAGTCTCACCTCTAGACAACTCAATCTTAGGCAGTGTTCGGAATGGTATACTAGCATACTGCATACTAGCATACTCAATGAGCATATACTGCATACTGCCTACTAAATTCATAATAAGTATGCGAAAACCAGCCGACCGTTTACACAGTATGCATACTGCCTCCCAGAATGCATTTCGCCGGGAGCGCCGAATTTAAACCTCCATTTTAAACCTCCATTGGCTAAAAGCTCTAATTTTGGCTTTACAAGTGTTAACATGTCATTTTAAGTTTTTATGTGTTTTCAGGTGAGAAAGTAACCACATATCAGTGTTTCCCCTAGGCCTTGGGGGGGTGGCATGGACCGTGGACCCCCCCCCAGGGGGTAAGACCCTGCGACATACCAGCGTCATGTCCAGGGGGTGTACTTGTACATCAAGCCGCCTCACGCTACGGAAACAGGAGATGGGCCGTTAGGCTCCAGAACCATCGGTTCACAAGGCTACTTATGTGGTCTTGACTACCTGTCCACTTTCTCACCTGGTTCTTGCTGTCTCTCTCTCGTGTGCCGACACCATCCTGCTCTCTATCCTCCTCTCCCTCTTTTGCTGTCAACCAAAAGGCAAACATAACAACCAGAGTATTTCTAATCTAATAAGAGGTATAAATTGATCCATATCAATTTATAACATAATTATAATAGCTTTTGGATTGCTGTGGGCAATGCAGTCAGATAATGTCATTTTGACATTACTCTCTCACCTGAAAAAAGATCATGTCCAACTATAAAAAAAACAGACATTTCCAATGCTTCAATCCACTGTCCATGTACTGTAAATATGCCATTATGGTATTACCATGAAGCCCAATTCTAGCAGAATAAGAAAGATTGTATATCTACTTTAACTCAAATAATAAAGTCAAGTGCATCCAGTTAGCTCTTTAGCTGGCAAGTGTGCAGCAGACTAGCTCATCTCATCACCTCTGAGCTAGCTAGCTAGCTTGCTAGTTCTTTGACTATTTACACCATGGAATTATAGTCACACACTTTCTAGTCACAATAATAACGACCAATTTTAACCAACGTTCTCTGTCAGAACACTCAGCAAGTATATTTGCTAACGTTTCAACTTGCTTACTTTCATCTGCAGACATCTCGCGCACACTCGCGCACAATCTTGTATTATTCTCCAGCGCGGCACAGTGCGAAATGAAGTGTGGAGATAGGTTTGACTATGCGAGACTACTGGCGGACTAATGTTACCAACGAGCCTATGGGCTTGCCACTCACCAGATTCGGGTTGGGTGCGTTTAAAAAACGTATATATTTTAGCCTGCTTGTCAGATGTTTGGTGTTTACATCCGTAATAATTCCTCCGCGGCCCGCCCCCCCAAGGCAATGGTAGGGGAAACACTGCATATATTCCCAAAATGTGTCCAGTTTACCAAAATAACCCGTTAATATATCTGATCTGACGATTTTTCCGTCTTCTGTTCGCTAGCTATATTATGGCTGCGTTCGTAAATACGCTCAGGAAATCCGACCAGCACTCGTGGAACGCCTCTTGTCCAATCAAATTACTCGGTCCCTTTATGACGTTGAGCCCAGTGTGCGCTCCGGCGCTCTCGGAGCGAATTTACGAACGCAGCCCTCGCTGTGTTGCAGCTGGAGCCACAGAAATGGCGTCATCCCCTGCTTTATCTAGCGCAGTAGACAGCCTGTAGGAGACAATTTTGTTGGAGCTTTTGTTGTGAGGTCTTCTCGGTGACCTCGTAGCTAGGCTAGCTAGCGAAATTCGATAATGAATGAATGAATGAATGAATGAATGGACTTTATTGTCATTGCTACAGTACAGGTACCAAACAACGAAATTTAGGAGGGGTGGCTCCCCTGGTGTTAGGAAAGGGGGAAAAAAAACACTTTTAGAAAAAGAATAAAATCACAAGAAGGTAAGGAGCTGGTTTACATAAATAAAGGCTATGTACACAATCCACTGTACTATACTGCACAGATAGTCAACTAGGGTTGTCATATTGCACAATAGTATTTTTTCACGTTATTGAAAGTGTCACAGTTTGCAGGCTTGAAATGTACATGTTTGTGCCTCAGCACTAGCTGCCATACAATCCGTCCAGACTGTCCTGGGCCCAGAACTTAGGTCTTTGCTGTGTTCAGGGCCTTGACGGCCCTGTGGTAGAAGCAGTTCTTCAGTCTGTTTGTCTTAGCGGCCGGGGTCCTGTACCTCCTTTTCGAGGGCAGCCTGATAAAGTGTACGTGCCCAGGGTGGGTCGGGTCCCTGGAGATCTTGGAGGCCTTCCTGAGACAGCGTGTGTTGTACAGCTCTTCCAGAGAGGGGAGGGGGGCGCCGGTGATCTTCTGTGCTGTTCTCACGACTCTCTGTAGCGCATTTCTCTCCGCTGTTGTGCAGCTGTAGAACCAGTTGCAGATGCCGTAGGTGATGGGCTAATATGATGATACACGCACTGAGTGGAAATTTAACAGGCGATGTGACGTCACGAGTCACCAGTTGACTGTTGCATGACACCGGACACCAGGGGGCGAGATAGAAAAGTACCGAAATGAGGTACCGAAATCTCCTTTGCAATTCGGTACGGTAAATACCGAATGTAAAGTAACCGGTACCTGCCGGTACCGATTTTCGGTACCCAACCCTAATCATAACATAATTAATTGAGTTGTAAAATGATTTGGGGTAGCTCAAGTAACTGGTTTACTATATTGTTGTCTTAGCAGTTGGTAAAAGAACATGATTAAAATAAATATATATGAGCGATAACATATCGTGGGCTTGCTGCAGCAAGCACAATACAACCAACTTGTCCGTCTGAAGCGACAATACTGGGATCATTCGTGATTGGGCTACAATCAGTCAAATACTAGGCGAACGTGTATGTAAGACACGAATAAACTTGGACGGGCTGGACAGCCTAGAGGTGGTGGCAGAACAGAGGATGGGGGAAAAACTGGCGGCCATGCTGGCCAATCCCTCCCACCCGATGTACTGCGAGCTGGCGGGGATGAGGAGCAAGTTCAGCCACAGATTTGTTCTCCCCCGTCAAAGTACAAAAAGATTTGGACAGTCCTTTGTTCCAGCTGCACTCCGACTCTACAACCAGGCCTTGCAGGGTGGGGGAGACCTGGAGCTGGAACTTTGGAACTTGGAACTTTTTACTTATTGAGCCTGCACTGTTTTATCTATTTATTTATTGAATGTTTTTCTGTCTGCCCTAACTAAGCTGTTTGACAACAAAATTTCCCCATTGGGGACAATAAAGGTTTTCATCATTCATCATCATCGATTTCATGCATTTCAAGTGGCATATTTGTAATCATGACGACGTAGCCTTGTCTAAGAATGCATTTCACCATGTTAATTCCCAGTATAGTGAAAATACCACCGCTCATCCGTGATCAGACTTAGCTGGGGTGCTGCACTCAAATAGAGTGCAAAAAAGCAGCATCTACACACTCAAATCTGTGCAAAAAACTATGTTTATTGCAAGCTTTCGGTCCCCAGGCTATCGGACAATGTAAACAACAGCTGTATGACAAGTTTGTATGACGCAGTTTGACGAGGCTGAAAGCGCACAGGGTTGCCAGATGGGATTGACAATTTACAGCCTAAACTTTCTATAACCTCAAAATCCAGTAGCCCATTCGGCGGTAACCCGCCCCATCTGGCAACCCTGGACGCGAAATGCATTTTGGGAAACAGTACCCCAGAAGTGTACAGTCGTATCACACTTAGGGCTGCAACTAACGATTATTTTGGTAGTCGACTAATCTGTCGATTATTTTTCCGATTAGTCGTGTGGCTTTTCGCTGCGCGTAAATGGCGACGCAGAAGCATAAATCCGGCTTAACTAGCTATCTAACCTAACGTTACGCCAAGCTACAGCTGCTCACAGAGCTAGTTGATTGGCTAGCTAGCATTGCTGGCTAGACTACAGACAGCTCACGTTAGTAGGCTACGCTTGGCGCTGTTTATCTTACAGACAGCTCGCTGGTGGACTCAACATAATTGAAATAGCATTCACTTATCAAGCATCATTCATGATCATCCACCATGACTACCTGGTATTTTAATAGTGACCACCCCTCACTTCATTTCATCTCGCGTTCTCCTGGCTTCAACATGGAAAACCCCTGCTACGTAACGTTACATACAAGCGCCTCTGTCTGTCACACGCGTGCCACAGGGCAAATAAATTAATAGCACAAACGCTCATAGCATGTACAGCCCTGTCCATGAGACGTTGTTTTCCAACATGTAACAGTAAAGCTAACATAAACATTACGACCCTAACAATATAACGTTAGCCAGTTGGCTAACAACGTTAGCTAAAACTTACCCATGGCTCCCGTTTAAAAAAAAAAAAAAAAACTTTATTTTTTATTTTTAATACGATTAGTCGACACTAAAATTCCACGTCGACGAGTTTTTATAATCGACGTCGTCGATTATGTCGACTAATCGTTGCAGCCCTAATCACACTTAAATTATTCAGAAAATATAGTATATATACTAAATTTCTTGCATACTCAAATCTCGCATACTGTACAGTGTGAACGCTCTCATATACTCAAATCTACGTCATATCTAGTATGAGTAGTATGCACGTATGCTATTCCGAACACAGCCTTAGAGTGGACCTGAGGCTTGTGAGCCTGGTTCTGAAGGTCTAGTGTGGTAATATAATACAGTGCTAAGAGTATGTGAACCCTTTGGAATTACCTGGTTTTCTGCATGAATTGGTCATAAAATGTGATCTGATCTTCATCTAAGTCACAAGTATAGACAAACACAATGTGCTTAAGCTTATCACATGAACAATTATAATCTTTCATGTTTTTATTGAACACAACCATTGATCACAGCGCTAGTGGAAAAAGTAACTGATACCTTGGATTTAATAACAGGTCGAATCCCCTTTGGCAGCAATAACTTCAATCAAGCGCTTCCGGTAGCTGTGGATCAGACCTGCACCACGTTCAGGAGGAATTTTGGACCGTTCTTCCTTACAGAACTGCTTCAGCTCAGCCATGTTCTTAGGATGTCTGGTGTAAACGGCTCTCTTGAGGTCATTCCACAGCATCTCTATTGGGTTAAGGTCTGAGCTCTGACTGGGCCACTCCAAAAGACGGATTTTCTTTTTCTGAAGCCATTCTGTACTAGATTTACTTCAATGTTTAGGGTTATTGTCCTGCTGCATCACCCAACTTCTACTGAGCTTCAGCTGGCGGACAGCCACCCTGACGTTATCCTGTAGGATACCTTGATAAACTTGTGAATTCATTTTCCCCTCCATGATGGCAAGCTGTCCAGGCCCCGAGGCAGCAAAGCAGCCCCCAAATCATGATGCTCCTCCTCCGTACTTCCCTGTTGGAATGTTGTTTTCATGTTGGTATGCGGTGCCCTTTTTACGCCATACGTAGTGCTGCGTGTTCTTCCCGAACAATTCAACCTTAGTTTCATCAGTCCACAAAACATTTTCCCAGTAGCGTTGTGGAGTGTCACGGTGCTCTTTCCAAACTTCAGGCGTGCATTTAAGTTTTTTTCCGAGGTGCCCTGCCATGGACATCTTGGCTGGGCGCCCACTTCTAGGGAGAGTAGCCACAGTAATAAATCTTCTCCATGTATAGACAATTTGTCTAACTGTGGATAGATGAATATCTAAGCTCTTTGAGATTACTTTGTAACCCTTTCCAGCTTTATGCAAATCAACAATGCTTGATCGTAGGTCTTTGCAGATCTCTTTTTTGCGAGGCATGGCTCACATCAGCAGATGCTTCTTGTGAATAGCAAACTCAAAATGTTTGAGAGTTTTTTCGAGGTCAAAGTATCTCTAACCCACACGTCCAATCTTGTTTCATTGATTGGACTCCAGGTTTGCTAATCCTGCCTCCAATTAGCTTTTGTAGAAGTCATTAGCCTAGGGGTTCACATACCTTTTCCAACCTACACTGAATGTATGAAAGTTATTTTTCTGAGTGGGGCAGTCCCATTCATATTTTTTTCATTTTATTGGACAGATAGTGAAGACAGACAGGAAAGTAGGAGAAGAAGGGAGAGAGGACATGTCAGCAGGGTATAGTATAGTGGATAGTGTACATAGCCTTTATTTATGTAAACCAGCTCCTTCCCTTCTTGTGATTTTTTTTTAAAGTTTTTTTTTTTTCCCTTTCCTAACACCAGGGGAGCCACCCCTCCTAAATTTCGTTGTTTGGTACCTGTACTGTAGCAATGACAATAAAGACCATTCATTCATTCATTCATTCATGGGCCGGATTTGAACCCATGCCGACATGGGCATATGTGTGCACTGTAGACCGTGGTGCTAGACCACCCCATGCCACAACAGTGTGAATGTTTGAATGATATATAAAAAATGGACAAGAACAATACAATAATTTGTGTGTTATTAGTTCGATTAGTTAGATTGTGTTTGTTCATTATTGTAACTTAGATGAAGATCAGACCATATTTTAAAACAAATGTATACATAAATGCAGTAAATATGGTCACAGCAGGAATCGAACCCACAACCAACGAGTTGTTAGCACCATGCTTTATCAACTGAGCCACAGAGGACCACATGGCGAATCTCTTGTCATCTGCCTTGCCCAATTAGTTTGGCTCAGCCTTTACTGTGCAGTGTACACAGTAACAGTGCAGTGCGTTGTTTTTCCTGTGTTTTCAATGTGCACGCCTCATCGTTTCAATCAGATATCCCACTATCAAGCTGGGACCTGCCATCCCGGCCATATGAAAGGCCTTGTCTACACACACAGCCGGGCGCAGAGGATTCTGGGTAATGGTCCCATTTCACCTCTGCTTTAGGCCTGAGCTGTTGTGGCACAATGAGTGAATGAGCATATTGAACTGTGGGCATGGAACAAGAAAAAAGTGCTGTTGTTTTTGTTACATTATTGGAGCCATAACCCTGGAATATTCTCAGTGAATGGGGACGGCGCTTTTGTCCGTGCCGGTGAATAGAGCGGAGCCTGCCACGGCAGCCATGAAAAGGAGAATGCGGTACCGACAGAGTGAAGGCTTTGCTGTGGTCGACGTCCATTCGATCCTTTTGCTATCAGCGAACGGTTTCTACTGTCCCACAGCCACATCAACAAACAATTGCAGTCTTGCACAAGATAATGGATTTTCTGAAATGGGGGGAACATTGTGTTTTCCTTTCTAAAAATGTTCAAATAGTTTTGTATGAAAGTACCCCTCCAAATGAAAGCTGACATTCTGGGCTTTGATCTGAAACCCAATTGGCCGGAGTATAGAGCCAGATCACATGAAGGTGACTGAATGTGCTGTATGCATGATGTGTCTGCCAGTTTCAACTGAAGCTGGAAATGGAAGGTTCCGTTTTTCTTTTTACCGTAGCCTTAGTAGTCAGTCCTAACCATGTTTTTTGTTGGATCCTGTTCTTGACCTGACATGGAGCTGCGACTCCTTAGGTCTGTATGCTCTCCTCCTGTCGCCCCCGGAGACATGGGGCCTGTGAACGCTCTGTGACCTCATACTGGTGACATCATACTGGTGACATCATACTGGTACCACAGCACTGACTGGTCCCCAGAGCACAGATGACAGCTCCCCATAGAAATACAATTCACTTCTCTATCTGTCAACTTCTCTCCCCCCTTGGTTCTCTTGGCTCTCTCTCTCTCTCTCTCTCTCTCTCTCTCTCTCTCTCTCTCTCTCTCTCTCTCTCTCCCTTCCTCTCCCTCCCTCTCTCCTTTCCTCACTATTTGTCTCTCCCTCTGTCGGTCTCTCTCTCTCAGGCTGTGCAGACCGGCTATTTGATCTGCATCACTGAATAATCACTGCATCACTGAATAATTGACAACAAATTCAATTCAAACAAATCATCCCCCATATGTCACCTGGTCTTTGTCAGCTACAATGTTTTGACTGTGGAACCTAATCTCTTTAGAAGCTATAAGGCCTAGCTGAGGTAGTGTAGTGTCGTTAGGCTTATCAAAGCACTGCGAACAGACTCTGCAGGCGTAGTTCACATTCCCTCTGCTCCCTTTATCATTGACCTTTCCACATTCCACAGCCAGACCTGGAACCTAGCGCTTGATTGGCTGAGGCGACCCAGGCTTTGTTTGAACCTAGCCTCCGGGTTGGCTGCGGTGCATGTGTCTAAAATGTCAAGCGCTCCCGTCCAACACTATATTTTTTTAACACTCACAGGAATGTCCAGAATTATTCTCTGTTATTTCTGATCTCTCCCTATTCTCCTGTGGTATTGTCATGATATAGGTGGTTTTGACCACAGTAGAGGGTGATTAGCAGGTAGTTAATGGGTGTGAAAGACACTGACTATTTTGTCATAATGACATTTGCTTCATTACTATTTGAGTAGCCTAGTTTATTATAAAAATAAAGAAATTGTCGTCAGAGAAGATTTAACGGATACAATTGTTCCCTGAGAGTTCCCTTTCTCTCTACTGTGTTCATGGATTCATAATAAATATATTCAAAGTTATTATTATTATTATTATTATTATTATTATTATCATTATTATTATAACTGTTCAAATTAGTAGTCACTCATTTCACAAGATGCCACCTGAAGGTAAATGCAGTATTGAGCAGACTGTGTTAGTTGTGTTAGGGTGAGTTGAGCATGTCTATATTGTGGCAGAGAGAGAGAGCTGTGCTGGTCATTACTGACATGCTCAGTCACATGACTCCTCCACTGTACACTTTCTCTACTGGAAATACATTTAAAAATAACTTCATTATTCCTTCTTCTAGCATGACTGACAATGTCCCCTGGCCTGAGCATAGATGTATTTGTCTTGCTATGATTGGTGGATTACTTAGACAAATGTATTTGTTTTAAGTCGCTTTGGATAAAGGCCTCTGCTAAATGCCGAAATTGTAAATGTACATGAATGATCTTCTTGTTTGGGTCATGTTTTTGTTGTGATTTGGCTGCTCAGTTCCAGATCTGGTAATTAGTAACTATGAATAATGACTATAATGACTACTATTAGTAATTAGTAAGTATGTGTAACAGTGTTAGGTCTAGTAGTAACTAGTAGTTGTAAGAGTGTTAGGTCTAGTAGTAACTAGTAGTTGTAACAGTGTTAGGTCTAGTAGTAACTAGTAGTTGTAACAGTGTTAGGTCTAGTAGTAACTATTAGTTGAGAGGCGTTCCCAGGCCTTTCCCCGGTGACGTCATGATACTGGGCCGCTGCAGTGAAACCATCGGAATGCGACACACTTTATCTCTCCGACATGTTTACACTTCGGACAACTTCAGTTTCGCATAAGTTATTGGAAATATCTATCTATGCCTAAACACTGTTGTGGAAATACGACGTGTGCACCTTAAACGAAGCTCTTATTCACTTTAAAACCACTTTGGAGAGTCTCCCCACAGCGCGGAGCTGGCTAGAGTTTTTCCTCATTTGTTCTCATGCGTGGTCGCGAAATAAAATCAGGTGGATTATATCCCTGGATAAACACACTGGTGAGTAGCTCGAACGCAAATGTCGTTTAGCTGCTCTGTTTTGAGTGTAATTCTTACATTAACTAGTTTACATCGACGAGTTTGAAATGAGGTGTATTGTGTAAACTATTGCGAAGTTAATCTTCGCTGTAGAATAAGTCTTTGTGGTTCGAAATCTGAACTCGCCCTCGATGTTAGTTATCTATTTATATAACTTAATTAATAGCAGCCGAAACATACAGACATGTGATATGAGTTAATAAACGCGGTATTTCTCCCTCTGTGCTCGCCATAGCCATACCCACGTAGTCTAGTCAACATGTGATATTGGAAGCATGACATAATGGTTCGATGCTCCGACCCATAGTCGTGTGTGTGTGTGTGTGTGTGTGTGTGTGTGTGTGTGTGTGTGTGTGTGTGTGTGTGTGTGTGTGTGTGTGTGTGTGTGTGTGTGTGTGTGTGTGTGTGTGTGTGTGTGTGTGTGTGTGTGTGTGTGTGTGTGTGTGTGTGTGTGTGTGTGTGTGTGTGTATAGGCTCTGCTCAAAGCTAGAACTGTGGTTTTAAACAGCTGTAGTTGTTTGGTTTTGCAATACCAACACTCCTTTCCAAGTTTCTGTGATCACTGTCAAGGTTGTGCGGTGGCTCTGCCTCTCAGCTGGGTAAACGAGAGGCTAGACTAGACACACAATGCTGCTTGCACGCCTTCCCAAAAACTGACATGACATCAGCTGAGTGGCTGTAGACTCAGTGATGACTTTGTTGTCATGTGTTTTGGGCTGTATTTCTTGACATGGCGCATTCACTAATAAGTATGTAAATAGCCCGATGGCTGGGAGATGACAAAGTTGTTGGAAATTATCATGCCGTAATCGGGTCATCCAGAACCTACTTCTGGGTAGATAATAGGGGTAGTGCTGGTCTAAGTGGGTTGGACTGGTGATCGGAAGGTTGCGAGTTCAAACCCCTCCTGAAACCACACCACCACTAGTCTTGAGTAAGGCACTTTAGCCCTCAGTTACTCCAGGGGGAAAGTACCTGTAATTCGTAATTCTAAATCGCTTTGGATTAAAAGCGTCCGCTAAATGGCAAATTCTAAATTCTAGATAAACACAACCTAGACACTTGTCTGTTTTTAAAAGTGTTTCTTAAAGTTCTTGTCTGTCGTTTCTCTAGATAGGACCTCATCAATCTCGGTCCCCCAAGGAAGGTCACGTGACTGAGGTGTGTTGTCCCTGGTAACAGCTGCTTTATCAGACTGAGGTGTGTTGTCCCTGGTAACAGCTGCTTTATTCAGTCATGCAGGACTTTTCTTGAACGCCTGAACGCCGCATCATTCTGACCGTGTCTTTCTGAAGGCCTTGTGGGAGCTCAGAGTCACTCTCCACACGGTCACCCGCAGCCACGCCCCTGTGCTGCCCCGCCTGTGTCTGTGCTGCTCTGGGGCCCCATCTGTGTCTGTGCTGGTCTGGGGCTCTGTCTGCTCTGGGGTTCTGTCTGTGTCTGTGCTGCTCTGTCTGTGCTGCTCTGGAGCCCTGTCTGTGTCTGCTCTGGAGCCCTGTCTGTGTCTGTGCTGCTCTGGAGCCCTGTCTGTGTCTGCTCTGGAGCCCTGTCTGTGTCTGTGCTGCTCTGGAGCCCTGTCTGTGTCTGCTCTTGGTCCTAGCGTGTTAGAGAGAGTCCATCACCAGGCAGGAGCTAGCCCTGTGTTAGCCTAGCGTGTTGTTAGAGAGAGTCCATCACCAGGCAGGAGCTAGCCCTGTTAGCCTAGCGTGTTGTTAGAGAGAGTCCATCACCAGGCAGGAGTTAGCCCTGTTAGCCTAGCGTGTTGTTAGAGAGAGTCCATCACCAGGCAGGAGCTAGCCCTGTTATCCTAGCGCAGGGGTGCCCACACTTTTTTGAACCAAGATCTACTTTTCAAGTAGCCAGTCTGCCAAGATCTACCAGTCTAGTTTCAACATCGCAAACGTACACGCACGTACTACAAACACACACACACACACACACACACACACACACACACACACACACACACACACACACACACAGTTCCCAGCCTGCATAGTAAACTCACAATACACTTTCTCTCTGTCAGTGTCACACAGCCACACAGGAGAAGACCATCACAAACCCTCCCTCTTTGCTATTCTCGCTCACACACACACACACACACACACACATTCACATACACACACACACACACACACACACTCACACACACACACACACACACACATTTGCCAGTCTGCATAGGGAGCCATAGCACAAACCCTCCCTCTCTCTCCCCCCCCCCTCTCTCTCCCTCTCTCTCTCTCTCTCTCTCTCTCTCTCTCTCTCTCTCTCTCTCTCTCTCTCTCTCTCTCTCTCTCTCTCTCTCTCTCTCTCTCTCTCTCTCTCTCACACACACACACACATTTGCCAGTCTGCATAGGGAGCCATAGCACAAACCCTCCCTCTCTCTCCCCCCCCCTCTCCCCCCCCTCTCTCCCCCTCTCTCTCCCCCTCTCTCTCCCTCTCTCTCTCTCTCTCTCTCTCTCTCTCTCTCTCTCTCTCTCTCTCTCTCTCTCTCTCTCTCTCTCTCTCCTCTCTCTCACTCACCCACTGACAGCCAGTCTGCAGTACCATAGCCAACTACTGATCCAACAAACAGAAAAGTAAACCAGATACAAAACAGGTAGTTCCCTAGTTTGAAAGGAGGAAATCAATGCATATCTCTACCTTAGTGGGAGACCTGGCACTGGGAGGAGGCAGCTAGTTTCTAGTAGTCAGGGCTGTAGGAGCTGTTTGCAAGGTGTAAGCAGTAGGGCTGTCCCAAACGACTATTTTTCTAAGGATTAATCTAGCGATGATTTTTTCGATTAGTCTAACGATTATTTTTTTTACTGTTCGATTAATGTATCACTTAATTTTCCCCCAAATAATGGCTGTATTGTCTCTCTGTTTAACAGTGTCTTTATAAAGCACTCTGGGTAATAGCTGCTGCTCTTATAAAACAAAGCAGCGTGTGACATGCACATTACTCAGACGGCCGCCCCTTTAAATGATCAGCTGATGTATGGGGGCTGTCTGTGGGCCTGCAATTAAACACAGACACCTTTAATTCGGCGACCTGCTACTACTACTACTACTACTACTACTACTACTACTACTACTACTACTACTACTACTACTACTACTACTACTACTACTGTAACTGCCTCTGTCAAACAGCCCCAGACACAGGCCCAATCACTGCTATGTTTAGCCAACTTGAATGCCAACATGGCCATCAGGGTTTTTCCTGGCTCAAAATGAGGCGGAGGTGGTACCAGTGGTGTTTGACATCGGGGGATCCATGAAGCAGGGCTGTCTGGGGGTCCTTAAACATCAAACACTTAATTTCTTGCATTCTGGTGAATTGATATGCACCAATTTGTGCCCTTTCTGCATCAATTTATGGTGGAAATCTCATTATTTATGTAAAGGAAAACACAATATTCAGGCACCAGATGACCATTCAAAATATAATATAATGCAATATAAGGCTCTCAGGCATTCTGTACTTTCAAATATGTATTCTCCTTGAGCAGTCAACATACTATCAATTATTTCACTAGCAAAAACGAAAGCTAACTTATTTGCAAAACAGCGCCCCCGCCAGCACGTCGGCGCAGTGCCGCTATTGCAGTTAGAAATGCTGCTATGTTATGATTAGCTAAATTGATGCTAACGTAGCATGCGAGCTACGAGCTAGATAACGTAGGTGCGATCACCACAATGACAATAGGCTACCGTAGCTAGCCACTAGCCAGCTACATAGCTAACGTTACTAACACCAGAAGACAAGACATACAAACTGTGGTGAGCTACATTGCTTGTGTAACATTAGCTAGTAGCCTCCTCCATGTTTCCACTGGTCGCAGCCATGTTGTTTATTTGCGACGCACATTACGCAAGTCGACGTATTGACGTAGTCGATTATGTCGACTACGTCGACGCGTTGTCCCAGCCCTAGTAAGCAGGCTTGCAAGGTGTCATCAGCCACTGTGGATCTGTCATCGAAAATCTGCAGCCTCGAGAAATGCTTTTTTCACAATTTCGCCGTCTTTGAATGACTTCTTGTGTTTAACAAGAACGTGACTGACGCGATAAGAAGCTATCGTTGCAGCCGTACGTTTTCGCTCTTTTGCCACATTTCCCTTCTTCGAAATAGCCTTCGTAGATTTGCAGATCAGACAGACGAACTTCCAATATCACATTGTGTAAAAAAAGTTCTCCTCCCATTCTGGATGGAAGTTGTACGTTATTGGTTTCTTACTTGGTCCAGCTTCCCCACTCATTTGTATACCCTTTCTTTAGTATTATATAGTAAATAATAGAAATTGGAAGGCTAACTAGGTAATTAGTCTCGCCAGTATTTTGTATTTTGTAGTTGGCGCTGTTGACTGCGCATGCGTGGTGAACCGTGTGTTAGGTGTTAGGTGAAAAGATGAGATCTCAGACTGGCTTACCTGTACGTCAATCAAGTGGCAAAAGCCATAGTGAGGATGGATGATAGGCGAAGTTTTTTGGTTTTTGTTCAATGCCATGCGATCTACCCATACTACCTTTGCGATCGACCGGTCGTATTGGGCACCCCTGGCCTAGCGTGTTAGAGAGAGTCCATCACCAGGCAGGAGCTAGCCCTGTTAGCCTAGCGTGTTAGAGAGAGTCCATCACCAGGCAGGAGCTAGCCCTGTTAGCCTAGCGTGTTGAGGGGGTCCATCACCAGGCAGGAGCTAGCCCTGTTAGCCTAGCGTGTTGTTTTGGGTTCATGGCTCTCGTTCTCTTGTCTGAGCCGCCGCAGTGCCTCTTGGTTCTGTGGGCCCCGTCCTCTTTTTACCAAGATACATTTGGCCTGGTTATCTTCCAATAGGGCTGCCACAAACGATTATTTTCATAGTCGACTAGTCACCGATTATTTTAACGATTAGTCGACTAATCGGATCATAAATTACAGCTTATCGCACAATTACTCAATCGCTCTTATTTAACTATCATCTTCTAAATCAGCTTCTAAATTTAGCTTGAAGTTGTTAGTTGTTGTTGTAGGCATGTGCTAACTAAAAATAAAGACAGTTAAAATTATTGTTCACTCAAAAATAGATATTTTAATGAACTTTGCAGATTTATTTCTGGCATCACTTGCATGTAATGTAATGTAAAGAGTAGTAGAGAGTGCAAACTGCTGAGTAAAATGAGGTAGGCTAGGCACTAGGCAACCAAAAGAATACAAAAACAAAAATAAATACTTGTACAGAGTACAAAGTTTTGCTTTGCTTCACTCATCTCTGGCATCAAACATACATTTTAAATGTATTGAATAGTGCTGCAAAATAAAATGAGGTAGGCACTAAGGCAACTAAAAAAGAGCAATTATCCACAAAAAGAAATGTTTGTAGAGAAAAGGTTTGGTCTCAATCAAATAACAAAGAAAAGTGCAGGAGACTGAGCAAAGAAATTGTTTCTCTCCTGTGTGGACTATTCATTCATAGCGAGGAAATGCACGTTGGCATCTTGACAAGATAACTATCCATAGTAGAACGCGCCTTCTTAGCACTGTAACGTTAAGACAACATTTCTAGCTATTTGATAAGTATCGCTTTGATGACAACGTTACAGCACATAACGTAAAATAACATTACATTGTAAGAAGGCTTTTAACGTAACGATATCGTTAGCCAATAACAAGCTAACTAGCTTACCGAGACGAGCCATCGTCTTCCTCGTGCCACAACGTGCTTCCTTTTGAGATGCTCGCACATCATAGACGTGCTGCCATGATATTATGAATAAGCGAGTTCAGCTTTGCAAATTGTATATTTTACATTCTTTTTTTCAACGTTGTGGTTGAAATGCTCCCACACTTTAGACGTACGAGGACGGGAAGACATTTCTCCGTTTGTTTTTCCGGGGATGTCACGTGTGTCCCGGATGACCGACACTGCGCATGTACATCAAAGACACTGGGAGACGCTAGCCAGTGGCAGCTTCAGGGAAGAAAAACGAATGCTTATCGCTTATATTGCATCTTGCATATTGCATATTGTCCCCTTATTGCAGGCCGGCATTGTAAATAAGAATTTTGTTCTTAATTGTCTCGCCTGGTAAAATAAAGGTAATTTTTAAATTTATATTTTATTTCAGCTCCAAAAAAACATGCGACGACGTCGATTACCAAATATGTCGGCGACGATTTTGGTAATCGACGTCGTCGCGACTAGTCGACTAATCGTGGCAGCCCTATCTTCCAACAGTTATGATATGACTGGGCTTTGCTGCCAGTACTGATTAGGGATGCTCCGATTTATCGGCCACCGATTTAAATCGGCCGATTTCACTCCAAATGACTCGATCGGTGATCGGCAAAAATGGCCGATCGCAAAAACCGTTTTTTTTTTTTTTTTTTTTTCCCCCCCCTGGGGAAGACAGATAACTGAACAGAAAACATAGGAGGACGTAACAGTATGTAAACCATGAAGGCCACGTTTATGATGTCTTTTATACAGCCATATCGACTGACTTGGGCTTCAGGCCCTAACTGGGTGATAGGCCAGACCTTTACTATGCCATAAAAATGGGTCTGCGTTTGCTTGGTGCCTAATGGATCAAAACTTTTGTCTAAAAAGCAAAAAATATGTAGGCTATCCAGTCAGTAGGCCTACAGTTATGTATTTAAAAAAAAATCGGTATCGGTATCGGTTGATCTTGAGGAAAAAAATCGGTGATCGGTATCGGCCCCAAAAATCCAGATCGGAGCATCCCTAGTACTGATACAGATTCACTGTGGCCTGTGGTCTAGCACCGCGGTCCACAGTACGCACATGTGCCCATGTCACCATGGGTTCGACTCCAGCCCATGCCATGCTGACATGCCCTCTTCCCCTTCATTTCCTGTCTGTCTTCACTATCTCTATCCAATAAAATGAAAAGTGAGTGGGATTGCCCACTCCCCCCCCCCCCCCAAAAAAAAAACGTAGAGAAAAAAAGCTTCACTGACATTTCTCAGTTTCTACTGTATTTAATACATGTTAGAACACTGCGCTCCCAGAACTGATATTTTGTCACTTGTTGGCATGAAAAAGATTTTCAGACGCTCTCGAATGGAGTCTGAATTGTCCCGGTAGCTGTTAATGTTTTCTGAATCTGCCAAGATGCCCTCCCAGTGTTTCCTCCAGGATTTTTCACATTAGTGGCGGGGTGGTTGTCTTTCGCGCGCGATTTTTTTTCGCGTGTGCGAAAACAAATATAATTTCTTAAATAGCGGTTAAGTCATTAAAGCCGAGCAGGTGATTTTATATAGAAGGTGATCAAATACTAGGGATGCACCGAACATTCGGCCACCGAATGTATTCGGCCGAATATCGCAAAATAAAGCACATTCGGTATTCGGCCGAATGTGTGAAAACACCGAATGTTTACCACCGAATAGTGGCCGTGTTTTGATGACGCAATACAATTAAATATAACTCTCAACAGGCGCGCGGCGCGAGGCGACGCGCTTTCAAAACTGGCTGCGTTCGTAAATTCACTCAGGAAGTCCGATCAGCACTCGTGGAATGCCTCTCGTCCAATCAAATGACTCGGTTTCTCTATGACGTCGGGCCCAGTGTGCGCTCCAGCGCTCTCAGAGCGACTTTACGAACGCAACCTTACACTCATCTAGCTAGTTAGCTTAGCAGTCGTAGCGGAAGAAGCAGAGTTGTTGCCTTGTTGAAAACATATTCAGACTCCCAGCTGTTCTACACGAGTTTATGACATGCAGCTGTATCATGCGGTGGTTTCTATGCAAACCAGAGACTATAAAAACAAAAGATATTCATTCTGAAATAACATGAACTATTATCCTTACACTCAGGTGGACTCAATTCAACTTGTTGAATGACTTGTTGAAGACATTTAGCATTTGACCTAATTTTAAGAGTGACAAAGGGTCTGAATACTTATGTACATGAGGTATTTCTGTATTTACATTTTAATACATTTGCAAACATTAAAAAACGTTTTTACTTAGATTATGGGGTACTGTGTGTGGATTGATGGCAAATCTATTCAAAAATGTGAAAAAAGTGAAGGGGTCTAAATACTTTCTGAAGCCTATTTAGAGACAAATCATGAATATCATTAACTTGAACCCTGGAAAGCAGTAGAGATTAAATCCCACGATAATTAGTTATAATAAGTTATATATAAAAGTTCTTTTTTTTCAATCTCAATTTCTTTCTTTGAGAAGCATGAATAAAAAGCAAAATGTATTTAGTTTATGCAATGATAAAATTAAAAACTGCCGATACACATTCGGTATTCGGTATTGGGCCAAGTGTTTCCTTAAATTCGGCTTCGGCCTCGGCCAAGAATTTTCATTTCGGTGCATCCCTATCAAATAACAATATTGTTATGTACGACAGTATGTCATTGCAGCACTTTGTTGCACTTTACGACGTCACGTTCTGTTAGAGCAGTGGTCACCAACCTTTTTAAGCCCAAGATCCCTGACCTCGGCCTTGGTGAAGGCAAGATCTACCTATTGAAGCGTTGAGAGAAAAAGACAGCCAAGATAGTACTTTAAACTTAATGACGTTTATTTGCCTGTATTTTAATTAGATGCAATGCATTGGTCCAACATTAAAATTGATGCAACAACAACAAAAAAAGACTATCAAGCATATCAGGCAGCTGTCTTGCTTTAAGAATTGTACATAACTGAAATTCAATTCAAAGTTTGATTATGTCATTTCATTACAACACAAAAAAATAAAGGCATGGAATGATGGAATGGAGGAATGTATGATAAAATCATTTTGTTCATAGTAACGTTAGCTGACATTCTTGACATTTTGACACTTGACTGACTTAATTATTATTCTTACTTATTAACATTGACAAACATATTTACAATTAGCATTTTATAAAGTAGAACTGTAATGTGTACTTTCTCAGTCAGTGCTAAGTGCAGTCATCTTATGCAGCATCACTTTTCACATCAAAACAAAAGTAAAACTAATGTGTACTTTCTCATATTATTAACATTGACAAACATATTTACAAGTATAGCATTTTATAAAGTAGAACTGTAATGTGTACTTGTGTCTCAGTCAGTGCTAAGTGCAGTCATCTTATGCAGCATTACTTTTCACATCGAAACAGTCATGTTACTCACTCAAGTCAGTGTGATGGTTGTGACTGGATACTGTCTACAAGTGCTTTGTAGTTTGGCTCATAGCTACTGACTGCCAGTCTGAGACAGTCTGTGAGGTGTCTGTCAGTAAGGCGGCTCCTGTACTTTGATTTGATTATTTTCATCTGTGAAAATGACATTTCACAGAGATATGTGGATCCAAAGTAGGCACTCACTCTTAGTGCACATTAGGGCTGCCACAAACGATTATTTTCATAGTCGACTAGTCACCGATTATTTTAACGATTAGTCGACTAATCGGATCATAAATTACAGCTTATCGCACAATTACTCAATCGCTCTTATTTAGCTATCATCTTCTAAATCAGCTTCTAAATTTAGCTTGAAGTTGTTAGTTGTTGTTGTAGGCATGTGCTAACTAAAAATAAAGACAATTAAAATGATTGTTCACTCAAAAATAGATATTTTAATGAACTTTGCAGATTTATTTCTGGCATCACTTGCATGTAATGTAATGTAAAGAGTAGTAGAGGGTGCAAACTGCTGAGTAAAATGAGGTAGGCTAGGCACTAGGCAACCAAAAGAATACAAAAACAAAAATAAATACTTGTACAGAGTACAAAAGTTTTGCTTTGCTTCACTCATCTCATAGTAGAACGCGCCTTCTTAGCACTGTAACGTTAAGACAACATTTTTAGCTATTTGATAAGTATCGCTTTGATGACAACGTAAAATAATGTAAGAAGGCTTTTAACGTAACGATATCGTTAGCCAATAACAAGCTAACTAGCTTACAGAGACGAGCCATCGTCTTCCTCGTCATCTGCCACAACGTGCTTCCTTTTTAGATGCTCGCGCATCATAGACGTGCTGCCATGATAAGCGAGTTCAGCTTTGCAAATTTTACATTTTACATTCTTTTTTTCAACGTTGTGGTTGAAATGCTCCCACACTTTAGAGGTACGAGGACAGGAAGACATTTCTCTGTTTGTTTTTCCGGGGAAGTCACGTGTGCCCCGGATGACTGACACTGCGCATGTACATCAAAGACACTGGGAGACGCTAGCCAGTGGCAGCTTCAGGGAAGAAAAACGAATGCTTATCGAATGAAATGAATGGTCTTTATTGTCATTGATATAGTACAGGTACCAAACAACGAAATTTGGGAGGGGGGGGCTCCCCTGGTGCTAGGCAAAAAAAAAAAAAACGCTTATTTCAGCTCCAAAAAAACATGCGACTACGGCGATTACCAAATATGTCGGCGACGATTTTGGTAGTCGACGTCGTCGTGACTAGTCGACTAATCGTGGCAGCCTTAGTGCACATGCAGTGAGAAGAGGAAACTTCTCTCTGCTGACAAGTCCCCAAAAGTCACTGTCCCTTGACCTGGCTTTCAGCTCTATGTCATTTTGTAAATCAACCATCTCCATGTCAACTCCACTTGGCAAAGTAAATACTTGCTGGAATTTGGCTGCTACCTGCTCTATATCAATGGGCACAAATGGGTTTGAGACAAATGCAGCAATATCTCCCATGACATCTAACTCACCAAAACCCGATTGAACTCTGTTGCCAGTTTGTCCAGGGGAGCACAGTACTGCTCAGGGTGAAAAGCATCATTGTCTTCCAAGGCCTGTGCCATTTTCTCCAGGTTGGGAAAGTGTGTCAGCCTCCCATTCTTTAGGTGTGTGTGGTCCAAACACTGAGCTTGGCCTTGAACCCATTTACTGTGCTTATCATGTGGGGAAGGTGTCGGTCTTTTCCCTGCAGCTCGTAGTTGAGTGTGTTCAGTTTTGCGGTTATGTCTGTCAGGAACCCCAGGTCCAGTAGCCACGCATCGTCTGCCAGTTCCTTGTGCTCCTCGTTCCTTGTAAGTAAGTAGGCCTAAGTAAGTAAAGCTTTATTTATATAGCACCTTTCATACAAGAAATGCAGCTCAAAGTGCTTTACAACAGGAATAAGAACATAAAGTGAATAAAAACATATATAAAACATATACATGCATAGAATGAATATAAAAGCAGGGGGAAACAGTAAAAAGAAAAGGTAAAGATCTGACTTTCCACACCAATTTAAGTCCTTTGCCTATGAAAATATTTACTACCACTTGCCTTGTCGACAGGAACGTCTTGATCTCGGGCAGCAAGTCGACAAATCGCTGCAGCTCTTTGCCGCGACTCAACCACCGCACGCACATCAGCATGGAGAAGCAGGTCTCCGTAAGCAGCGTCGAGCTCGTCCAATAACGCTTTGAATAAGCGGTGCTGAAGCGCTTTCGCTCGAATCGAGTTGACTAGTTTCACCACCAGTGTCATTACATGGGAAAAGTCCAACACCTTACCAGCCAAGCCTGCTGATGGATCACACAGTGATAATTGACGAAGGAGGGAAAATCAGGGTCATTACGACACAGTCCAATAAATCCATTGCGCGCACCGCGCATTGCTGGGGCCCCGTCAGTAGTAATCGCCACTAGTTTATGAATGGGTATGTCATTTTCACCGACATATTTTTTTAACTCATTGTAAATATCCACACCCCTCGTTTTCTCCTTTAAGTGCAAAAGAGTGAAGAAATCCACCTTTGTTGTAGAATCCTGGAAAACCATTTTGACAAATGTTTTTTTTGCGAGTCACGTAGCAGTACTATTCTCTTATCTGATTGGTCACTTTCATGCAGCATTTGCGACACAACAGTTTGCTAGAGAGAGAGAGAGAGAGAGAGGCGCGTGCAAAACATAGGCTCTTTGTGTATTTATTTAAAAAACATTTTTTTTTACATTTATTTAAAAAAAAAAAAAAAAACTTTTTTTTTTTTATCAATCAAAGATCTACAGGGAAAGTCTCAAAATCTACCAGTCATTCAGAGAAACTTTAATTTACCGGGTACGTCCTTTTTTTTCTACCTTCAATTACGTACAGCTATGCGCACATACGGGGTACCCTGGAATAGCTCATTAGACATACATCCATTTCACATAGCATTCACCAGACCCAGGGGTCAGGTCTCAGCTCTTTACTCCATCCTGGTTAAGGCTTCTTTAAAACCATTACACATTGACAGAGTGTGGAAAGATACTTTATCACACAATAACTTAAATTGGCAATTAATTTGGCTAAACATATCCCTTTCCTCCAGAAATCCCAACCACCAGGTTATCCATTTCAGTTGTGTATGAGATAGTTTACAATTAAACGCACAGATTACATGAGAGAAGCTATCTGTCATTATTTCAACCACTGTCCAAGTGGGGACGTTACAATACTTTCGTTTTAGAACGAAACGTTAGCCGCTAGCAGCGTTTAGCAGTCACCATTCTTGAGCAAAACATGATACAAACAAACATTCAAATACTCGTGTCGTCTTGATTTTTTTTCCGATTTCAATGTATGACGCATCATTTGAAAGCTTTACCATCTGTAGTTTCAGACTATGTAAACAAACGAAAAATTACGTAAGCAAATGGTTATTATTTATCTGGTATAGATACCACTTCTGCGCCGAATGTACCGCCACCGGCACAAATCCGCACCCGACATTGTAATTACCGTAATTTCTAAACGGTTTGTGCTATCGAAAAAAATCCAACTGTCCCTGAAAGCTGAGATGTTGCACTTCAACCAACATATAGGGTATTACGGTAAAATGTGACGTGAGGACATTCTCAGAGTCAGTTTACTCACAGTGATTGACGGAGCGTTCAGGGACACATGCTTTTTTTCAGTTCTCCGGTCATAATAACTCGCTGCCTTTCTGCGCAGCCTGAATCAAAGTGGACTGTCTGAATCATTTGGTGGCGGAGGAAATTAATTCGTGGCGGCCCGCCACCAATAAATGCATATAGAGGAAACACTGCCTCCTAAATGAAGGGAACTATCCGTCTCTCCTCTTCTCCCGACACCCTCTCCCTGATGTTCCAGGGCTGACAGTCTCTTCCCCCCCCCCCTGCCCCCCCTTCTCTCTCTCCAGGTCTGATGCCCGCCTACCACCATGTTCACTAAGAAGAAGAAGCAGCGTGTTCAGATCTCGGCGCCCTCCAACTTCGAGCACCGCGTCCACACGGACTTCGACGAGCAGGAGCAGAAGTTTGTGGGTCTTCCCCGACAATGGCAGTCGCTGATCGAGGACACGGCCAAGAGGCCCAAGCCCTTCATCGACGTCACCGTCATCACCACGGTGGAGCCACGCAAGGTGAGGGGTGAGGCGTGAGGGGTGAGGCGTGAGGCCCTAGGTCCAGGGCCCAGTTTAATCTGGAGCAGAATTATGTTTCTGGCCTATCCAGGATCAGATCTAGCTGGCTGATTTTGAGTCATATAGGGAAAATCAGCCAGTTTGATCCTGGAACAGATAAAAGAATCGGGATCATTCTGATCCAGATCAAACGTTTTGAATAACTAGGTCCAGGAGCAAGCTTTTTTCCCCTGATGGCATGATCAGACCAGGACGAACTCTAGGTTAGGTTATGTGATGAAAACAAACTCGTTTTTAGTTTCCCATTTTTTGGGGGTCGAAAATGGAGAAGCTATTGTTTCAGAGATTGTGACTGTAAAGGTCGCTGAACCGCGAGTGTTGTACATGTCCAGTACATCAGATTGCAGTCTGCATGTACAGAACCTAAACAATAAACATGACCTGTCCAATTCTCCCAAAACAATAAATACATCACAGTGATGCATAACAATGCAGTAAATGCAAAAGACATCGTCTAGAAATAGAACCAGGCTCTCAACCCTCACAGCAGGAAGTCCTGACCTAGCTGCCCCCCCGTCCTCCCAAGTTAAGATAATATGAGATAAAATGTTGTCTTTGGGATTTTCAAAACGAAAAAAAAATTCTCTGCGTCTCTGTGAGATCAGACCATTGTGAACTGATAACCTTTGTTGGTAGTGTTTGGGCTGTGTTTCTTAAGATGGCGCATTTACAGGTTAACTATCTCAGTTCAGCAAATATAAACTCCTCAAAAAAAGTTTGGAAACGTTATTTCAGTCGATTCTTCCTCCCCTTTAATAATACCAATAAAGAATATTGCAGGGGATTTTGGCAAATATTTTTGGGCTGCTACCCACACGTTTAGCTGTGTTGCTCATTCCAGGAAGTAAAGGTGACTAATCAGGCTTTCCAACGATATAAAATACGATATTTCCAACGATATAAAATACAATACCAATTGGTATTATTAAAGGAGAGGAAGAATCAATCAAAATAATAACTTTTTTTGAGGAGTTCATGTTGTTGGAAACAATCACGTCACACTCACCAATTATCCAGAAAGTACTTCTGGGTTGATAAATACAACCTAGACCTTTTGTTTTGTTTTTAAAAGTGTTACTTAACACTAGAACCCCTGTGCCTTTTTTACCTACTATAAGAGCCGCTTTACAATGCTAAACTGCTATTTACACACAACGACCACTAGTTGGCCGCTTGTAAATTAGCCTGCTTCCTACATAGAAAAACTGCAAAATAGCTTTATATTAACTTATTCTGAAAATGTAAGGAGACTGGGTGGTAGAACGCACATATCTAGGAAAAGTCATGAAAGGAGGATCCTGAAATTTGATAGAGTGCAAAGATATCAAATGTTTATTTACTCACGGCTGATTAAGTGTTTAAGTTCTTGTCTGTAGTTGGATCCCTGGATATGAGATTCAAAAAAGAAAAATGACCGGTGGCGTCTCCGCTGTCTCTGTGTCTCTGGTCAGACCATCGTGCGGGGCAGTAAAATGGGCGTGGACGGCTCCCTGACCTGGCTGCTGGACGAGTTTGAGGACATGTCTGTGACCCGCTCCAACTCCCTGCGAAGGGGCAGCCCGCCCATCCAGCACCGCAGGAACTCTGGCTCATCCAGCGGCGGGGGCCACGAGAACGGAGAGCCCGCCTACCGCCAGTACCACCATCCGGATCGCCATGGAGACAGGTAGAGTGTTGGGGTCAAGGGGCCACCAGCAAGCTTGACGGGAAAAGTTGTCTAGGACCAGATTAACCTACCCGTAATCTCACATCTAGACCAGATTAACCTACCTGTAATCTAACATGTAGACCAGAATAACCTACACCTAATCTAGACTAGATTAACCTACCATTAACCTACCTGTAATCTGGGGCGCTATCGAGCCGTGAACGTAGATGGCAGCATAATTGAGGAGCTCCGCACAGCCACGCACTAAATACTTTAAAAACCCCTATTTGACAAAGCCAACTGGATTGTAAAGATGCCACATAAGGACCCAACCAAATCCCATGCCATTTTTACTCTGAACCGCGCTTCCCAAGCACCAAAAACCGCCTCTACAGCAGAACAAGAAAAAGTAGCTAGCATTAGCCCCGCGACCGTTAACGATAGTCCAGCTAAAATGGCGGACTTTTCACCTGTACGAGCTGAACTGAAACTTCTCCGCAATGAGTTCGGAACCAAACTGGATAATATAGCTGTACGTATGGAAATGATGGCCAACTCTGTCATGGCATTGGAAACTAACATGTCACAAGTGACTTCTAAAGTCACAGCCAACACCGCTCGCCTGGACGAAGCTGAAGGCAGAATAGAGGCGGCAGAACGACACGTTTCCAGGGCCCAGTCTGATATGTCTGCCGCATTAATACGGATCAATTACCTGGAAAATAAAACAGAGGACAAAACCTACGTCTATTCGGCCTCAAGGAAGGCGCCAAAGGTACCCGACAAATGCTTGACTACATTAACAAGAAGCTACCGACCTGGCTCGGGCTGGATACCGACGCTGGCGAAACGTCACCTGCAAGACGCATCACCCTGGAGAGAGCCCACCGGACCTTGGCCCCGCCGAGACACAACCAGAACCGAGCAGTCATCATCCGGTTCCATAAATTCCAGGACCGAGAGTTTGTGTATCAGTTAGGGCTGCAACTAACGATTATTTTGGTAGTCGACTAATCTGTCGATTATTTTTTCGATTAGTCGTGTGGCTTTTCGCTGCGCGTAAATGGCGACGCAGAAGCATAAATCCGGCTTAACTAGCTATCTAACCTAACGTTACGCCAAGCTACAGCTGCTCACAGAGCTAGTTGATTGGCTAGCTAGCATTGCTGGCTAGACTACAGACAGCTCACGTTAGTAGGCTACGCTTGGCGCTGTTTATCTTACAGACAGCTCGCTGGTGGACTCATAGCATTCACTTATCAAGCATCATTCATGATCATCCACCATGACTACCTGGTATTTTAATAGCGACCACCCCTCACTTCATTTCATCTCGCGTTCTCCTGGCTTCAACATGGAAAACCCCTGCTACGTAATGTTACATACAAGCGCCTCTGTCTGTCACACGCGTGCCACAGGGCAAATAAATTAATAGCACAAACGCTCATAGCATGTACAGCCCTGTCCATGAGACGTTGTTTTCCAACATGTAACAGTAAAGCTAACATAAACATTACGACCCTAACAATATAACGTTAGCCAGTTGGCTAACAACGTTAGCTAAAACTTACCCAGCTGATTCTTGCATGGCTCCTGTTTAAAAAAAAAAAAAAAAAAAGTCCTGTTTTTTAAAAAATTTTATACGATTAGTCGACACTAAAATTCCACGTCGACGAGTTTTTATGATCGACGTCGTCGATTATGTCGACTAATCGTTGCAGCCCTAGTATCAGTCCAGTAAACAGGCTACCATCACACATGACGGAAGCAAGCTCATCTTCGTCCAGGATCTCTCAGCTGAGACTATGCGTCGGCGCCGTGAGTTTGACGAGATCAGGGGCGATTTCACTGCAATAGGTGCATACCGCGGCTTCCAGCTTAATCCATGCAAGATGAGAGTCCTATACAATGGGAGGATACACCTGTTGAAAACACCAACGGAGGCGAATGAGTTTTTGGCTAAAAACATCCGGGAAAGCGTGAGTCCTTCTAAAGGGGCCGGCCAGGTTGGTCCAGTTTAGCTGCGAAATCTTTGTTTACTTTCCTGTGCGTGAATCAGCTGTTCCTGTTTGAGTTTTAGGCTGTGATGTCACCGGTATCGGTGTTCCGTTTTTCTTTTCTTTTTTTTCTTCTCATCGCTGTTGTTGATAGTAGGGATGCACGATATGCATTTTTTTCCAACCGATACCGATACCGATGTTTACCCGCTTTTCGTGGCCGATAACCGATATGATAACTAGGGATGCACGATATTATCGGCACCGATATTTATCGGCCCGATAATGGGAAATTAATGTTTATCGGTATTTATCGGTTTTATAAAATTGTAGCCGATATTTAGCCGATAATATGTAACCGGAAATATTTCTGCTTCCGGTTTCCGCGCTCATGCTGCTGCGCCTGCGTACAGGCACGCAGTGTATAGACGAGACGAGAGCGAAACATGCCTTCCCCGGTGGCGAATTTGCGGAACCTAGGATGGTAGGGGAAGGTAGGGCAATACCGCTACCTGATTGGTTGGCGAAGCAGGGAAGGTAGGGCAATACCGCTACCTGATTGGTTGGCGAAGCACTCATGAAGAGCCCCCTCATTGGCTGGCGAGTCAATTTTAAGCCAATGAGGGGGCTCTTCACGAGTGCTTCGCCAACCAATCAGGTAGCGGTATTGCCCTACCTTCCCCTACCATCCTAGGGTCCGCAAATTCGCTCCCCGGTGTGGACATTCTTCACAGTTTCTGAGGCAGATAGTGCGTTTGCAATTTGCAATACATGTTCGACAAAAGTTCGGAGAGGAGGGCAAAGGTCTACGAGTTACAACACAACGAATCTCATAAGTCACCTTAAGATTCACCATTGCAAGCACGCTGTATGGAAGGAATATCAAGCACTAGTAGTAGTAGCAGAACAAGGTAGCCTAGCCGCGGAAAAAAAAGCTGCTGTGCCTATTGAACACGCATTTGAAAACTGCAGGAAGTTCACTCGAGACAGCTCAAAGGCTCAAGCAATCAATGAAAAAATAATGGAGTTGATGGCCCTCGACGACCAGCCTTTCTCTGTAGTAGAAGATAAAGGATTTCGCCAGCTAATTTCACATTTAGAGCCCCGGTATACACTCCCAAGTCGCCGCTATTTTGCAGACGTGTGCCTGCCTGCTATGTATGATACAGTCGCCACACACATCCATAGTCTGATCGATACTAGCGTAAGGCAGATAAGTTTTACCACGGACATATGGACTTCTGACGTTAGTCCAGTCAGTATGCTTAGTTTGACGGCCCAGTGGCTGGATGAGGACTTCATTACTCTTAGGTGAGCCTTTTTTGTTTTCATAAAAGGAGGCCAGATCTTGGCTAAAAAAAGCATTGTGCACTGTCTATTACAGATTCTGTTTGTTAGAGGAAATAATAAATGAACATTTGAAGAGTCAGAAGTGTTCTCTTTGTTGTGTTAACAATAGTGATGTAAGTTAGATTTGGTGAGATCACTATGGAATATTAAATCATCAATCTTTGCTCACTACATAGCCTTTCTTACCTTCAGGTTAGGGCTGCACGATTAATCGATTTTAAATCGAAATCGCGATTTGAGATGGTGCGATTAGCAAATGGCAAAGCCTGCGATTTGGGATACATTATACAGCGCGTCGGATTCAACGTCAATGAACGCACACACCCAAGAACAACAACACTGCACGTGAAACGCCCAGGTGTGAATTAGAGATGCTCCGATCTGATCGGCGCCGATCGGTATCGGCCGATATGGCCTTGATCGGTTTTGATCGGAGTTCTCAAAACGGCCGATCAAACACGACCGATCAGTTTACAAAATGGCGTCGCCAGTCTGGAAATATTACACAGTGTCGGAAAGAGACAACAAATATGCCGTTTGTAATGTCTGCTCAAAAGAAATACCTCGCGGAGGAACGCACGCAAGGTCTTTCAATACCACGAATATAATACGGCATTTGCTGCGTTCGTTGATTCGCTCCGAGAGCGCCGAAGCGCACACTGGGCTCGACGTCATAAAGGGACCGAGTGCTTTGATTGGACGAGAGGCGTTCCACGAGTGCTGGTCAGAGTTCCAGCGCAACTTCACGAGCGTAGTGTAGGTAGTGTTCAGCGACGTCATGTGACCCAGCGAGCAGGAAGTCACTAAGCTAGACTAAGGCCCATAGCAACAACAACTATTAGCGCGCGAGTTTTAGGTCTTCCTCTGTGCACCTTGCACAAGTGTAGATAGCGAGTGACTTTTCAGCATAGCAGGACATATTTTAGATGATAAGAGGAACAGGCTGAGTGCCAAAAACGCTGAGATGCTTGTATTTCTCAAGGCTAATCTTTATTTATTTTATTTATGGACTTTATTGTCATTATCTTATTATTATTTTTTAATTATATATAATAATAATAATAATAATTATTATTATTATTATTATTATTATAATCATTATAAATAATTATTAATCTGCCAGTGATGCTGCTTAAGAAGTAAGGTTTGAGTCTGAAATCTCCTTAGGTGCAATGTTTAGTTTTTTTTGTTTTATTGATTATTGCTGACTTGCTGTCTTATCTCCTCCTAAATATGACTTATTTTATATTTGGCTATAGCCTGTTTATGTTGCAGTTTAGTTTGGGTATGTTTATTGTTCCTCAGGAACGGTCTTCTTTTTTTTCATGAAACAGCTGATTCTGACTGCCTAATATATAAGCTAAACCGATACTGGTGTCTTTTTTCTATTTATTTTTATTACAAAAAAAGGAAAAACATTATTATAGTTATGTTATCATCTTCAGACACGATGGACACGAATGGACACCATATTAGGTTATACTGGGAATACAATTCAGTGGCTACATTTTATTTTTACTTTTTTACCCTTTTCAAAGGGGTTGGTTTATTTAGTTATCAAGTTCGATAGTGCCGCGTCTGACGGACACCAATCGTTGCCTGAGTCAGGTTTGTATAGTTTAGCTTGTTCCCCCTTAGAGTGGAACAGCACAAGCCCCACACCTCAGAGTTGAATAGGGGGTGGGTAGGGTTAGGGAGAAGTTCTAAGTGTTCAATGTGTTTATATGTAATTGTATATGTGTTTTTTTCTATGTGTATGGAACTGTGTCTAAGAGTTTGGGCGGGGGGTGGTAGGGAGGGTCTGTGTTTGTGTATGTGTGTGCACTTGCATCATTTTAATTCATATTTGTTTTCTACAATTTCACAACTTTACATTATGCTGGGATAATCATTTATGGAGTGAACAAAACAGAAAAATAGTCTGGATATTGAAATTACAAGTTGGAATGTCCGGGGAATGAGGAAACTGGCCAAACTGAAACAAGTATTAGACAGGATCAAATATCTAAAATCTAAAATAGTCTTCCTACAGGAATCCCATTTGATTGCTTCAGACATGCACTATTTAAATAGAAGATGGCCAGGCCAAGTGTTTCATGCTTGCTATAATACTTATGCAAGGGCAGTAGTTATCCTGATACACAAAACAATACCATTTCAAGTCACAAAAAGATCCATATGGAAGATATATTATTGTTCAAGGTAACATTTTGTCACAAAAATGTAATCTTATAAATATCTATGGCCCTAATGAGGACAACCCATTATTTTTCCAAAGAATATTTCTAACCGTGTCTGCCTTGGAGGGACTTCATATTATCGGAGGGGATTTTAACTGTGCCCTCGATCCACAGATAGATAGATCCACCCAAATTGATGCAACCAATGTACAAACTAGAAAGACTCTGACTACCTCTATGAATGATCTAAGTTTAATTGAAGTATGGAGGATGCAGAATCCAAATAAAAGGGAATACTCTTGTTACTCAAGTACATATAAAACTCACTCACGCATTGATTCTTTTTTAATTTCTATGGAACTACTGTCTAAGGTCAAAAACTGCTGGTACAATAGTATAGTAATTAGTGACCACGCAACAGTATCTATGGAGATGCATTTAGGTAGGTTTGAACATTGCTCAAGATGGAGGTTACTAGTGATGCTCCGATCTGATCGGCGCCGATCGGTATCGGCCGATATGGCCTTGATCGGTTTTGATCGGAGTTCTCAAAACGGCCGATCAAACATGACCGATCAGTTTACAAAATGGCGTCGCCAGTCTGGAAATATTACACAGTGTCGGAAAGAGACAACAAATATGCCGTTTGTAATGTCTGCTCAAAAGAAATACCTCGGGGAGGAACGCACGCAAGGTCTTTCAATACCACGAATATCATACGGCATTTGCTGCGTTCGTCGATTCGCTCAGAGAGCGCCGAAGCGCACACTGGGCTCGACGTCATAAAGGGACCGAGTGCTTTGATTGGACGAGAGGCGTTCCACGAGTGCTGGTCAGAGTTCCAGCGCGACTTCACGAGCGTAGTGTAGGTAGTGTTCACCGACGTCATGTGACCCCGCGAGCAGGAAGTCACTTGGCCCATAGCAACAACTATTAGCGCGTGAGTTTTAGGTCTTCCTCTGTGCACCTTGCACAAGTGTAGATAGCGAGCGACTTTTCAGCAGCAGGACATATTTTAGATGATAAGAGGAACAGGCTGAGTGCCAAAAACGCTGAGATGCTTGTATTTCTCAAGGCTAATCTGCCAGTGATGCTGCTTAATCAGAAGTAAGGTTTGAGTCTGAAATCTCCTTAGGTGCAATGTTTTGTTTTTTTGTTTTATTGATTATTGCTGACTTGCTGTCTTATCTCCTCCTAAATATGACTTGAAACTGACTGACTTGAAACAGTATTTTATATTTGGCTATAGCCTGTTTATGTTGCAGTTTAGTTTGGGTATGTTTATTGTTCCTCAGGAAAGCTACAGTTACAGTATAAGCTCCAAGTTCTCTAAGAGCCCCTAGTTCCTCTCATTCGAGTGGAATGTTGCACATTTGATGTGACAGTGTACATTTTATTTATTATGATTTTTATTTTCACATTTTATTTGTTTTTCCTGAAGTAAGCTACAGGTGGTTGTGAATTCAATAAAACAGATGGTCGTCAATTCATGATACTTTCTCATCTCCTAATTTCATTTAAATACTTAATATACAATGTCAATGGTGTTAAGAATAATTTAAAACATAAATAATGCTACACAATAAATAGAATGCTTCAATTGCCATTTTCGACGCTGTGATCGGTGATCGGTGATATCGGATCGGCAGATCACTGATTCCAGTGATCGGTGATCGGTGATCGGCACCAAAAACCCTTATCGGAGCATCTCTAGAGGTTACAGGTTTATTTGCTACAGGATCCAGTCTTTGTTAAATTTGTGGAAAGTTGCATTGATAAATATTTTGAACTAAATACAGACGAAACTACGGCCAGCATCAGATGGGAAGCATTTAAAGCCCATATAAGGGGTGAAATTATCAGTTACACAAGTTCTAAAACCAAACGTCACAACCAAGAATTACGAACATTAGAAAACCAAATTAAGAAAGCTGAGATCGAAATTTACAATAACAATGACCCTGAAAAATTACATAATATATCTGTAATGAGAGCTAGCTATGATAAATTAACAACTGACAGAGTAGCTAAAAGTCTAATGTGGACTAAACAAACATACTATGACCAGGGGGAAAAAGCTGGTAAACTATTGGCCTGGAGGATAAAGAAAATGCAAACTGAAAGAACAATCGCTAGTGTCAAATCTATGTCTGGCAACTTAACCAGGGACCCATTAGAGATTAATAATACTTTTGGGGATTTTTATGAATTGACATCCTGACAGAGAGACAGAACTGTTGGTTCGAGAGAGAGACAGAACTGCTGGTTCGAGGGAACGCGGGCGCACACTGGCTGCCGCTCCTCTCCTCTTTGACGAATATAACGATTTAATCTAGCGTTATTAATTGTGCCTTTTACATCTTATGCAGTTCTGCGTGTTCTGAATTTGAAATACAAGTTGGATTGCGACGGATTTACCTACCTGCTGCCTTCTCCTCTCACACCGGCAACTAGCAGGTCAATCTCGGCCATTACTCCGCCACTACCTGGGACCGCTGCCTCCACAGCTGGCTCCACAGCTAGTTGTTAGCTAGCCAGCCAACCTGCGATTGGTGAGTCCTCGGCTAAACGGCTAGCGGCTAGCACCTGACATTCACTCTCCTGGCATGATGCTGAAGTGTTCCATCACACAACTGCTGAATCTCAACAACTGCACCACTCCAACGTGCATTCAAGCCATCCAAAAACTTGGACTTCTACGCCGACCCCGCTACATTCACAGAAGCTCACGCCGAAAGTTTGTCTATTACCAGCCTGGCAACTTCATCACATCTATCTGGTCAACGGAGCGCACTGTCGCACGTCTGCCGCGTCATCGGAACACCGTCGCACCTGAAACTAGTAGCACACCGCTACACACCAAGCAGGACAGAAAACATGGAGTGGATTTCAGTCTGCTTCGGACTCTACAGAGATTTATCACCTCATCCAATGTTAAAATTGAACTCTTTGATGCACAATCGATCAACAATAAATCCTCCTTCATACAAGATCACATCATGGAAAAAGGACTAGACATCATGTGCCTTACCGAAACCAAGGTTTATTCCGCTCTAAATGAAGCCTGTCCTCCTGGTTACAGCTATTTGGAGAAAGCTCGCAGTACTGGTCGCAGTGGTGGCCTTGCTGTTATACACCGACAGGAACTGGAGCTGTCCCCCATCCCTCTGCCCACACAGTCCTCGAGTGCCTTGCATTTAAATGTAAGCCCCCTTTCCCCATGTCCATACTCAAATCAAATCAAATCAAATTTTATTTGTATAGCGCATTTCTTACAAGATGCAACTCAATGCGCTTCACACAATGAAAATGTTCAGTCAATCAGTCAATCAATCAATCAATACTGACAGAGCCGCGAGCAGGCAAAAGTAAAAACCTGTATACTATGTAGCCAGGAAAAATTCCCTTGCAGCCCTCTACCAATAGAGCGACTACTAGCCAGTTTGCTTACCAGTACCCAGCGGTCCCCAAGGGGAGGCCAAGGACCACCGGCACAAAGCAAGCAAGCAAGGACAAAAACCTGTACACCATGTATCCAGGAAAAATTCCTTGCATATTATCGGCGTACACACTGTCCATAAATTTAGTGTTATATTTGCATCGTTCTGCATCCAGTATGGTCACAGGTCCTGCCAAAAGAGAATCTTAAGCACAGTTATGATGCAACAACACAATAGAGACAATAAAGATGACAGCAATACAACCTGATGGTGGTCCTGGTACACCCTTGTACCGGTTCCAGTACTGCTCTAGGTGCTATTTGGAGCTGACAGTGCCTCATCAGCACCCGGGTCCATTTTCCTGTCAACACAAATCTCAAAACACGAGTATGGTGTAATGGCATAGTGATCCTAGTTCTATAATGTCCAATGTCTCCCTTAGTATCAAAAGGCGACATTGAATAAGTAGGTTTTGAGGTCACGCTTAAAAATGTCCTGAGTTTTAGACAACCTCAGGCCCTCAGGTAGGGTGTTCCACAATCTAGGAGCATATATGCTAAAAGCTGATCCTCCAAATCTCTTTGTCCTAGCCTCTGGCACTATTAAAAGTTCCGTGCCACTAGACCGTAGGGGTCTAGCTGGTGTGTATCTTATGAGCATGTCCACCATGTAATTGGGTGCATCACAGTGAAGTGATTTATAAACTAGTAAAAGGATCTTAAAGTCTATTCTATGACTGACAGGGAGCCAGTGTAGTGATCTCAAGACAGGTGTGATGTGCGCTCTTCGTTTGGTCCTAGTAAGGACACGAGCAGCAGCATTTTGAACCATTTGTAGTCTATTTATCATTTTTTGGGGGAGACCTGTCAGGAGAGCATTACAGTAATCTAGCCTACTAGTAACAAACGCATGCATTAATTTTTCAGTGTCTGCCTGGGAGAGAAATGATTGTACCTTAGTGATGTTTCTTAGATGGTAGAAGGATGTTTTAATAGTGTTATTAATATGAGTTTCAAAATGTAGATCTGGGTCAATTATGACACCAAGATTCCTGGCCTGACACTTAGTGTTAAGAGCTAGTGTTTTCAAGTGTGCAGATAATTTCTCTCTCCCAGTTTTCTCGCCAATGATCAATACCTCTGTTTTTTCTTGATTGAGTTGGAGAAAGTTTTGTGTCATCCAAATATTAATATCGGCAATACAGTCTATCAGGTGGTCGATCATCTTGTAGTCGTTGGGAGTTACTGAGATATAAAGCTGAGTGTCGTCAGCATAGCTGTGGTAGTTAACGCTATGCTTCTTGATAACAGAACTGAGGGGTAGCATGTATAGGCTAAAAAGCAACGGTCCTAAAATGGACCCCTGGGGAACTCCACAGGTTGTGCTATAATTTTTTGACTTATGGTCACCAAGGGCTACAAAGTAGTCTCGGTCAGCCAGGTAAGTCCTGAACCAGTTTAAGACCGGACCTGAGAGGCCAACCCAGTTTTCAAGTCTCTCAATAAGTATGGAGTGGTCTACTGTATCAAAGGCTGCACTTAAGTCTAAGAGTACAAGAATCGAGAGTTTTTTCGAGTCTGCATTTATCCTAAGGTCATTAGTTACCTTAAGCAAAGCGGTTTCTGTGCTGTGGTATGATCGGAAACCTGACTGAAGTGGGTCATACCTATTATTTAAGACTAAGAATTCATGAAGCTGTCTATACGCTGCCTTTTCTAAAATGTTGCTTAGAAAAGTGAGATTGGATATTGGTCTACAGTTTTTTGGATCAGAAGGATCTAGGTTACTTTTCTTCAGGGTGGGTCTAACCAGGGCAGTTTTAAGCGCCGCTGGAAATATCCCTTTAAGTAGGGAGTGATTTACAATGCCTAGTATGTCATCAGACACAGATTCAAAAATGTCCTTAAAAAAGGTGGTAGGAATAGGGTCAAGAGGACACGTAGACGGTTTAAGCTGTGACACAATTGTACCTAATGTTTCCGTACTAATCATGGTGAACATGCTCATAGTCATGTTCTGTGGTGGCGGATCTGTGGTGCTACACAAACCTAGTCTTTCCTGAGTAATACACATTCTAATATTTGTTATCTTATCCCTGAAGTGGGCTGCAAATTCCTCGCATTTGGTGACAGAGGCTGCGCCGTCTAGAGTTCTAGGAGCAGGGTTTACAAGGCAATCAATTGTCGAGAACAAGACCCTGGGGTTATTCTTGTTTGTAGATATTATCTTTGAGAAGTGATTTTTTCCTAGCATTTCGCATTGCCAAGTTAAAGGCAGATAGATGTTCTTTAAAAATATTCTGATCAATCTGTAATTTGCTCTTTCTCCATCTGCGTTCAGCTTTCCTACATGTTCTCTTTAGGAGATTTATTTCACTGTTTCGCCATGGTGCTCTCCTCTTGGCTCCAACCTTTTTTAGTTTGGTAGGTGCCAGGGAGTCTAGGGCCATTTTTACTTTATTGTTAAAGGTAATTACTAAGTCGTTTTCACATAACGTGGGAGTTGTGTGATTACTGTTCATTAAAGCTTTGAAATGTTCAGCCACTGCAGGGGTAAGATAACGTTTTTTAACAACACGTTCAGCATTGCTTTCAGCTTTACGTGTTACAATGGTAAAGAAAATACAGAAATGGTCAGAGAGGGCCAGGTCGCTGATACCTGATATTGAGACCTCAAGACCCTTTGTAATCACAAGATCAAGGGTATGGCCATGATTGTGAGTGGGTTCATTGACATGTTGGACAAAATCCATAGATTCCAATAGGTCAATAAATTCCCTAGCCCTCAAGTCAGCCTCATTATCAACATGAAAGTTAAAATCACCAGTGATAATAATCCTATCATAGTTGGGATGGATAATGGATAGGAACTCAGAGAAGTCAGGTAGGAAGGTAGGGGCTGGTTTCGGCGGCCTGTATACAGTTACCGTAAGAATAGGTGGTTGGCATGCCATAACTGTGGCATGATATTCAAAGGAGGAGAATATATCAAAGGATATGCTCCTGCAGTTTAGGTTATTTGAAGCTATGGTAGCTGTTCCTCCCCCCTTTTTTCCATTTCTGATTGATTGGAAAAAACTGTAGTTGGGGGGAGATGCCTCAATAAGGGCTGCTGCTCCATTTGTATCTAGCCAGGTTTCTGTGAGTAGCATACAGTCGAGTTTTTTTTTATCACAAATGAGCTCATTTATGATAAATGTTTTTTTGTTTGATAGGGACCTGATATTCAAAATTGCCATGGAGATGTCATTTTGACACTGGGACTGACTCGAGGGCATACTTAATGAAATGGGTAATACATTTCTCAAATTTGCGCCATGTATTACCTTATTTGTGGTGGAGGGAGTCCGATGGGAGACAATAGTCTGGATGGCATGTTTGTTGTTAGAGGAATGGATCGGACTCATCCCACATCAGCGTTGACAGGGCACCGGCCAGGTCCAGGGCTGGACAGCGAGGTCCATGGACATCGACAGCAGGCGGGCACCATACCTGTTTGGGTGAAACCTATCTCTCGCAAACAGCTCACTACGGTTAAAGAACGTGGTGAAATTGTCTATAAATGGGATTTGCATATGACAGCAGTATCCCTGTAGCCAAAGGTGAAGACTTCGAATTCTACTGTATTTGGTGTCGCCATACCTGGGACTTGGGAAGGGGCCCGAGATGATGCAGGTCTTACCTGTGCCCTTGACGGTGGCGATGAGGGCTCGGAAGTCGTCCTTCAGCTCCTCCGACCTCTCTCGTCCGATGTCGTTGGCACCCACGTGGACGATGACGGAGGTGACCTGGGGGGGGGCCTCCTCCACCAGCATCGGGACTACCGCGGCGACGTCCCTCACCTTGGCACCTGGGATGCAGTGGGTTCTGGCCTTCGGGACTGCAACATGGCGGACCATGGACGAGCCTATTACAAGCACAGGGGGGGGGGGGGGGGGGGGGGGGGAGAAGAGCGGGTGCGGGGGGGGGAGGAGACACGAACTGTAGTCTCCTCTGCTGGCGGCGTGATGGACCTGTAGGGGGCACAGGGTGGGAGAGGGGGAGAGAGAGAGGGAGGGCGTGTGGTCTCTGGGGCGGGGGCGGGGCCAGGCGTGTGGTCTCTGGGGTGGGGGTGGGGCCAGGCGTGTGGTCTCTGGGGGCGGGGGCGGGGCCAGGCGTGTGGTCTCTGGGGGTGGGGGTGCAGGCCCTGGCTCTCTTCGGCTTCGGTGTGGACTGGTGGCTCTGCAGCGCCTCGAAGCTGTTCCGCAGCAGGAGGGCCTCATGGGGGTTGGTGCCAGAGGAGTCGTTGGTACGACTCCTCTTCCTGACGGTGGTCCAAGTCCCTGGTGATGTAGGGACAGTGTGAGTTACACCTGGGATTGGGCTTACAGGTGGAGCTGGAGGCTTTGATGTTGATGTTGTGGTTTGTGTGCTTTCTATGTCTGAAATTATTGTTTTATGTAATGTGTCATAAAGTGAACTAAGATGCGACTCCCTTTGTCTGATCTGGTGTAGATTCGAGATTCGTCCCTTCATCTCCTCAACCTGGTAGCTAAGCTCCAGGCAGCGCCGACAGGCCATGAAAGAGAAAAGTGGTGTTATTTGCAGAGAGAGAGAAAAACAATTTGATTATGATCAATCAGTATTTCAGAGATATGTGATATAAGAGTATATAAGGTTGTTAGTAGTTCGGGGAGGTATCCCGATAGAAAAAAGCCCGTTTAAAAAGTGTAAAGGTGGCTAGCTGGTTAGCCGCGGTAGCTAACTAATAACGCTGGTAATCCCGACTCAGCCTCCCGGTGTCGGATTCGGCGGAACGAGGTCCCGATGTTATATAGGATAGGAAAGCTATTTATTTACAAAAAATGCTTTCTCAATAGAGCTTGGTATAGATAGCAGTTTTTAAGATTCTAACGCTGTCGAGCTGCAACAGCAAAAACAAACACTCGTCGTAACCCGGAAACGGATCCACTGCACGCACACACATACTCCTCATTTACCGGCCCCCCAAAGCTAACTCAGCATTCATCTCAGAGATGCACGACCTTCTCTCTACACTTTGCTCAACCTCTACAAACATCATAATCATTGGAGATATGAACATTCATGTTGACACCCCCTCCTGTCACCCTGCAGCTGAGTTCCTTCAACTTTTGGATTGCCTCAACCTCCGACAGCATGTTGATGCCCCCACACACTCTAGGGGACACACACTCGACCTGGTCATTACAAACTCCGCCCCCATTACCAACCTACAGGTCTACGATCTGGGTGTGTCTGACCACAAGACCATCTCAATAGAACTGTTGTTCCCCTCCCCCCACACCAAGCCTAAGCGGCAAATCCACTTCAGGAACCTTAAAAACATCAATCCAGACGCCCTGACCCTGGACCTCCAACATCTCTCCTCTGGATAGATAATAATATAGTGATAATCTCCCTTCAGTCACTGAGTCAGTGGAGTCCCTGCGCAGTCTCCTGGACCTCCACGCCCCTCTTAAATCCCGAACAGTGTCCTTCTCGCACTCAGCCCCTTGGTACACCTGCGAACTGCGGAAGATGAAGACGGCTGGACGTGTCCTTGAGTGTTCATAAACAGGCCTACAGAGAACATCAAAAGGCCTACGCTAAATTCCTCAGAGATGCTCGCTCACAGTTCTACTCTAACATCATCAACAATAGCCCTGGCAACTCTAAGCAACTCTTCACCACCATAAATCACCTTCTCAAGTCACAAACTCTCTCACACTCAGAAGCCACAGAGGAGAGGTGCAACAACTTCATCACTTTTTTCAGAAAAAAAGTTGACAACATCCGCTCTCTCCTCTCCAGCTCTGTCGTCCTACATGTCCCGACTGCCGACCCACAGCCTGGGATTGCCCAACCTCTCTCCTGTTTTCCGGCCATCACACAGCGAGAGGTTGAGGACATCATTAGGACGATGAAGCCTTCCACCTGCGCCCTGGACCCCTTCCCCACAGCCCTGGTGAAGTCCAATCTCTCCGCAATAAGTCCTCTCATCACCAAGATCATCAACCACTCCCTCCAGACCGGCCATGTCCCATCTGCGCTGAAAACTGCTGTCATCAGACCACTTCTCAAGAAACCCACCTTAGACCCAGAAGTCCTCGCGCCAACCACAGGCCCATCTCCAACCTTCCTTTTATATCCAAGGTACTGGAGAAAGTAGTTGCTGCTAAACTTAAGGATCACCTAAATCAAAACCACCTTTTTGAGTTTTTTCAGTCCGGCTTCCGCCCTGGCCACAGCACGGAAACGGCTCTGGTCCGGGTCACCAACGACCTCCTGATGACAGCAGATACTGGCTCCCCATCCCTCCTCATTCTCCTGGATTTAACAGCAGCTTTTGACACCGTGGACCACAACATCCTCCTTCACCGTCTGCACTCCACCATTGGTCTCTCTGACACTGTCCACAACTGGTTCACCTCATACCTCACTGGCAGAACTGAGCACGTCACCCTGGGAAAGGCGAAATCCCGCACCCACAACGTCACCTGCGGTGTCCCCCAAGGTTCAGTGCTGGGCCCCACCCTGTTCACGCTATACATGCTCCCCCTTGGCTGTGTCATCCGCTGGCATGGAATGTCATTTCATTGCTATGCGGATTACACACAGCTCTACCTCAGAGTCAACCCCACCTCCTCTGCACCCCTGCCACTATCCACACTAACCACCTGCCTGGAGGAGTTAGAGGCGTGGATGAAGCTCAACTTCCTACAACTCAACAGCTCCAAGACTGAAGCCATCCTAGTCGGCACACCACACCAGGTCCGGTCATCCACCATCACCAGCATCACCTTCTCTGGCCAGAACATTCCCCTCTCCTCATCTGTTACCAACCTGGGTGTCAAAATGGACCCTCACCTCACCTACGAGACCCACATCAAACATATATCCAAAACAGCTTTTTTTCACCTAAGGAACATCGCCAAACTCCATCCCGCACTCACTCTGGCAGATGCAGAGAAGCTCATCCACGTCTTTGTCTCCTCCAGACTGGACTATTGTAATGCACTCCTCATCGGGATTCCTAGCAGCTGCCTCGAGAAACTTCAATACATCCAGAAAAGCGCTGTTAGGATCCTGATGAGGGTGCGCAAATATGATCACATCACCCCCATCCTCAAATCACTTCACTGGCTCCCCGTCTCCCTCAGAATTGAATTCAAGGTCTCCCTCCTCACCCACCAGTGCATGCATGGAACTGCCCCCCCCCTACCTCAAGGAACTCCTCCATACCCCTCAGACCCCCTCACGCACCCTCCGTTCTACTGCCACCAACCTCCTCAAGACCCCCAGGACCAAGCTCCTTACCATGGAAGATCGGGCCTTCTGCTCGGCTGCTCCCAGGCTGTGGAATGCTCTCCCTGACCACCTAAGGGCACCACAGTCTGTGGATGCTTTTAAACGAGGCCTTAAAACCCACCTTTTTAATAGAGCCTTTTTTTAGCCTTTTAATTTATTTATTTTTTTGCTTTATCTTCCTGTGTTTAATTGTAGCACTCTGAGATTTCCTATGTAAAGTACTTTTTATAAATAACATTTATTATTATTATATTTCTTGACCAGTTGCAATTTCTGACAATATCAGAGGAAGAAAAAATAATACTAGATAGTCAATTAACAATAACAGACTTTTGTGAAGCTATAGGCGAAATCAATAGCGGTAAAGCACCCGGACCGGATGGGCTACCAATAGAATTTTACAAAACATTTCAAAAGCAACTTGTTAAGCCACTACTGGACATGTATGAAGAATCATTTAATGAAGGAACCCTCCCAGATTCACTAAGATTAGCTATAATAACCCTAATATTGAAACCAAAAAAGCCCCCGACGGAATGCTCGTCTTACAGAGGAATTAGTTTAATGGGAAGTGACACAAAAATACTTTGTAAAACACTTTCTAGAACAGGGGTCCCCAAACCTTTTCCTGTGAGGGCCACATAACTTTTCCCTTCTCTGATGGGGGCCCGGGGTCAGTTTGTAACAGAAAAAGTGACGATCGCAGGGGTGCCTAAACGTAAACATTTATTGTCTTCCAGAAATAAATAATAACCAAATAACCCTCTCTGGGTTCTTCACAGAAAAAATAAAGTCAGGAAATATATAATAACACTATTTATGAAAAAGAATAATAACCAAATAACCCTCTCTGGGTCAGTGTTTCCTCCAGGATTTTTCACATTAGTGGCGGAGTATTCTTTTTTCGCGCGCTTATGCAACACGCATTGGCGCTCAATACAAAGACGTAATTTCACTGAAAAATAGAGGGTGGCAACATTAAAAAAAAATGTGCACTGTTTACCCGTACCTCCGCCGTTCTGTTCGTGGTGATTTGGGAGGCAATAGATTATTTTTGCCCCGCGCATATTGCCCTGTAATTAGACCACGCGACCACAGCTCCGTTGTGTCTCTTATTGTCCAAATGTTCCCTGAATTTTAGCTGCATGTTTTTCCAGCATGTAAATCCGTTGTCAATAAAAATTCGACTCCCCTTCTTTCCCACTATGGCAAGCCGTTTTAACATTTATTAGCTACAATGGATATTCATTACTGATATCTGCAACATCATTTGCCTAGTCAAAACTCAAATTCAAGATATCTTTAATTATATTTTGACTAATCAAAACTCACATTTTAGATATCTGTAATTATATTTTGACTAGTAAGATTCAAATGTATTTTGCCATTCAAGTGTATGGGGTTTGTCATTACAGATATCTACAATTCAGTTGTAGATATCAGCTATTCACATTGCCGATATCTGCAACTGAATTATGACTAGTTGTAATTACAGTTTCAGATATCTACGGTTTCATTCTGACTAGTCATAATTCCAGTTCAAGATATCTTTAATTCCCATTAATTCAAGATATCTACATTGTCCTTAAAGATATCTTAAATTAAGTTGAAGATATCTTGAATGAAGTTGTAGATATCTCAAACTGGAATTAGGAATAATCGTAATTTAATTGTAGATATCTATTATAAAGTTATAGATATCTTGAAATTCATTTTAATGATTGATATCTCAAATTGGTGATATCTTTAACTTTCATTCTGCCTAGTCGAAATGTTATTACAGATATCTAAAATTAGAGTTTAGACTAGGCGAAATGATGTTTCAGATATGTCTGTTGTTGTCAGAAAACGCTGGAGCAGCTTCAATTACTGCGCTGTAGATTTCTAGTACAAGCATCTAGTGAACGAATCTCATGTTCACCACAAATCCCTTGATGATATATTCTCTCTATTTCATGGCATTTTCGTGCTATCCTATCCACCACAGCAACCGCCATTGCTTCTGCCAACACTCATCAAATGCTTTGCTGGTCCCGCCAATATCATGAGATACCTCGCATCATGAGCATCGTCATGCAATACAATTCGGACTAATAATGACGTTTGAGATATCTGCAACTATTATTTTGACTAGTCAAAACTGAATTACAGATATCTGCAATGTCATTTAAGGATGTGTGACGAGTTGAGTGTCGTTTTCGGTGACATCACTGCTGATATCTGTAATTCAATTTTGACTAGTCAAAACTGAATTACAGATATCTCTAACTCTCGTTTTGACTAGTCAGAAGGACGTTATAGATATCTTGAATACAAATTTAGTAAAAATCGAATTACGACTAGTCAAATTTAGCTAATAAATGTTAAAACGGCTTGCCATATTCCCCCTGCCAATACTGTGTCGTTTGTGACATTTACCAACGTTTATGCTATCAATAGTTCGAAGCTAGCGTTAGATGCGAGGCTGCTCGGGAACATTATTTGTTTCACAAAATAGCCTGATTTAGTTGACCATGAACATCAGAGACTAGACTACATTACGAATGTTCATTTAAAATACTCTATAGTGAGCACTGGTATAAGAACATGAACCAGAGAACAGCAGTAAATGCAAGAACCCAAGGTCGTCGCTGATGATGTTGCATTTTCGATTAGGATACGCTTACGGGATTAAAGGGACGGGCGACGGGCGAAGAGAGAGGGAAGGGATTTCCAGAAATCCAAATGTCCCGCTAAATTCGGACCAATCACAAAACTGTTTTGCAAGCGCGAGGTTAATTGCAACATTGTAACATATTGTAACTTACTACATCCTAAATCGGAACGAAATGTAGGTCTGAAAGCGGCCTAAACTAGCTTCAATCTGATTTTTTTCTGTTCTCCGGTCATAAAGTGGACTGAATCAATTAGTGGCGGAGAAAATGTATTCGTGGCGGCCCGCCACGAATAAATGCATATAGAGGAAACACTGTGGGTTCTTCACAGAAAAAATAAAGTCAGGAAATACACTTCATGAAACAAATAATAACAAAATAAACCTCTCTGGGTTCTTCACAGAAAAAATAAAGTCAGGAAATAAATAATAACACTATTTATGAAAAATAATAATAACCAAATAACCCTCTCTGGGTTCTTCACAGAAAAAATAAAGTCAGGAAATATATAATAACACTATTTATGAAAAAAAGAATAACCAAATAACCCTCTCTGGGTTCTTCACAGAAAAAATAGTCAGGAAATATATAATAACACTATTTATGAAATAAATAATAACCAAATAACTGATTTTAACTGAAATTGAACATTAACTTTCTGTTGTGCCGTGCACAATCTTAACAGGTAAAAGTTCAGCTTAGTTGTCAGAGCAGAATCTCTTACTTAAATGACTCATATGAGCAGTCTCTCAAAGTTCTTGTGTTCCTTCCTTATAATCCGTTTGTAGGTTCCAGTAGGCTTGTAGACACTGCTGTTTGCAGCTCTCTCTCTCTCATCAACTTCCCTGTGAAAACCACAAAGCAAGCAGGCTGAGAAACCGAACAAAGTGATACAGCACCTACACAGCACAATACATTTCACTACCAGTATGGTTGTGGAGATGGATTTTATCCCAGTAGATTTTATTATTATTATATTTGTTTATACTCAGAATGACTCATTCAAGTCAGAAAAGTGAGCTTACCTATGTATGTTCATCAGTGTGAACTGTGGGCCTGCATCTGGCTGGTGAGAAGTTGAATGTCAGGTTCCATTTTAGTCACAGCCAGTCTCAAACACTGATGCAGATGTTCATCTGTCAATCTTGATCTCATCGGAGTTTTCAGGAGTTTCATTCGTGAAAAGGTTTGCTCGCAGGTATACGTGCTGCCAAAAAGTGTGGACATCTTCATTGCGTGTTTTTTTATGTTAGGGTACGTGTCGTTTGGGAGGGCGGCATAGAAGTCAATGAGACTGTTGGGCTTGAATGCGTCTTTCAGAACATCACAGCTCTGTAACTCGATCAACTCAAACTGATAAGAAGGCTGGGCTTCATCGATGACTGCAACAAAGGGGTTCTGGAAAAGACGGATTTCTTTTGCATTAACATGTAGTTCCCGGAATCGCACACCGAACTCCGCCTTCAGCATTTCCAGTGCTTCCACACACTTTTCAGCTGGGAACGGGACCGCTGGGTTCTCTGCAGAGAGGTTTTGGGTAGCAGGGAGATGGATGAAGTTGTGCCTTTTCACTTGTTCCAAAAGCAGCCCTAGTTTCACCTCAAATGCTTTTATGTGAGAATACATGTCGCAAATGAGTTTCCCCTGGCCTTGTAGCTGCAAGTTAAGGCTGTTCAGCATTTCTGTCACGTCTGTTAAAAATGCGAGGTGCCATTTCCATTCTGGGTCGATCAGCTCTGGGACCGTTTTGGCTTGTGAATGAAGAAATGCGTTAATTTCGGGTAGCAGCTCGTAAAAACGCCTCAAAACTCGGCCCCGGCTCAACCATCGGACCTCTGTGTAGTACAGCACATCGCCGTGCGCAGACTCCAGTTCAGACAGGAATTGTTGGAACTGCCTGTGTTTAAGTCCATTTGCTCTGATGAAGTTTATGCATGACACCACAACCTTCATGACAGAATCCCACTTCAACACTTTGCAGCACAGTGCTTGCTGGTGAATTAGGCAGTGGACTTGTAGCGGGGCGGTGAGACCCCGTTCTTCCATCTCCCGGTTCATGCGTCCTATTAGACCCCGAGACGCGCCCACCATACTAGGAGCCCCGTCAGTCGTGATGCTGGCCAGCTTTGACCAGTCCAGGTCCAACTCTTCCATGGTTTGGCATACTTTACCGAAAATATCCTCCCCCGTCGTAGTCCCTTTGAGACTTCGGAGGGCTGCCAGCTCCTCGCACATCTCAAAGTTTGCGCAAACTCCACGAATAAAAATGAGCAGCTGCGCCGTGTCCTGCACGTCCGTGCTCTCATCCAGTGCTAATGAAAAAAAGTCAATTTCTTTCGTCTTCTGCTGCAGCTGGGCATATACATTACCCCCGATTTCTTCAATGCGTCTGGTGATTGTACTCGCCGACAGACTCACGGCATTAAAAACATCTTTCTTCTCGGGACACGCCTCCTCCGCGACAGCATTCAAACATTTCTTGACAAACTCTCCATCAGTGAAAGGTTTACCGCTGCTTGCTATCAGTTGAGCAACCCGAAAGCTGTCCCGAACGGATGACTGGTTCAGCTGAGCTTGACGTACAAATCTATTCTGCTGACCTAACAGTCCACTTTTTAGTTTTGAGAGTTTGTCTGCTCGCATTTGGCCTTGCAAGCTATCATATTTGTCTTTGTGACGGGATTCATAGTGTCGGCGCAGATTGTATTCTTTGAATACCGCCACCGCCTCTTGACAGATGAGACAAATAGCCTTTTCTTTGCATTGAACAAAAAAATAATCGTTTGTCCACTGCTCGTTAAATACCCTGCATTCAGAATCGATCTTTCTCTTACCTAACCTTTTCGCCATTATTCCGTTCTATTTGACAGGGGCGGTGTTATGTTTAATAACATTGACTGAACATTGACTGAAACTCAGAGCTCAAGTCGGAGCTTACTCCATTTATTCGACAACGTGTTAACCACATAACGTAAGTCGTCATAACACAAAACAGAACACGGCACTGTAGAGAAGTCGAAACTGTCGTAAAACTCCAGACGTAACAGGCGGGTCTAGGATTCGCGTGGCCAGACTGAAAAAATTCTCTTTGATTCTCCGGGGGTTAGGAAAATAATTCCAACGTGTCCGGAAAGAGGAGAAGCCAGGGAATCCAAAAGTTTTTGAATGGAGTCGATCCTCCACTCCTATCACCGTGGACACAGCAAGGAGCGAATTCCCGGATATAAATATTCCCTCGCCCCGCTAACAGCGGGAGTTGGGAGTTTCGTCCAGCAGCGGTAGAACTCCCGGTTGATCGAGTTTCATATTAAAAGTATATCTTCTCGGGGTGTCAGCGAGGTGGTTAAGGGCTCAAAATGACCGTATACTGATGGTGAATTTAGCAATAATAGTCTTGTGTTTGTACCACCTCCATAACCAGTGTTATTCACGGACAAAGCCGGTCAAGGAAGCACCTTTTGCGGGTTAATAACTTTGATTCTCCGGGGGTTAGGAAAATAATTCCAACGTGTCCGGATAGAGGAGAAGCCAGGGAATTCAAAACCATTTGAATGGTGTCAATCCTACTCTCCTATCACCGTCGTGTATCTTGATAGTTCCTCATGGGTGAGGTGGTCTAAATAGTAGGCAGCCGGTAAATTCCGTCCACTCGCCATTTTGAGCGATGTTGCTATGATACTTTTTGCCCGTCAGGTTGGTGGTTGCTAGGGAAGAAACCACGTGACTGAACGCTATGAATTGGGGGAATAGATCATCGCATTTCGTTATATGCAGATGACATAATATTTTTTCTGACACATTTAAAAGATAGTATTCCCAACTTGGTGAGGTTAATTGAAAACTTTCTCTGGATATAAAATTAATAATTCAAAATCAGTACTGATGTTTCTTAATAAAGAAGAAAGACATAATCCCATAGTGCATACTCCATTTATGACAACCTCTGAAGGTTTTAGGTACTTAGGTGTTAAAATCACTCCTGATCTGAAGGAAATAATCCCAGCAAATTATGACCCCCTGGTAGAGGGGGTAACTGAAACACTGAATCGCTGGTCCACTTTGCCTATATCTATGATCGGACGAATAAATATAATAAAAATGACTATTACCCACATTTTTATATAATTTTCAAACACTCCCACTGCCAGACAAGTTTTACGACAATATTAACAAATTACTTAATCAATTCATCTGGAGTGGCAGGAAAACTAGACTCCGCCTTAAGCTATTATATCCAGGGGTGCACATAACTTTTTGGGGCCAGTGCTCAGAGGAGCACCTAGGGATGCTGCTTGGTGCTCCCCGAGCTCGCGGGTCACGACCCGTCCCACAGGATGGATAAAAAAGGGATGCATGGATAACTTATATTAGCAAAACAACATTTATTCATAAATAAAGATGAACGAACAAATTATTGTGTGCAAAACAAAAGAAACAAATGCAAAATCAAATGACTGCTCTTTAAGCATGAAAGTCTGTCAGACTCCTTTAAACACAATGAAATCAACTGACATCTCTTTAAGCACTGCTCTGTTCTGTAAACACTGAAATCAACTTTTCAACAAAAATGTACAGCCTAAGCATTTATTTATGCTACAAGCTTAATCATCATCATCACTGCTCTCTTGACTGCTGTTAATACTGTCCTCAATTTCAACCATGGTAGAGGATGTTGTAGGCTATCACTTTAAATAGCTCATTATTTTGATTGTGCAACAAAGTCATTCTTTTCTTTTTCTAATAGAATTCCCAACCATATTCCTTGGGTCAGGGGTCGAGGTGCGATAATGAAGCTGTAAAACAAACGTCTGAACGTTTGAAAGCTTCAGAGAAAAGAAACGTGTCCCTTGGTGTTGTTTAGGGATGTCCCGATCCCATTTTTTCACTACCGATACCGATACCTGGGCTTCAGGTATCTGCGATACCGATATCAATCCGATATTTGTATTTATTGTTTTACTCCTGAATAATAACAAATACTTCCCCAGTATATAGTCCACAACAACAGTTGGCTATTAAAGACTGCCAGCCTTTATTCAAGCAACAAAAACAGTACTCTGCAGTACTCGGTGACCAACTGGTTTAAAGTTAAAACTATTTAAACTGCAGCATTCAGCATTGTAGAAAAAAAAAGAGTTACTGTCTGATTTCTAGGGTTGGGTACCGAAAACCGGTACCGGTATGGTACCGGTTACTTTACATTCGGTACCTACCGAACCGAATTGCAACGGAGATTTCGGTGCCTCGTTTCGGTTCCTCTCTCGCCCCCTGGTGTCCGAAACGGACGTCAACCGCACGTGACATTGCCCGTTAAAGTTCCACACAGTGCATGCAATCAAGACTGAATCGCTCTCAACACACGCGAGGCGACGCGCTTGCAAAACAGTTTTGTGATTGGTCTGAATTTTGCGGGACATTTGGATTTCAGGAAATCACTCCTTTCCCTCTCTCCATCACTTCAGCAACGACACAGTCAGGGGAAAAGAAGGGGAGTCGAAGTTTTATTGACAACGGATTTACATGCTGGAAAAACATGCAGCTAGGCACATTTGGACAATACGAGACGCAATATGCGCGGGGCAAAAATAATCTAAAATCATCACAAACAGAACAGCGGAGGTACGGGTAAACAGGGCTTATGTCGGTGTCATCAAAGGTAAAAGTAGGTTTTCTCAGCTGATAATATGCATTACCTTGCTATTGGTTGTTTACTGAATGCTCCATCTGACTGTCACACTGTGATTTTACTTGTGTAAACAGTTAATGAGTAACGTTAGCCCGTTTTGTGCGTGTACTCTCATGTAGGCCTACTTCGTATTGATGAGCTGATAATCTTTCAGTGTGTGTGTGTGTATGTATGTGACTGTCAGTCACAAGTTTATATTCTACGAGTGTTGTTCAGTGCTGTATGCGCGTTCCCGGTTCTGTGTGTAGGCTACTTCATATTCAATGAGCTGATTATCTTTGTGTGTGTGTGTGTGTGTGTCTTGGGCGTATCTGTCAGTCACATTCAGTGCTGTATGCGGGTTCCCCATGTTCTGCTGCAGCTGTAGCGTCAGGATATGTTGGTATTTGATCACCTTCTATATAAAACATCGGCGCTCGGCATTAATGGCGTGCACGCGGAAAATCGCGTCAGTGACCACCCCGTCACTGATGTGAAAAATCCTGGGAAAAAAAGTACCGATTTAAGTACCGTTTCGGTACCGGTACCGTTTTTAAAGTATCGATTTGGCACCGGTATCGAATATAACCCAAACGGTACCCAACCCTACTGATTTCTAGTTTTAGTGCCTTCATGTTTTTATTCTATTTATCTTCTCTTACAAATGGCAAATCAATTATAGCACCCTTTTTAAAAGTGTAGCCTAGTGACGCTGCTGGTGAGACCAGAAACCAGTCCCAGAATCAAAGGGGTGTATGTAAAACAATATCTGCTTTTCGTTTTTTTCATAACAGGCAACTTGGGAAGTTTTAAAGTACCACTCGATATAATATACAACAGTTTAACAATCACTAAATACTTATAATCTGTGGGTTGGATTCACTGTTGCCAGAGGCTACCGGTAAGTGATACCTGGCTTGTAAACATAGTGTAGCAACCCTGTTCATTAATGCTTGAGTTCATGTTCGCACTGTTACTGTGTTGTGTGCCAATGCACCCCTGTGATTGGTGGAGGTCACGGGGGGGGGGGGGCTGTGTGTGTTGTTGAGACCGTTGGGAGAGAGAGCTCCGGTGAACTAAGAAAGTTGTGTATGAGATAGTTTACAATTAAACGCACAGATTACATGAGTGAAGCTATCTGTCATTATTTCAACCACTGTCCAAGTGGGGACGTTACAATACTTTCGTTTTAGCACGAAACGTTAGCCGCTAGCAGCGTTTTTAGCAGTCACCATTCTTGAGCAAAACATTGATACAAACAAACATTCAAATACTTGTGTCGTCTTGATTTTTTTTTCCGATTTCAATGTATGACACATCATTTGAAAGCTTACCATCTGTAGTTTCAGACTATGTAAACAAACGAAAAATTACGTAAGCAAATGGTTTATGATTTCACCAGCTAGCATCATGACATTGTCAGACTCATTACACACAGGTAGCTACTAGCCAACTCTCATGCCCGTGACCACAGACTACTACTGTTGTCATCACGTGAGTGACACGCCAGATCGCGAGCCCCAGATCGGTGCCTATTTTCTTTCTGGTGCGATCTGCGATCCAGCATTCAGGACCAATATCGCGGCGATATCGACATCCCTAGTGTTGTTTTTCCTTTTAGCGACGAGTCGTTCGGGACTGAATTTTCACGTGGCGGCGTGATAACCGTGTGATACGCGATACGCGGAATGAAAGTACGAGTTACGATACTTTCCGAATGTTTTCGTGAGGGGAGTCGCCGTGGTGGTCGTCGGTCGACTGTTGTGATGGATTACTCGTCGGACCTTCGGCTGAGGGGACGGCAAATAGTTACTTAGTGGGGCTTGCAGTGATGCAGCAGTCAGCAGTTGGGTTTTGAGGAAGTAAATTCCTCTCCCAGCGGTTCCAGCTGTTGGTGCGCAAGAGCGCGTTCATGCGGCTGATCTGCCGCGCAGCATGCATTTTGGCGACGCATGCGCACTGGCGCACCAGTTATGTGCACCCCTGATTATATCTGCCTTATGAGAGGGGGGGCCTTCAACTTCCCAATCTTAAATGGTACTATATGGCAGCCCAACTGACCACAGCATCATATTATTTCCGCACGACAGTGCCTCCTGCCTGGGTAAACATTGAACAAGAGTCCATTCCAGATCTACCATTAAGTGTATATCTATACTCTTCAGATATTAAAACACTGAAGAAACGAACAAAAAATCCCTTTCTTAAAAATACAATTTCAGTTTGGCACGCTGCACACAAACATATAGGAGATATACCTGTATTGTCTCGATTTACTCCTATATGGGGCAATGAGCAATTTACACCGGGTAGAAAAGATGGAGGATTTAGGTCATGGAATATAAACGGTGTTAAGAAAATGATGGATCTATATGTAGACGGAGTGCTGCTTTCTTTTGATCAATTGTGTAAAAAATATCAAATTCTTAAAAAACACTTTAAATATTTACAGTTAAAAAGCTATATGTCATCAAAATCTAAACAGATAATGTGTATACCACCTCGATCAAAACTCGAGGAAATAACTCTTGTAAATTTGGAAGAGAAGGGCCATGTATCTAGGTATTATAATATACTAGTGGCACATAGTAACGAATCAACACTAGACAAATTAAATGCTTGGAAATCTGACATACAAGAAGACATTGACGAGACTGATTGGAATGCTTTAAAAGCGCAAACACACACGATAAATACAAGGTTTAAACTACTTCAACATAAATGGTTAATGAGAACGTACATAACTCCTGTCAAACTCCACCTATGTCTGCTAACATCCAAGACGTTTGTGTTAAGTGTGTAGATGAGAAAGGTACTCTATTTCACTGTATGGGAGTGTCCGAAGATCCAATATTTCTGGAAAGATGTTATAACATGTTTGTCTGAAATATTTAATGCAAAAATACCGTTAAATGTAAAACTCTGTGTGCTTGGAATATATCCGGAGGACTTTATACAGACATCAAAACAGACCAAACCTCTGGACTTTGGACTCCTTCAAGCCAGGAGAGCCATAGCACTATGCTGGAAGAGTATGGACGCTCCATCATTGAGAATGTGGAAGAGGGGGCTCTTGGAATGTATTGGTCTGGAAAGATTAACCTATATTATTAAAGGCAAGCGGAAAGACTTTGACAAGCTGTCGGAACCATACATGAAGAACATGTAGGATAGAATACTTTATACAAAGTGGAGGAAAGTTTTGTTTTTGTATTGTTTTTTTATTCAAGCCAAAATTGATGCAAGTTGTGTGTGTCTGTTTGTGAATTGTGTTATTGTATGTTTCTCTTTTTTTGTCTTTTGTTGTTTTTTCTTTGATGTTGGTATAAAAAAATGATAATAAAAATATTGTGAAAAAAACCCCTACCTGTAATCTAACATCTAGACCAGATTATCCTACCTCTAATCTCACATCTAGACCAGATTAACCTACCTCTAATCTCACATCTAGACCAGATTAACCTACCCCTAATCTCTCACTAGATCAGATTAAACTACCCCTAATCTCACATCTAGACCAGATTAACCTACCCCTAATCTAGACCAGATTAACCTACCTCTAATCTCACATCTAGACCAGATTAACCTACCTCTAATCTCACATCTAGACCAGATTAATTTACCTCTAATCTAAAAATGTCGTTGTTTGGTACCTGTACTGTAACAATGACAAATAAAGTCCATTCCATTCCATTCCATTCCATTCCAACTACCCCTAATCTCACATCTAGACCAGATTAACCTACCCCTAATCTAGACCAGATTAACCTACCTCTAATCTCACATCTAGACCAGATTAACCTACCTCTAATCTCACATCTAGACCAGATTAATTTACCTCTAATCTAACATCTAGACCAGATTAACCTACCTCTAATCTCACATCTAGACCAGATTAACCTACATCTAATCTAGAACAGATTAACCTACCCCTAATCTAAAATCTAGACCAGATTAATTTACCTCTAATCTAGACCAGATTAACCTACCTCTAATCTAGACCAGATTAACCTACCTCTAATCTAGACCAGATTAACCTACCTCTAATCTAGACCAGATTAACCTGCCTCTAATCTAGACCATATTAACCTACCTCTAATCTAGGGAAGCAGAAACACAGATGGACAACAGTTTTCTCTCTGGTGGCTGTCTCTTCAAATTGTGTGAGCCTGTAGCAACACAACAGCTAATGTTCTTCTTATTACGGAGGATGGAACCTTGTAGAGACGTTGGTTAGTTGGGGGTAGAGACATGTAACTTGCCACCCTCCCAACGGTCAACAGGCAGTTCCAAACAGAACAGCCAATCACTCGTCGGTAGTGTTCTTAACGACCCAAATAAATCCAGGAAAAGAATGAAACCACTTTAGCAACTTAAGTACATTTTTGCAAAAAACATACCTCGGTGGCCAGAGCTGGCAGACACACACACAGCTCCAACCATTAGTTGGGGGGGGAAGATAGCTGCCCCTGTACCAGTGGTTGTGGACAAATACTACCTTCTACAAGAAGACCGAACAACCTCCCTATTTAAAGCACTTCAACCGGCTAAACGGTCGACCGAGTCCGTGGCCCACCACCCAGAGGGGTGTGTGGGACGTCTGTGCGGCTGACTCGTCTTGCCTCCTGGAGAGGAGTGTGTACTGCGCCATTTATTAGTTAACAGTAAAAAGCGACAACAGATTATGATTTGTTTGTTTATTTAATCATTTATTTTGGCTCCGCCAACCAAAACTTGTTCCGCAACTGAACTTCAACTGGACTGTTGCCTAGTAACCTGAACACAAACAATAGAACACCTGTGCGGCGGAGTGATCCATATAGTTAAAAGTCCCAGTGCTGTTATACTGTATATCGCCACTCATGGAATGCCTCTTGTCCAATCAAATTACTTGGTCGGAACTAACTGTTGTATAAATGTACATATTCATCCAGATGGCATCTTCCAGAGGTTTCAGCCAGTCTGTGTGGTGTGTGGTTGTTGTAGGGAGCATCCCAGGGCGGACCACCCGGCAGACCGCGGAGACCCCAGGCAGCCCCAGCCGGCGCCCCGCGGCCCCCCGCCCAGGGACGACCCCCGACCCCAGCAGCCCCGTGGCCAGGAGCCGGGCCGACACCGAGAGAGAGAGCGCCCCGGCCCCCCTCCCCCTCCTCCTCCACACAGAGACAGAGACCCCTACCCCCAGGAGCAGGTGGTCCGCAGGGAAGGAGCCGGCGACAAGAGGCCCAAGTCCAGCTACGCCGCAGTCCGGGAGGGGAGCCCCCAGTCCCCCCGGGACAAGAGGCCGCTGTCAGGGCCCAACATCCGCACCCCCAACTTGCCGGTCACAGAGGGGGTGATGAAGGCAGCGCAGCAGGCCGGACGGCCCTTCAACACCTACCCTCGCACCGACAGCCAGGGAGGACGCAGCCCCACCAGCCAGGTACCACCACCCTCCTGTCAACACACTGTTATTATTATTATTATTATTATTATTATTATTAATAATCATCTTTAAAGTTTTAGAAAATAGACATGGGTCATTGAAAATGCTTGAATTCCCCTCTCTCTGTCTCTCTCTCTCTCACTAAACATTTTTTTTACTTGTCAACTAGTGAATAAGTCTCTGTATTGCTTAACTTTCTACATATTTCACAATATATTGTTTTGCTGTGCTGTGGTAGAGAAGGCAAGAGACCATCTAGTGTTCACACATTCAAGCCTCTCTTTTTAATTGTTGTCTGTGAGCGGATAGTTCCTTTATATAAATTCTCATCTGCCGTGTTGGGTCCTTGAATTTGAGGGAATTGAGTTTTGAAAGTCCTTGAAAGGTGCTTGAATTTGATGTTTCAGAAGGTGTGGGAACCCTGATTATTACACATGCTGTATAATCCACCTAGATTTCAGTTTTTAGATTTTAAAAACGCAACAACAACACCACGCAGGTTTTCCCCATACCCAGCATCGTCACGGTTCTTTCTCTCCTCCCAGGAGCTGAAGCCGGTCCGACCCCACGAAGCCCCCCCCCACAACGGCCCCTCCTCCTCCGCCGCTCCCGGCCGAGGCGGCAGCAGCAACGGCCGAGGCGGGGGGGGGAAAGTGTCCCACGGCCAGCTCCGAGGCGACCCCCACCACACCTCCCACCCCGCCCTGAGCCACCCTTCTTCTGAGCCACCCGCCGCCCACAGCCACCCACCCCCCGCCCCCCAGGCCCAGCAGCAGCAGGCCCCCGCCCCGGGGGGCCAGAGGGAGCCCCAGCGCGTGTCCCACGAGCAGTTCCGCGCCGCCCTGCAGATGGTGGTGGACCCGGGGGACCCCCGCACCTACCTGGACCACTACATCAAGATCGGGGAGGGCTCCACGGGCATCGTCTGCATCGCCACTGTCAAGAGCACCGGCAAGCTGGTGGCTGTGAAGAAGATGGACCTGCGCAAGCAGCAGAGGAGGGAGCTGCTCTTCAACGAGGTGAGAGACAGACAAGCAGACAGACAGGCAGGCAGGCAGGCAGCAGAGGAGGGAGCTGCTCTTCAACGAGGTGAGAGACAGAGAGACAGACAGACAGACAGGCAGGCAGCAGAGGGAGCTCCTCTTCAACGAGGTGAGAGACAGACAGGCAAGCAGCAGGGTCTTCAAGCCCACCATGACCATGCCAGGGTTCCACATTTACAGTTGCCCGATTGCCCGGGGCAAGTAAAACATTCACCCGGTTTGTTTGTGCGACAGCGACGACACTGCTGGATCCTGGATCTGTCTGTCGGTGTGCAGGAAGAACAACGGACGGCACAGGCGCCAGACCAGACTAGATGATCGTGGAGTGAAGAGATTATTAAAGCGTACGTGCTGATCGACAGACAGGTGGACAGGCGCGTAACGCTTTAATGAGATCTTCACTCCACGATCATCTAGTCTGGTCTGGTCTGGCGCCTGTGCCGTCCGTTGTTCTTCCTTCACATCCATACACAGATCCAGGATCCAGCAGCGTTGTCGCTGTCGCGCAAACTAATCCGGCGAATGTTTTACTTGTCCCGGGCAATCAGGCAACCGTTAATGTCGAACCCTGGCATGTTGTTTTTATTAAGCAAGGTGGTCACTTCAATTGTAGTTCCTGCTTCACTAAAGCTGTAAGATGCTATAGATCAGAGGTACTACACTAAGGTTGTAAGATGCTATAGATCAGCGATACTACACTAAGGTTGTAAGATGCTATAGATCAGAGGTACTACACTAAGGTTGTAAGATGCTATAGATCAGAGGTACTACACTAAGGTTGTAAGATGCTATAGATCAGAGGTACGACACTAAGGTTGTAAGATGCCATAGATCAGAGGTACTACACTAAGGTTGTAAGATGCTATAGATCAGAGGTACTACACTGAGGTTGTAAGATGCTATAGATCAGTGGTACTACACTAAGGTTGTAAGATGCTATAGATCAGAGGTACTACACTAAGGTTGTAAGATGCTATAGATCAGAGGTACGACACTAAGGTTGTAAGATGCTATAGATCAGAGGTACTACACTAAGGTTGTAAGATGCTATAGATCAGAGGTACTACACTAAGGTTGTAAGATGCTATAGATCAGAGGTACGACACTAAGGTTGTAAGATGCTATAGATCAGAGGTACTACACTAAAGTTGTAAGATGCTATAGATCAGAGGTACTACACAAAGATGCTAGTTTCAAGTTGATTTGTTACGTCACATCACACAAGTGTGACAGAGTAAAAGTAAGAATTGCGCCAAAAGCAAACGGCTACACGACAGCTGAAGTTCAAGCGCAAGCAGTCGGTATTGGTATTTGGTACTGGAAGAAAGAAAATAATAGATATATGGACACACTTTAATTATAACGCTCAGAAAATAAAACACAATGCACCGTAACAGCTGAAGAGAAACGATGTGGCTTCAAAATAGCTGGGAAGAACGGGACAAACCTAACCCTAACCTTAATGAGGACAACACAGCAGCATTGCATCGATGGGAGAGAGAGGCTAGCTAGATATCCAGCTAAGGTAAGAATATTACATAAACAGTTAAATCAAATGTTGCTGTAAGACTTATTATATATATTGTAGTGCCGAGAGACGGGAGTCGTATGCGGCGTATCAAATGACAAAGCTAAACGTTTATTGAAGGACATGAACGATTGTAAACAACACACTCAAGCAGTAAGTAGAACTGAATAAACAACTCGGGTACTGGACTATTATCCTGTTGTAGACAACGCAGGAAGAAGGGAAGGAAATGAGTTGAATGTCGCTATAAGATGGAGTATTAAATGTGACTAAAACTAGACAAAAATGTTATGAATTCCGTTGACGAAAACTAGACTAAAATGTTATGAGTTTTCGTTGACGAAAACTAGACTAAAACTAAGAAGGATAAAATTGACTAAGTGTGACTAAAACTAACATGCGTTTTCATTTAAAGACTACGGCCCAATCCCGATTCCCTTTTCTACCCCTATGGCTCGTTTTCGAGTGTGACTCGATTTCGAGCCAAGGCCTTCGAACAGAGCCACAAGCCGTAAGGGTTGAAATCTACCCCTATGAAATGGGACAACCCTTCAAGACTGATACGTCATCAGTAGTATCGTAGAAAAGCATTGACGCTCGCGACTCATTCACAACTTCACTTTTACGCTATCAATCGATCAAATAAGTCATCAAATAAAAAAGAACAATGCTTCATTATCAGACCATGACAGAATAACGGCGCTCTAACCTGTATGAAACCTGTGCTCCTACCCTGCCAGTCTGCACTGATTTAGGACAACAGTGCAACAACTTCGCGGCTGAACTTTAGTTACATTTACGGCGTCATATACCATCAATGGGAAACATGGAAAAATGCATGACTTACATATTTAATTTTATGACGTTCCGAAATCCGAAGTGACAGGAACGCTGGAGAAACATCCGCTGTCCACTGCATTAATTAACTACATGTCCTTGATGAGTCTCCCGCTCACTGCCCTCTATCAAAAATGGCACATCCATCGATAATATTACATAATAACAACTGCTCGGATTAGATTGCGAGTTGTTTTGGTATGCCGCAATACAACTTATACCACCAAGGGGGCGGGTAATGTCTGAATTATTTATTTCTAAATAAACATGATTGTACATCTCTGAAATGTTAATCGCGCACCGATGTATTTCTATGGGGAAGGCTGTGCTTGACGATTCCATTGGACTGACGCCGGGGCAGAGGAACAGGGTGACTGTCTGTCACCCTGTGACAAACGCGCAGATATGGGTGCTCCGGTGTCCTGCTTTAGTAGTCTAATGGAAGTGATCAGGCATAACAGCGATTTTTTTGTTATGCTTGTTGTAAAGAAAAGGTCTATAATGCATTGAAATGACATTAGTACATCAGACATTAGACATTAGACATGGACATATGTCATATGCGCGACTGTCCACAAATCAGCCTGTAACGTTAGACACAGCACCTCGACATAAAAGCGATTTTTTTGTTATGCTTGTTATAAAGAAAAGGTCTATAATGCATTGTAATGACATTAAACTAACGTTTGATAGATAACTTTACATATGTGTACCATCATCCCTGTCAAACGCCACAGGTAATAATTGATTTATGATTGTACATCTCTGAAATGCTCGACTGTCATGCAGCCTGTAACGTTAGACACAGCACATCGGCATAATAATGTTTTGTTGTTGTTGTGCTTGTTATAAAGAAAAGGTCTATAATGCATTTAAATGAATGATACAACCCATTAATAATATTACATAATAACAACTGCTCGGATTAGATTGCGGGTGCTGCTACATGGAAATAGGTCAAAATGCGCATCATGTAAGTCAGCCTAACGTTTGATAGATAACTTTACATATGTGTACCATCATCCGCTGTCAAATGCCACAGGTAATAATTGATTTATGATTGTACATCTCTGAAATGCTCGACTGTCATGCAGCGTTGCGTTACTGTCACGTTAGACACAGCACCGACATAAAAGCGATTTTTTTGGGGGTTATGCTTGTTATAAATAAAAGGTCTATAATGCATTGTAATGACATTAAACTAAGATAATAAGATGGTTATCATAATTTTTCGAATCTTTATTAATAAGTAATTACAGAGAAAGTAAAATGACATTTCCGCATTGAATAGAGCGACATAACATTTTTGTAGATGATTCGCAATGCATCCTGAATCAAGGGGTAGCGTACCCCTATGGCTTCAAAGCTAGTCTGGTCCTGGAATCGCTCGAAATGAAGCCATAGTTAGGCCTTGAAATGAAGCCATGGCTCGATGAAATATGAATTGGGACACCCCTACCCCTTAACGTGAACACGCAAAACGAAGCCATAGGGGTGAAAACGAAGCCGTAGGGGTGAATTAGGATTGGCCCTAAGACTAAATCTAAAATAGCTGCCAAAATGAACACTGCAGAAGAGGCATACTATCTCTCACATAGCTACCTCAGAGGGGAAGATAACACAAAATAACAATAAAAGAAGCAAAAAGCTGCAACGTTTGTCAGGAGCTCCAGACACAGCGGCCACGCTGGGCGGCCATCTTGGTTGCGACACAGATCCGATCCGCCGCCGCCGCCTCTGAGGTTTCGCGTGACGTGCGCAGCGATCGATGGACGAGGCGGTGGTCCGTGTGAATCTCCCAGCGTGCCCTCTGTTAACGCCGCCACTCTCCCCCTCCCAGGTGGTGATCATGCGGGACTATCACCATGACAACGTGGTGGAGATGTACAACAGCTACCTGGTAGGAGACGAACTCTGGGTGGTCATGGAGTTCCTGGAGGGCGGGGCTCTGACGGACATCGTCACACACACCAGGTGGGCGTCACGACGACCACGGAGGACGTGGTTTCAGACCACGTCTGTGTTTTTGCTTCTCGTTCACCTTGTTTCAGCTGCTCTAGTAGCACATGGCCTCGGATGCACAGCTCCCAACTGGCCTTCCACCACTAGATGGCGGTGTTGCATAAGTCCGTCTTCCTGTTCAATCGGAGCTCTTTTACAGTGAAGTTGTTGTTTTGAGTTTGTTTCTCTCTCAGCTCAAGAGTGTACTGTGTGTGTGTGTGTGTGTGTGTGTGTGTGTCGTCCCAGGATGAACGAGGAGCAGATTGCCACGGTGTGTCTGTCTGTCCTGAAGGCCCTGTCAGTGCTGCACACCCAGGGCGTCATCCACAGAGACATCAAGAGTGACTCCATCCTGCTCACTCACGACGGCAGAGTACGTACCCCTGACCTCTGACCCCAACACCACACCAACATTAACAACATCTTTCCCTGACCCCAACACCACACCAACATTAACAATATCTACCCCTGACCCCAACACCACACCAACATTAACAACATCTTTCCCTGACCCCAACACCACACCAACATTAACAACATCTTTCCCTGACCCCAACACACACCAACATTAACAACATCTACCCCTGACCCCAACACCACACCAACATTAACAACATCTACCCCTGACCCCAACACCACACCAACATTAACAACATCTACCCCTGACCCCAACACCACACCAACATTAACAACATCTACCTCTGACCCCAACACCACACCAACATTAACAACATCTTTCCCTGACCCCAACACCACACCAACATTAACAACATCTACCCCTGACCCCAACACCACACCAACATTAACAACATCTTTCCCTGACCCCAACACCACACCAACATTAACAACATCTACCCCTGACCCCAACACACACCAACATTAACAACATCTACCCCTGACCCCAACACACACCAACATTAACAACATCTACCCCTGACCCCAACACCACACCAACATTAACAACATCTTTCCCTGACCCCAACACCACACCAACATTAACAACATCTACCCCTGACCCCAACACACACCAACATTAACAACATCTACCCCTGACCCCAACACCACACCAACATTAACAACATCTACCCCTGACCCCAACACCACACCAACATTAACAACATCTTTCCCTGACCCCAACACCACACCAACATTAACAACATCTACCCCTGACCCCAACACACACCAACATTAACAACATCTACCCCTGACCCCAACACCACACCAACATTAACAACATCTACCCCTGACCCCAACACCACACCAACATTAACAACATCTACCTCTGATCCCAACAACACACCAACATTAACAACATCTACCCCTAACCCCAACACCACACCAACATTAACAACATCTACCCCTGACCCCAACACCACACCAACATTAACAACATCTACCCCTGACCCCAACACCACACCAACATTAACAACATCTACCCCTGACCCCAACACCACACCAACATTAACAACATCTACCCCTGACCCCAACACCACACCAACATTAACAACATCTACAAAGCTACAAATAGAAAGCTTGAGTGGAAATCCAGCGGGTAGCCTATAGGCCTAAAGGACATCATGACATTAATGACATTAATTCTCTGGCGTCTGTCAACCAAATGGAATGAAATGAACAACAAATCTATGGGCTATAATCCAGGACAAATACATACATATATGAATTAATCAAAAGCACAGCTAATAGCATCCAGTAGGCTTATCAAATACACTAACAGCAAACAAACTAAATAACAATAAATAACAAAAACAGAAACGAAAATGGGCATAAAAGCGTATCCTACAACATTTGGCTATTCAAGTCTAATCCAGGTTTTTGAGCAGAGAAACAAGCATGTTGACTTCTTCCTTCATCAGCAGGACACGTAGTGGTCTGGGCAGCACGCTCACGCTTTTTGTTTGCCTCGGTCATTATCGGTAGAAAGTTCTTCTAGCTGCGCTCCCGTTGTTCCAACAGCTCTTTATACAACATTTTCTTGGGGCGGCTGTGGCGCAGGAGGTAGAGCCGGCGTCTAATGATCGCACGGTCAGCAGATCGCCGGTTCATTCCCCTAGCTGGCCACGTGTCGAGGTGTCCTTGGGCAACACACTGAACCCCAAATTGCTCCCAACGAGCGGGGCCGGCTGGTAGCTTGCCGCCGTTGGTATGTGAATGTGTGTGTGAATGGGTGAATGGCCGTTGTAAAGCGCTTTGGAATAATGCGCTATATAACTCAGTCTATATAAGTCAGTCCTATATAAGTCAGTCTATATAAGTCAGTCATTAATAATAATAACAGTAGCATCGTGGTCACGTTATGTCTTGAAAGTGAGTGTAATGGTTGTCGCTGTCTCTGTCCCTCCAGGTGAAGCTATCAGACTTTGGCTTCTGCGCCCAGGTGTCTAAAGAGGTACAGCGTCGCAAGTCTCTGGTGGGCACCCCCTACTGGATGGCCCCGGAACTCATCTCCAGACTGCCCTACGGCCCAGAGGTAAGACCTTCACAGGGCTCCACGGGTCCTGGAAATCCTTGAAAGTTTGTGAATTGGAGAAAAATAAATCAAGGTCTTAAAAGTTTTTGAAAATAGACATGGGTCATTGAAAGTGCTTGAATTCCCCTCTCTCTCTCTCTCTCTTTTTAATTGTTGTCTGTGAGCGGATAGTTCCTGTTATCTAAATTCTCATCTAGATCTGTCTCAAACTATGCCGTGTTGGGTCCTTGAATTTGAGGGAATTGAGTCTTGAAAGTCCTTGAAAGGTGCTTGAAAGGTGCTTGAATTTGATGTTTCAGAAGGTGTGGGAACCCTGCATTCACAACTCAACATCTTTAGGAGCTCAATACCGTCATAAAACCATCATAGATTTCCATATATAATAAACAGCTTTATAAAACCGTCATTTTACAAGTGTTGTTCTCATTACCGTAACCCCTAAACTATATGTGCTAACTAGGGATGTCCCGATCCCATTTTTTCACTACCGATACCGATACCTGGGCTTCAGGTATCTGCGATACCGATATCAATCCGATATTTGTATTTATTGTTTTACTCCTGAATAATAACAAATACTTCCCAAGTATATAGTCCACAACAACAGTTGGCTATTAAAGACTGCCAGCCTTTATTCAAGCAACAAAAACAGTACTCTGCAGTACTCAGTGACCAACTGGTTTAAAGTTAAAACAATTTAAACTGCAGCATTCAGCATTGTAGAAAAAAAACGAGTTACTGTCAGATTTCTAGTTTTAGTGCCTTCATGTTTTTATTCTATTTATCTTCTCTTACAAATGGCAAATCAATTATAGGACCCTTTTTTTATTTTTTTTAGCCTAGAGACGCCCGCTGGTGAGACCAGAAACCAGTCGCAGAATCGAAGGGGTGTCAACAATATCTGCTTTTCGTTTTTTTCATAACAGGCAACTTGGAAGTTTTAAAGTACCACTCGATATAATATACAACAGTTTAACGATCACTAAATACTTGTAATCTGTGGGTTGGATTCAGTGTTGCCAGAGGCTACCGGTAAGTGATACCTGGCTTGTAAACATAGTGTAGCAACCCTGTTCATTAATGTTTGAGTTCATGTTCATGTTCGCACTGTTACTGTGTTGTGTGCCAATGCACCCCTGTGGGGGGGGGGGGGGGGGGGGGGGTGCTGTGTGTGTTGTTAAGACCGTTGGGAGAGAGAGCTCCGGTGAACTAAGAAAGTTGTGTATGAGATAGTTTACAATTAAACGCACAGATTACATGAGAGAAGCTATCTGTCGTTATTTCAACCACTGTCCAAGTGGGGACGTTACAATACTTTCGTTTTAGAACGAAACGTTAGCTGCTAGCAGTCACCATTCTTGAGCAAAACATTGATACAAACAAACATTCAAATACTCGTGTCGTCTTGAATTTTTTTCCGATTTCAATGTATGACGCATCATTTGAAAGCTTACCATCTGTAGTTTCAGACTATGTAAACAAACGAAAAATTACGTAAGCACAGCTAGCTACTAGCCAACTCTCATGCCCGTGACCACTACTGTTGTCATCACGTGAGTGACACGCCGGATCGCGAGCCCCAGATCGCAGCCTATTTTTTTTCTGGTGCGATCTGCGATCCAGCATTCAGGACCGATATCGCGGCGATATCAATATCGGATCGGGACATCCCTAGTGCTAACGGTTCCTGAAAGCAGAGAAGCTGTCCTACCCATATAGGGTTATTCCTACCCATATAGGGTTATTCCGGTAATTCAAAGCAGCTCAGGATATGTAGCTACTAAGCTAGCTAGCTAACTTTAGCTTGTAAAAACGGTTTGCACACTGTGGTAACTTTTTTGTTCAACATCTAGCACTATCTTTCTATCTAAGAAAATAGCAACTTTTTTTGTCAATGCCGTGTTAAAACTGTCATAAATTGCTATATATAACAAACGCAAGTGTTTTGTCCAGTACCACTGTCTGTGTGGTTGAAGATGCTACGGAAGTGATGACAGAACTTTTTGTAAACAATGAAATCTGTCAAATGAATAGCCTGTCAAAAAAAGATGTCACGTGACAGCTTCTCCTCAGAACGGAGAATTAGAAAAAATATATGCCAAGTGCAAGCGCGTTGGTTCCTAATAAAAAAAAGCAGAAGGTGAAAGAGGAGGTTGTGTTCTTCTGAAGGCCCAGAGAAGCAGGTGTTGTCCAGCACAGAGAGGACAACACAGTACCCCTTTCAAGCCACACGAAAGATGCGCAAAGTTGTGCAATTGTAAATACTCTTATCTCCTTTAACCGGGATGTAGAGAAACGTGTTCTATATGTGTTTTTCTTTTAACAATGTCTGTAAGATGGTGATTTATCACGTAAAGGAGACGGTGCTAAAATGTGAATTCCTAGTTCAACTAGTTTTGCGCTTCAAGACGAGCTCCCAGGAGAGGACCAGGGGACCTGTGGGGACGTGGGGACCTTCCTGTTAGAAGGACAGTCAGGTTCTCTGGGTTGTGTGATGCATGTTCTCTTACCCGCCAGGTGGACATCTGGTCCTTGGGCGTGATGGTGATTGAGATGGTGGACGGGGAGCCCCCCTATTTCAACGAGCCCCCCCTCAAAGCTATGAAGATGATCCGTGACAACCTACCACCCAAACTCAAGAACTTACACAAGGTAGACAGAACAATTCCACCCTAACCATAACCCTATATATAAGTGCAGTTTACTATTTCGTGTTGTTGTTGTTCTGGGTGATTGTGAACTTCCTCCTCCTCCTCCCCCTCCTCCTCCTCCTCCTCCTCCCTCCCCAGGTGTCTCCTCTCCTGAAGGGCTTCCTGGACCGCCTGCTGGTGAGAGACCCCGCCCAGAGAGCCCCGGCCAACGAGCTGTTGAAGCACCCGTTTCTCAGCAAGGCGGGCCAGCCCTCCTGCATCGTGCCCCTGATGAGGCAGAACCGCATGAGATGAGAGAGCACCGAGGCCTCAGAGACTTGACCACACACGGACCCTCAACCTCCAAGCTTACACACACACACCCGATCTGACTCGTACCGATCCGTAAGCAAAGAGGGGGGGCGAGAGTAGAACGACTGCCCTGACTGATTTTAAAAGCGTTTTTATCTGGTCGAGCGTTTAAAAAAAAAAAGAAGAAATGTAAGAATTTTCTGAAAAGAAAAAGGCAACTGTCCCCCCCCCCCCCCCCCCTCCTCCTCCTCCTGTGGGATGGGGGGGAAGCATTTGGACACTAGAAGGAATTTGTGAGATGCAGTGTGCAAGACTGATGTTGGGGAAAGTCCTACGAGCCACAAAGTGCACTGTCTAGGAAGCATTCCACTGGGACGGTCTTCCTCATCCAGCTTCCTCACTACGAGAACTTCTGAACTTTGCGACCGAGAGTTGAACTTAAATCCCAATAAACAGGTTGACATATTCTACTACTGAAGGAGGAAAGGAACCCTGCCCTTCCCTGAGATATGACGCATATGGATCTTTCTTTATGAAAAATAAACACTACACTAGGTTCCTGTTACAAACAAACACTAAGCAAAGGTTAACACTGGAGTTGTGTTTTTTTTATAGATTATTTTCTTTTCTTTTACTCTTTCTTGTGTAAGTATGGTGAGCATAGAGAGATATATCAGCTTTGTTTTTCTCTTTTGTGATGATTTTATATTTTTCCTGGTTCCAGTGAGATGATTTTGATTTGAAGCACTGTTCAGAGATAGAAGCTGCACTCCCAGTTTGGTTCCAGCACATGAAAGTAGAAGTTTTGTTATAAAAGTAGTTTTGTTCTAAAACGACGATGAGGCATTTGACTTGACCTGTGTTCAATTGTTATTTCATGGTTAACAGATCATAAAGGCAGAATAGCTGTGTTAAAAAGGCTTCCATTTACTCTAGTGATGAGGGATGTTGGTTCCCTTAACCACCTTCCATCTGCTGTAAGTCAGTATAGAGTGACTAGGTCAATGTATGAATCCCCCCCCCCCCCAAACACACACACATACTCTCTCTCTCTCTAAATTCAAAATCTGCCGTAAGTGGCTTTCCTCTCATGAAATAGTTTTTATTTTCCCTTAAGAGTCATTAGTTAAAGAACAGAGAGGAGGGTTAGTAGGCCTGGACTATTGTGAATGTTGTGAGTCACAGACGGGCTCTGTGTTCAAGGGCTTAATAAAACAGGAACGGGGCACGCAAGGTGTCCCTCCACACTTAGACCAAGTGTGCAATAGCTGCTAGAACTATGTTGTCCCAGCAATGTAGCAATGACAGAAACTGTACGGCAAAAACACACACACACACACACACACACACACACACGCATACGCATAGTGACACACAAAACACACTTGCACTCGAGTATCTGCATTCTAAACACACTTAAAGCCTGGGGTTACTCTGCAGAGACAAGACATGTAGTGTACAGCAGACAGAGCAACCAAAGACCACGAGGCCTTAGTCCACTGAGGAGGGCAGCATCATGTATCCTGACCCGTGAGAGACACGAAACGAGTCGCTAGGTAAACCCATTCTCTTCTACGGAACGCTAGTGCCTCGACCAAACGACGGAATGCAGATGACCCGTTGAATCCGAAATGAACCCCTACCCTCCTAGACACTTGAACATGTGAGAGGTTTGAACAGATTGATGAAAACTCCTCAAGTAGTATCTCCAAGTGTCAAGGCTTGGGGGGGGAAGAGATGTAGAGTCCTCCACAAACATGCTTAGAAATGGAGTCGAAATATAATTTGTATTGTTTTAACATTGTATCAAATGCAAACTACACACTAAATGTATGTGCAAATGTCTGCAAGTTTTTTTTTTTTTTTTTTATACTGTAGATTCAATTAACTGTTGCACAATCTTCTTATTTATAGCCTTTAAGCGCTTCAGTACTGTCGTGCGCTAGAAACAGTTGGGTAGCATTGACATTTTTAGAAGATATAGATAAAGCATGTGGATTGAGCCTCTAAAAGGTAGAGAGACTTATTGTATGTTTCAGTGATTGGCAAACATCCTTTCAGAGAACCTGTAATGTGGGTCGTCTCTGTCCCTTGATAGGAAGACTCATGGTAGGAAGACTCACGGTAGGCCCGTGTTCGTCCAAATGACTACTGCAGAACTGAGTGAAAAGGGTGAGCAGACAGATTGACAATCAGAAGCAGTAAGAACGGGCGGTCACACTCTACACTCTAGTTCCTGCAGAAGTCGTCTAGATTGAACACTTTAACAATTACTTTGGACTTCCTTCAGAGTTTTGGACGTCAGGTATCTCACTTTGAAAACACTTAACTCCTCACCAATCCGTGATTATCCAGCCGATGTTAGCGTACTTATATCGCTAAATCACAAAACTAATACGTTCCAAATTAATTGATGTAACATACTTGGTATTTTGTACTTGTAATCAAATATCGTGTAAAGATAAATGCCAAATATCTATGAAGAGCCGATTTGACATTCTCCTTTCTTGACATTCTCAAGCACACTTTCCTAGAAGCCATTGCCGCAAAAACTCATATTTTCTGGAACCTTTGTGCTGGCAATGGGATGGTTTTAATGTAGGTCTTTTGAGGTCATCTCATGTTTCCCCTCGAAGTCCGTAGAATCCACAGGTCTCTGGTGCATTGTGGGTATGTGTCGCGGCTGGGCTTCAGGGCTTCTGTACCACTGGTGATCAAGGTGACGCAGTGCTGCTTGTATGATCACAACCATACTCATATATAGGGCTATGATGTTAGCTAGTAGGTTTAACCCCAATAAGATAGGTTTGTGTTGTTAGTGGGCTGGCCACTAAAGATGACCTCATCCCCCCCTTCCATGTCAGATTAGATTCCAGTCTGTCATGGTTCTTGTCAATTGTATTGGAGTTGTGTTTAAACAGCCACTTCCTTTGACCCCGTCGGTAAATGACATTCCTGTTGCTTCTACTCAAACGAATGGCTGTCGAGAGTTAGAGGAACAGCTTAACATATTTTTTTTTATCAACTTTGTATGTGTGTTAATGCCTTAACATTCACAGTAGTGACACGATCGGTATGATTCCCTTGCTTTTTAATGACTGTTAAATGCAAACGTGGATAATGGTTTACTCATCTCTTGGTGTGTGGTGCTTGGTAGTGCCTCAGATTGAAACTCATCTTTGGGTCCTACTTTAACATGTACATGTAGGCCTCTAAAGGAGTTAGGAAGGCTTCTGAAGGGTCTTACCTTTGGGTTAGAGTGACTGGTTCGGGATAGAGAGGGACCCATCGTTGTTCTGACTGGTGGAGAGGGACCCATCGTTGTTCTGATTGGTCGAGAGGACGCTCCAAGTGCCAATCAGAACTGTGACGACTACTGACTGGCACGCTCAGAAACATTTCTGTGTAAATGAATTCCTTCATCTTGTCTGATTTTTTGTAAACTTTTTATTTCCACTCTTGTTTGCTGCATCATTTCTGCATCAGTATTGTCAGGTTTGTGATAGACATGTTCCCCTGCATTCTAAAATGTCCACTGGTATTGTAAAGAAAGAACAACTTCACTTTGCAGATTTTCCTCTTTTTGTTGTTGTTGCAAATACAGTTTTCTTTTTTAAACTGAAGCTTTGTCATGCCTCCGTCATTACTACTTTATGACAATCCAAGTCTTCATGTTAACTTAAGTTCTTCAAGTTAAAAGTTGCTTTCAAAAGTTGTAAGGTACCATCATGCTCTGAAGAGAAGCAACGGTCTACAAGCACTACGAGCCTCTGTTAAAAACCATTTAGCAACATGTGGTAGACAGTGTCATGGCAACATGTGGTAGACAGTGTCATGGCAACATGTGGTAGACACAGTGTCATGGCAACATGTGGTAGATAGTGTCATGGCAACATGTGGTAGACAGTGTCATGGCAACATGTGGTAGACAGTGTCATGGCAACATGTGGTAGACAGTGTCATGGCAACATGTGGTAAATAGTGTCATGGCAACATGTGGTAGACAGTGTCATGGCAACATGTGGTAGACAGTGTCATGGCAACATGTGGTAGACAGTGTCATGGCAACATGTGGTAGACAGTGTCATGGCAACATGGTAAATGGCTATATCGAAGGACGTTCACTTCCAGAGTGGTGTGAGGGCTGTACTTGTTTTGAAGTTGTGTTGCCTTATAAGAAATTGAAGATAGAGGAGGTTAGAGTGATCTATAAATGAATGGGCGTAGTAACACAATTATAGATGCAACCAGTTATTTTCAGCCTAGCAATGTCATGATGGATGGTTTTTGATAAATGTCATGATGAGGGAGAATATTGTATGAAAAGGGTTATCATAATATTATCAATATCAAATTGATGGGAATCAATCAACACGACCGTGTGAGTTATCTATTGCACTGTTCCCAGTTGGTTGACTTATGTTGATACATTGTGTAACAAGGAGACATTTGTATCGTTTGTCTATTAATATTCATGAACTTGATACATAAGCGACACATGATAAGGTCAAATATTATTGAGGACATCAATTTAACTCCGGAAGGAACAAATTCGTTGCTATTACAGCCATTGGCAAGTCGGCATTATATATTTAGCACTTCCTCAAGTGTCTATCAGATGTCAGTCTTCTCCACTTTACGGCTTTATCTGGTGGGTCATGTCACTGCACCAGCTGAGTACGGTGATGGTATTGTATCACTGACAGCAACACAGGGGAACAATGTTGCGATCGAGACCTCCACGTTCAACACAGGGGAGGTGTGGTCCCACAACAATGCTGCGGTCAGACCTCCACGTTCAACACAGGGGAGGTGTGGTCCCACAACAATGCTGCGGTCAGACCTCCACGTTCAACACAGGGGAGGTGTGGTCCCACAACAATGCTGCGGTCAGACCTCCACGTTCAACACAGGGGAGGTGTGGTCCCACAACAATGCTGCGGTCAGACCTCCACGTTCAACACAGGGGAGGTGTGGTCCCACAACAATGCTCCGGTCAGACCTCCACGTTCAACAGTTCTGAGAACAGCTTCAGCTTTCCAGAACGTGGCGGGTGGGCGGAGCTTATTCTCCACCAATGACAAGTGTCGCTGCGCCTGTCAACACGGCGGCTGTGAAACAGATCCACTTGTTGCTAGATGCCCCCATAGATGCCCCATTCATCCAGAGGAGATTTGCTGGAAAGATTTCTTGTCATTTCGAGAGGATCGTAAATCAAACGAGACGTGGAGAAAGGTTATTTCAACTGAACCTTAAGAAGAAATATTCCACTATACACTCAACAGGTGAGCTATTGGTGCAATAATTCGTAATGATTGATGAAAAGTGACTCACTATAATGTAACCGGCAATAGAATGACATGAAAACAATGTACCTCAAATAGAATACGTACTTAGCCAACCAACGACTGATAGATGTATCTAGATGTAGATATGTCTGTACGCATGTCCATTTACGAATGTTTATAAATAAACTGGATATCATGCTTACTGTAAATGAGTCAGTTAACTTATTAGGGCCTTTAGCTATTACTTTACGATCCATCTAGTGATTTGTGTGCGTATATCCCTGTGCGTCGCTTCCAGCTGCCATTATGTTGACTGTCTCATGAACCTTCCACCAACATCACATCTGTCGCTGCTTGATGAACCGTCGTGGTTGTTTGAAGAGGTGTTTTTCCTTTCATTTTGAATGTGGTGTCAAACCTTTTTCAACGATAGCGGTTGACGCGCGCACCCAAGAGCCATTTAAATGCCCATGATTTGGCAACTTCAGATGTTCCTTGCTGAAAACAACATAAACACGAGCATAACATGAAATGTCACAGTATATATGTTTTTTTTTTTATCAGTGAATGACACAGTAGAACCGACCTTACATCTCACACTGCATTGGACGATCAGCAGCAAGAGCAAAGTGGCTTTAAAAAAAACGTCACCACAACGGAATTGAACTCAATCGTTACTCAATCGATTACACCACACACTATAGTCAGACAATGTGACCATCAATGCGGTCATCACTATAGAAGCAGATGGGGACAACTTTAACAACTTCCAAAGACATTCATATGCTTATGCTAGGTTTTTAGATGGGGGATCTTTCATTGCATACCTTGCAGCTGGTCGAGCACAGAACATAAGTCAAATTGTAGAATGGTACCAGTAGGCTACTAGTTTTTATTTGATTAAAGTAGTTTTTATTGTTGTATGTCACCTTGGTCAACGGTGTCTGCTAAATGCCCTAAATGTAAATGTGATGGTGGGAAGATACACCTGCCCACCCACCACCTACATTGTGGGCACGCCTCAGAGCCAACCTGGCACCCCCACCTCCACTGCTCCTGAGATGACTCATACTGTCCTGATGAAAGCACTCTGACACCTACACCATGGCATTTGGATCTACCTGAGTGCCAAGTCCAATGCTTCTGTGCCAACACAGGACGTTCTCACCCAAGCACCACCAGCCATACGGGCCAGAGTCAAACCACAGTGGTTTACACAGGTGACGATAACCTCAGTTCAGTTTCAGTTTCACAGACTCAAAGGTTGAGTTCATGGGAAGCCGCTAGCTTTGTTTATGGGGCTAAACCGTTGGCTTGGCTTCGCTTGGAGCAGGTCCATGTACAGACTTTTGGTACTGCTTAAAGCTTTGGGGAAAAAGGACTCTGGCAAAGGCAGGTGACGGAAATCCTCAATGATAGATTTAAGCTTGAAACACCAAAGATTGAGAGAAAGTATTGTATATGTACCTGGTTCCTGTCTTTTGGGTCTTCAAGAAGGCTGCTGTGATGTCTGCCCTGCTGTCTCCATGGAGATCACCTGTCTCTCTGGGATACTACAGCCTCATCCTCCTGGCTGCCCTTCTAGGTGTCACTGCAGGTACCCACACATCAGCCTCCTTTACCTCCTTTAAATTAAGGCAATACATTTTAAAACATTTTGGGAAGTAAAATTTTCCTGTTCTGTTGGCAGCTAATTTTTCTTATTTTAAGTAAGGTTAAGTATTATTTCCCCTATTTTATTGCTTTTTTTTCCTGTTTTTGAGAGCGGACTTTTTTGCAGTGTCCGGAACTGACCTCTGAGCTGTTGACCCGTCCCCCCCTGCAGGCAGGCAGAGGAACTGCACCCACCCTCTGGTTCCAGAACACGGCGGCTTCCGCTGCATGCCCTCCCCGTGCCGTGGCTTCCCCCAGAAGAGCTCCGTCCACTACTTCTGTGAGCCGGGCTACCACATCCCCGGCCGGGCCGCGCACAGCTCCCGCTGCCGCCACGGGCACTGGATCCCCAGCGCGCCCGCCTGCGTGGCCATGCAAGGTGAATGGATGTGTGAGAGTCACCCACTTCTTCCGGCAGTTGGTGTCAGGCATCATTTGAAATCTCACATCCCAACAAAATCTCATCCGGGAGAGTCTGAGACTAGGCCATCGTTCAGACGTTCCAAAAACTTGAGTTGAACTTCAGAAGTTTAGGTGACTGTTTTTTAGATAGGACTCCAACCTACATTACATAAACATTTTTGGCATTTAGCAGACGCCTTATTCCAAAGCGACTTACAATAAATACATTTGACTAAGGAAGTGAATCATCAATTCACCAGTTCTAGAAGGAGACGTAATCTAGCTCAGGCCAGGGGCCACTGGCAGTCGTCGTGAAAAGTTGTTTTTTTAGACACTGGAGAGACAGTACAAGGGCAGCAGTAGAAGTCTTAGGAGGTATAGTATAGGGGAAAAGCGGGTGTCTCAGGAGACGTAGTGCTGGGGGGTAGTAGATGTCTCAGGAGGAGCAGTTAAGGTGTTGCCTGAAGAGATGGGTCTTCAGTCTCCGACGGAAGATGGGTAGTGACTCTGCAGTTCTAACAGCCTTAGGCAGCTCATTCCACCAGCAGGGAGCCAGGGTAGTGAAGAGACGTGACCGGGCAGCGCCGGGCTGTTTTCTGGTGGAATAAAAGGGACGTGTTGAAGATTTCAAGATTCAAGTGGCCTAGTGGATATTGAGGAGGAGCGGGTAAGAGGTGGGGGGGTTTAGGAGGAATCTTGCGTCGTAATAAACGTCATAATAAACTGAAGCCAGTGTTGGATGTTACAGTAAATGTAAGCGCTTGTATTCAGTCTACCCTATAATATATTTTTCTGGTGACCTGGTTGGCCATGCATGTGAACACGTCGTGTTATGACCACACTCTTATCACTGTTATTACAGTGGCAGATGCCTCTTCAGTAGCATCTTTAGTAGCTTTTAACAGCATGGTGCACAGAGAACAACCTGGAGCTCAATTATAAGGCATAAAAACAAGATCAGCACTTAGGGGCACGGTGGCTGGGCTAGGGAGTGGTTTGAGGTTTCTGGGTGGCCTTAACTTGTCAGACCTTAACTGGACATAGACAGGGTTGTCTTTTCCTTTGGTCTGGCTGTGTTAGAGGGGGTTAAATAGTCTGGTTTGTGAAATGGTCAAATGGACCGCACTTCTATAGCGCCATGCAAGACGCCGGCCCACTCATTGGGAGCAATTTGGGGTTCAGTGTCTTGACATGTGGTCAGCCGGGGATCGAACCGCCAACCTTGCAATCGTTAGACGCCGGCTCTACCTCCAGAGCCATGACTGCCCCAGATGCATACAAACACTTAGTGTTGTCGCTTATATTCAAACCCACTTTCCTCTTAATGCAACGTAAGTGCATTGGAGCTCTTCTGATGACCTACTTCATGTAAGCCAGACATTAGAAGTAGACTGATCTGATGCTTTTTCTTTTTTTTTCTTTTCTTTCGTCATAGTCACTTCCTCTTCCTCTTCTCAGCTAGTTCTGAGAAAGGGGAAGTGAGCCGTCACCATACTAACCAGGCTGGTTCCTCTACGCTTGTTAACCCCGCATGGAAACCTGCTCTGTCACAGATGGTATCAAAACCACATCTCCATTCCACGTCGGAGGCTTGGCCTACTTTGATATTTCTTATTTACATTTTTAACCATTTAGCGGATGCTTTTTATCCAAAAGTGACTTCCGATTAGAGATTGCATGGACAGTCTCCCTAGAGTAAAGGGAGACTGTGCTTTTTGCATTTGGGAGACATGCGTGTTGAAGGGTACAGTGAGACCAACAGGCAGCCTGCAGCTGTCCAAGTGGGTTGGGGTTGACAGTGTCTAACGCTGCGCTGAGGGCAGCAGCTTCAGCTCAGAAGGCCAGAGACAGAGACAGGCAGCTAGCAGGACCAAACGGGGTGTGCGCATGTGTGACTCTCTGTGTGTGTGTCTGTCTGTCTGTCTGTGTGTGTGTCTCTCTGTGTGTGTGTGTGTGTGTGTGTGTGTCTGTCTGTCTGTCTGTCTGACTGTCTGTGTGTGTGTCTGTCTGTGTGTGTGTCTGTCTGTGTGTGTGTTTGTCTGTGTGTGTGTGTGTCTGTCTGTCTGTCTGTCTGTCTGTGTCTGTGTGTGACTCTCTGTGTGTGTGTGTCTGTCTGTGTGTGTGTGTGTGTGTGTGTGTGTGTCTGTCTGTCTGTGTGTGTGTCTCTGTGTGTGTGTCTGTGTGTGTGTGTGTGTGTGAGAGTGACGGTTTGTCTCATGCAACAGAGGGTCGTGTCCACCACGAGGACCGTGCGGCCCACTCCATCCCCAGCGTGGCCACCACGGCGGTGGCTGTGTCCATCTTCCTGCTCACCACCACGGCCTGCATGGTCATCAAGTCCCGCCTCTATCCCTGTCACTCACACAGGTAAGCTCCGCCTCTATCCCTGTCACTCACACAGGTAAGCTCCGCCTCTATCCCTGTCACTCACACAGGTAAGCTCCGCCTCTATCCCTGTCACTCACACAGGTAAGCTCCTACGGCTGGACCGTCTGTACCAGGGGTTTTCAAAGTCCAAGACAGTGAGCCTCCCCTATACTAAGACAATTGTGACATACACATACACACACACTTTAATTTATAGAACGCAATGCAGCCTGCAATGTCCTCAAATTTAGCATACGTAAAAAAATGTCATTCAAAAACATTAAACCAAATGTTATTTTACACAGCCTCCGCGCCTCCCTTGAAGCTCTCTGGTGCCCCCCTGGGGAGGCACGCCTCACACTTTGAAAACCCCTGGTCTATACTATAGACTCTATAGCATGTTTATGAGCAACCAGCACTACATTTATGGGCTTTTGTTTAGAACGTTCTTTGAGCAAAGCGTATACTGGTAGTAAGAACCGAGGGTAAATTTGATCAGTGAAAGCGGAATGGTTCTAAGAAGGAACCAACACAGCGTCGCGGTGAGGAAGTGAATGCGGTCGACGGTCAGTTCCACGGTCGTCTTTTTCATCAACGGGGGACGGTTTCGCAACTGCCGTCGTAGATGAATCCACCACCGCTGTGTCGATCCTGCTCTCCCCTGAGGCCCTTTCATCTTTCTGTAGCTTGTGATCTGATCTGGGGGGAAAAAAACTCTAGTCTAGGCCCTGGTTTCAGGACCCGCAAAAAGCCTCTGAGCCCTAGTTATCAACTAGTTATAACCTAGTTATGTCATTATCTAACTACAATAATTACAATGAACTCACTATGGTAGGCAACTCACTCATTGTTCGTGACCCAGAGTTTCACTGTCTCTTTCTTTCTTGTCTGTAAGCAGGCGCTCCTCTGACCAGATGGAGCTGATGGTGGACGGTTTCCCTGTGTCTCTGCCCACCTACGAGGAGGCGGTCTACGGGAACTGGGGCCAGCGCCTGCCCCCCTGTCGAGGCCCCACCCAGCTCCTATTGGCCCAGGAGGCGCCCCCCCCTGATCAGGACCCGTCATCGTCCGTTCGCAACCAATCCGGTTCCGATTGCTGTACTCACCCTTCGTCCAATCAAGGCCCAGGTCTGCCTCCGCCGCCTTACGAGGAAATCCAGTCGTCCCTTCCCAGAGAGAGGCCTGGCGAGGGGGACGTCCACGCCTTACGAGCGGCGCTTTCCAACGACAAGGACGTTTGAGCGGTCTGTTCTGTTTTACCGCCCCGCCACCGACGCACCGGTTGTAAAACCGTGTCCTTGTGCACTCACGTGGATCTGAGCTCATCAGCAAACTGTCCTAAATCAGAGCTTCGACATTATTCATAGCCAACCGATTTGGGATGAGTTGTTTGTCATGTAAATGAGGGAAATCCTGCACCCCGATTGGTTCAGTGACCGACAAGTAGGGGTGTAACGGATCACGGAAATTCCGTGATCCGTTCGGATCGCCCTCCACGGTTCGGAACGCATGTGTACCGCGGATCAATTGCAAAATGTTAACAAGTAATAATATTACTTAATATCTTACTTAATATGTCTTGTAAATCACAATGTAGAGTTGCCATGAAAAGATAGACGCGACAGTTGCGGGCTTTGTTTTACTCTAAAGCGCAATGATAGGTTGATAATGCGAAAGAAAAAGAATCCGTTGTTTGCTCACTCCACGTGAAGCTGGGACTCCACAACAACAAGGCTGCGTTCGTAAATCCGCTCTGGAATCTGATCAGCGTTCAAGGAACGCCTCTTGTCCAATCAAATTACTTGGTCCCTTTATGACGTCGGACCCAGTGTGCGCTCCGGCGCTCTCAAAGCGAATTTACGAACGCGGCCCAAGTGTATCATGTTACGTTGTTCGGCGGAGAAGAACTCGAAATGCCTCCCTCGTCATTTAAATCCCATGTACTGGAGCACTTTGGCTTCTCTGTCAACTATGACGGGAGGCACGAAAAAGGTAGCTCGACAACTTCTGATAATGTAGGCATTTTTTTCATACCATGTTCAAAATAAGGGTTCACTTTATTATTTAGTTAAAAGTGGCATAAAACATGTTTATTCATCTGCTTTAAAACCTCATAGGAGCCAACGGACCCCGATGGGCATCCGAAGTGATATAAAGAGTTTACCTCGATCAATTCTCTTCATCGATATCACATTTTTTTCACAACTTTGCATGCTATACGATGCCACCGTTTTTTTCCAGAGACGGTAAACACGGCCTAAGTCACATCCAGTTTTCTCCAACTGGAGAATGTGTCATGTCCGGTTTCAACGCCGAATTTCCATACCATTGGTCGGCCAACCCCAAAAAATCCCCCCCCCCCCCCCCCAAAAAAAAAAATCTGATACATGAGAAAGGTCAAAGGTCAAAGATGGTGCCAACATATCTCCAAATGGCCTAAACATATAGGTGTCCGCCTAAACATACCTGTACTAAAACAGGTACAAAGTTGCATTTGCTCACATTACTAGCATCGACTTTGGCACAAGTACTAATAAGACCCTGGAGTACTGATTCCTAGATGATTTGGGCTTCGTTATCAGGTTTCCAAGGTGATATTCACTGTAAAAGCTGTTGTTTTTTTAGGCTGAGACTGAATTTGAGATGTTTTATAATGTTCTAGCTCTATTTGCTCTGACACAGTAACATAGATTTTGATTCTGACACTTCTACAGCCACCCCACAGGTGTTAGCTTTCATTTGATAACAATATCATTATGAAGGCCCTTGTGATTGTGGAGATATTCTATATTCACTGTGGGCATGTCATTTCGAGCAGAAAACCAGAAAAATTAGGTGGATAAGATGAGGTTAAAGAGCCCAGTGATTCACTGCTGCAACCAGGCGCCTCCTCCCTCTCTCCTATCATTTAAATTGAGTGTATTTCAGTATAATTATGTAATGTTTGAGTGTAGAATACGTTATATATATATATTATATATGTATATATATGTATGTATATATATATATATATATATTACCAGTTTTGACATCTTGAATGTTGTTGGTTTTTGTCACATAGTAAAAGTGGTGTTTTTACAGAATTCAAGGAAAAAGCAGTTTTTATAAAAACAAAAATGTTTTGTGTTGATCCGAAAAATGATCCGATCCGTGACTCAAAAACCGTGACACGATCCGATCCGTGAGTTAGGTGATCCGTTACACCCCTACCGACAAGGGTGTGTGTGTGTGTGTGTGTGTGTGTGTGTGTGTGTGTGTGTGGTTTATAATTGACCTGTGGATTGTATTGATTCAGTGATGTGTTTTCAGTGTGGCCCACTGGAGACTTTGTATATTATCCCTTCAGTGAAGGGAAGGTCCCGAAGCCTTGTTCATTGAGTTGACTTTGGTAGCGCCAGTAAAGTGAGTGTCTTTCCAGCGACTGCAGGCCTATACAACTTTGGCGGTCATGCCTCCTTCGGACAGAAAGCTGCTGTTCTTGGCGCTGTATTGTAGCGTCACCACCTCAGCTACAACCTGGAGAGAGAGTTGGTCCGGTGTTTTTGGAGCGGTGACTTGGACCATTATGAAAAAGTCCCAGCAACCCAGGATTTATCCACTTGACACCTCTTCCCCCATGTCAAATGTACTCATACCAGCCTTTCTCTGCATTCCCACCATTCCCCTCTCCCATTCTTCGCCCTCTTCACCAGAGCACAGGAGGGAGGGGTGCAGAGAACTCGAGCACAGTAACAGACATTGAATGTTTTATTTTTTCTTTCGAATGGAAAAAAAAAGAATTGTATGAATGAAATGTAACATTTACATAAGACTATAATATTACTTTGTAATATTGTGTTACACAAAATCTATATTAAAAGCTGACTTGTTTCTAATTGTTCAAAGTCTTGGCCTGACCTGACTTGACTGGGCTCAGGGGCGTAGCAGGTTCATTTTCAGCGGGGGACAATAGTTCAATAGGGGGGGCCAGACAAAAGCGACCAAAAAAAGTTTGGGGTCAAAAATGAAGGCATTTAGACTACTAAGTGGAAACAATGACTTTCTTAAATAGTACAGTTAGGCTACACAGTGTATGTATGTCTTCATAGTGTGTTTGTTGGCTACATTAACTCTTTCACCTTGTAACCAATGTGCATATGACCTTTTCATTTTGCACTGCCAACATTACAATTCTGATTGACATTGTCCCCTTGTTTATGATATTCTCATCAACATTATGTCATGTGCAATTAGTAAGCTCACCAACATTAGCCTAACTCATATTAAGCGGGTGCAATGTATTGTGCAAGAATAACACTATTTACAGCGCTGCCAATGTCAGATTCAGATCAGATTCAATTTAATTGTCATTGGCATAGTACAAGAACAGTGACAATGAAATGCATTTCGTTGCATCCAGCCAGATAGTGCATAGTTTATAAATATTGCAATATGTATTACTATTATTTTTTAATAATGATAATCAAAACATATCTGCCGATATTGACTTTCTTTTTTAATAAAAAATGTATATTTTCTCAAACTGATATTTCACTGTTCTGTGCCTGAGGTTTCTTCTTAATGAAGAATTCTTGAATATCTCCCCTTCTTTTCATTGTTAAGTCTACCTTGAGAACAATTACAAACAAAGTAACTTCAATTTAAGTGGTTGAAAATGATACTCTCCTCGACTTTTAATGTTGCATTGATTACGTAGATGACGAGCACAACTAAAGTGCGGATTATAAGCTTTCAAATGATGTGTCATACATTGAAATCCGAAAATAATTTAAGAAATATGCTTATTTGAATGTTGGTACATCTCAAACCAATAAAACACATATGCCCCTTGTCTAAAAGGACCATCCTGACTGAGTCCCACTGCCTGATCGCCGACCACATTCGCAGACCCAGTCATTCATCCTGGTTACTTTCATTTTTGAATTTCATGACAACCATAATATCCATAGGAAGAGGAAAATCTTGCTCTGAATCAAAACATACGCAAAACAGCTGCTAGCAGACTTGTGCTGAAAACAACTTCGCTATAACATTTGTTATTGAGTGGGCACTTCAACACTTAAACTTTCCTAACATGAAATAAAACCGGAAAACACTGGCTGTGTTCAAAATGGCATACTAGAATACTACTCATACTAGATATTACGTAGATTCGAGTATGCGAGTGCGTTCACACTGTACAGTATGCGAAATGCGAGAAATCTAGTATGGGTACTAGATTTTGCAGAATCTTTGAGTATGCAATCGATGCATGCTATTCCTACTCAACATCCCGAAAATGCATTGCGCGTCTCCAGTCTCGTCACACAAACTCGTCATACAGCTTTTGTTTACATTATCCGATTGATTGATTGATTGATTGAAAACTTTATTAGAAGATTTGCAGAAGTAGGTACATGAAAGTACATATTACATACAAGGTCAACTAACAGGATAAAAACCCAAGAAAGCCACTGGCTTATTTCAATTGGGGTCCTTGATTCTCAATTCATCTTTACATGTAAGACCGACAAAAAAACTAGTACTATCTACAAGATAATACAGACAAATAACTAATCCGAGAGCCTGGAGACCGAAAGTTCACAATAAACATTGTTTTTTGCACAGGTGAAATGCATTCTTAGACATGACTACGTCGTCATGATTACAATGATGCCACTTGAAATGCATGAAATCCAAGTTTATTCGTGTCTTACAAACTTGTCACACCTTCGCCTAGTATTTGACTGCCTGTAGCCCAGTCACGAATGGTCCCAGTATTGTAGCTTCAAACGGAACAAGTTAGGTTGTATTGTGCTTGCTGTAGCAAGCCCACGGTATGTTAATGCTCATATATATTTATTTGAATCCAAGATTCTAATCTTTTACCAACTGTTAAGACAACAATAAATTAAGCTAGTTAGCTAGCTAAAGATATATTTAGCTAGCTAAAGATATTAGCCCCCAAATCACTTTACAACGTGTTATAAGATATATAACAGATAACGAAAACCAATTTTGATAAACTGGACAAATTTTGGGAATATATATGGTTACTTTCTCGCCTGAAAACATACTAAAACTTAATCAAATGACATGTTAACACTTGTAGAGACAAAATTACAGCTTTTAGCCAATGGAGGTTAAAAATTGAGGATGTAAAATCCCTGCTGTTGGCCAGTGTTGCATTCTGGGAGGATTTTTTTTTTAAATATATTTGTTTATTGATGATTTTTCATAACGTAAAGTAGTGGGTCATACAAATACATGAACAGCCTAAGAGGTAATCAAGTGA
>NC_137690.1:40894863-41119863 GCF_963989245.1 Nansenia antarctica
GGCGGAGGGGTACACGGAGGGGCGAAACAGATCAGAAGGGGGGCGGGTGCCACCTGTGACTCCCTAGCTCCGCCCCTGACTGGGCCGCACCCTCTCTGTCAGATAAACCAGAGGAATGTAGATCACTGTGCTCACACGCCAGACAGACAAAGGCAGTCAACCAGCTCCTGTTGTGCAATGCTGAATACTGTTTCCCATAAACGCCATATTTCTATAATCTGACTTAAAGTTCTATGCGGAAAGTAAGACTTAAATATTGTCAAGCAAGATATCTAATATGGGTTCTGACTTAGTACTCATTCTATTACACAGTGCTCTGCTCAAGCAGTCCGGCCAGGGTAAAGGCACTGTGGGTGGAAGTGGACACACACAGAATGAACATCCTCTTTCCAATCCAATACTTAAAATTAATTTTGTTGTTTGAAAGGTATGGCCAGATGTTTGCCTTTTGGACCAATGAGGCCAGAGGGTTGCTTAAGGGTAACCATAACCCGGTCTACAGAATCCCAAGCGGGAGGGCCAGCACGACAAAACTTCCAGCCCATGTCCAGGCAGCCATTGACCACTCTGCAGAGGAGAAGAGACTGGTGGACCTCATTGTCCAATCACAGGCGGCTGAACAGCATTTGTTGGTATTTTGCAAATGTTCATATTTGATCTCAAAGTAAAGCTTCACCTAGGGTCTTTAGGAATAGGATCAACTTACATCATTTAACTATGACTAATTTCTTGTACTGTATCTTTTGAATGAATGTATGAATGTAAGTGACATTTCATGCCTGTTTTGATTCACATAACCACCACACAATGCACTGATCCAATTTCCACAAAATTGTTGTCAGGATGTACTCAATGGGAAGGCGAAGTACTTTCTAAAGAAGTCCCCTAAGGTGCCTGTCTACCTCTGCACCGAGGAACACCAGGAAACCCTCTTCGGCCATCTTGGAGAAATATTACACAGAACACCATGTCTGGTGCAATTCACGGATGAAGTGAAGTTCCTCCTGGATGTTCTGTTTCCGGAGGTAGGGATAATCATTGCTGGTCCTGCACTTTCAAAACATATAAAGAGGTTGCCTGCAATAGTGCCATTGTGTATGGATCCATATAATGGCTTTGTGTTTTGTATTGGTAGACTGGATCAGATATAAAAAATCTTACAAATTAAATTACTTAATTTTTTTTGGTAGGCTATCATTCATGGCCTTGCCCTCCTCAAAAATGTGACATTGCGGCAGGCTGAACAGCTCTTCCTTGATGGTCCATGTTTACATCAGAGGTGAGAGTAAATATATATATTTTTACAGAATGCCCTGAACTCTTATCGCCCTATTTACTGTTACATAATACCTTAAGAATTATGTATGATTATTGTTATTGATGTACTCTTTTTTTAATTTTATTTTTACTGTTGACAACGTTTCTGTCAACAAAGTTGTGATTTTTATGTCTACTATTTCAGTGAAAGGGAGGAATTTGACCGGAAGATTGCCAAAGAAATGAAGCAAAAGGGAAGATATTGAAAGGTATTTTTGGGGTTGGTTTTTGGTGCCGGCTTTGCTGTGGTAAAAATGGTAGCGGGTGCGTGGGTCAAGGAGAAATCTGAAAAGAGTGAGGTCCTGCCAGACCTGCAGTTCATCGCCAGATCGTAGCCTTATGTTCACGGTACTATCTTGCTCCTTGTGTTTTTCTAGTAACCTGCCTGCTTTCCAAACCCTGCCTTACCCCGTTTGTGTTCTCTCCCAAGATTCCCACGGACCCTCCCTCGCGTCTCCCCGGCCCCGGCTCTCGCATTCCCGCGGATCCCTGCCCCGTCTCCACGGATCCTCAGAACCCCTCGAGCCACCCCCGAACCCCTGGACACCCTTGGACGGATCTCCCGGTACCACCCTCGCCTCCTCCCTTGGACATCCCCTTTTGGACTCTCGGACTGTACTGTTGCCAGGCGCACGCACATACTGACAACACCCTGCCCGCCTACGTCACCCCGCACCCACGGTAGACCACACACATAGTCTTGACTGCGCATTACACATAGGTATCCACATATCCCATACTCCAAGACTATCAGCACACCACACATTCTCCCGCATACCCCCTCCCTAAATCCTGTGAATAAACACGCCCACGGGCTAACGGATTCTCGCTCTGTGCCGCCTCTTTGGTCCCCCCGGGTAGTACCCCATAACACACACAGGTTGAGCCATTCCTCCACCTCGTTCTACAGCTGGTAAGACAGAGAGAAACGGTTGGTCCTCACAGTCACATAAACCTGACTAGTCTAGCAGCAAGTCCTCAAAAAAGGCTTTAGTTTTCGAGATACCCCTACCCGAGGTAGAGCAAATGACAACAATGATTTTTCTTATCTTTAGGGTCTCCCATTAATGAAATTGATTGTTGTCAATTTTTATTTTTGGGGAAAAGATGTTTTTTTGGTTGTTCTTTAGAGCTACCCCAATCCCTGAAAAAGAGCCAAATTAGACCAGGCCGAATATGGGGAAGGTGACAAAAAAGCCCATAACTTGAGAATGATCACTCCTTTCCTCTTCAGATTTGCTGAGGTATGAACCAGGTGGTTGTCCTACATCACCAAATAGTCAGACAACTATTTACCTAAATAAATACTGAATTATAGTCCTGTAAACTTAGCTTTAGTTTAGATGGAAATTGTACTTTTTGGTGACAGGAACATAGGACTCCATCACTTTTCTCTCATTTATCAGAAAAACAGAAATCCCTGAAAAATATATCATTACTGAATTGTCTAGGGTGCTATTGAACAATAACCAGTAGTTGTATGGAAATATCTCATACAGTTCTATTGCAAATGAGATTTCTTTAGACATAGGCCTACCTCTTCTCTGATACAGTCAAATTCCGAATGGGGGATAAGTGGCATAATAGCCTATAAGTTAAGAATGCTCACTCTGATGGTCATCATATTTGGAGAGGGAAATACCAGGTGGCTGAACTACGTCACCAAATAGTCAGAATAAGAGTAACCCAATAAAATAAAGTTTATTAGTTCTAAATTGCAAGCCTCTAAAACATAGGTGTAAATAGTACAGGTTTGATTAAAACTGGAACCTTAATTCAAAGTACAGTATAGAAATAATTTTGAAGCTTGACAGTGGAACACTCTCTGCCACTCTGGTTTGAGTGACAGCTGCATGTTTCAAAACTGTGTAGCCAACTGGGCAGCAGCAGCCATAACAATCTCCGTCTCTGAGGGAGAGGGGCTGTGGATTGACAGTTCTGATCAGATTATCACCAATCTAATGACAGATAACAGGTAACACATATGTCCAACTATGATATTAATATGTTGTTGAATATGTTGTTAGATTTGTGAGCTTTTAAACCATAGTGCAGGCATTCTGATCTAGGCAGAGGCTAGCAGAGCCCAGCTTACAAGGACTCAGAACCATACTGAACGTTGCTCAAGGACGAGATGATGAAGTTCATAAGAGACTATCGCCCCACTCAGATGACATACTGTCCTTCAAGGTCAAGGTTTCATATCACAGGTCATGTCGGGCCAATTATTCAAGCACACATAACTATACGCCTACAACCAGTGATCAAGAACCACCCCAGGATCAGTAAAAGACTTAGACTGTCCAGAGACACTAGATTTGACATCCGTAGCCAGTGTTTCATTTGCAGCCAATGTTTCAATTGCAGCCAGAAAGTCACAAAGAGAGAAGGCCTGACCCCTATATGTACCGGTACAGGTGAAAGTACAAGGTCAAAGGTCCTCAACGCAGCCTCAGAGAGGTTTGATGAAATAATACATCACCGTATGCTGACCTATGAAGATCTTTTTGCCTATGATGCAAAGTATCACAGAAGTTGCCTAGGACACTATCTTTCAGAAAGGAACATTCTAGCAGCTAGAAACAAACATTTAACAGAAAAGAAGTTAAATGAACATGAAAGAGCTTTCATTGAGCTAACTGAAGAATTAACTAAGACAGTTTTTTCAAAGCATATGACTGTCACAACACTGAGTGCTGTAACTGAGAGCTATAAAGGAAGACTGAGTACAGCTACAGAACCAACAATGTATAAATCCTGGAAACTCAAAGAAAAGATGAACCAGCATTATGGGGATAAACTCATCTTCATTGAACGTCCTGGAAAATCTGATCTGATCTGTTCTGGTGCCATGACTGTTGGCCATGCAATGAGAGAAGCTTCTCTCCTCAGAGAAAACATAACAGAAGACAGGGAGACAATGCCTCCACAGAGAACAGAGACCCTCACTGACACTCAAATCCTCCACCAGGCTGCAGGTATATTGAGGAAAACTATGGAAAAGGTTGAGCATGAGCCTCAATTCTACATAAGCAGTGACAAGCTTTCCCTTCTCCAGTGCAGTGAATATGTGCCAAACACTCTGTATGATTTTGTGAACTGGTGTGTCAATGCAGGTGCATTTAAAAATGTGCAGACCTGTGATGAGGACCCAGCTCTGAAGAATAACACAAGTGTTATAACCTTTTGCCATGATCTAATTGCACAGTGCTGCAGCAGGCGTACACCTATCACACTAGGACTTGGGATTATGATCCATCATGAGTTTGGCAGCAAGGCCCTTATCAACAAGCTACACATGATGGGTCATTGTGTGTCGTATGATGAAGTGCGTCAATTTCTCACATCAGTAGCAGCAGATCAATTACAGAGAAGCAAAGGTGTTTACATTCCAAATGGACTGACAAGAACCACAGAACATGGGATAATTGATGCAGCCATTGACAACTTTGACCAGAATGAAGAGACGCTGGATGGCAAAAATACAACAGATTCCATGGCAATTGTTGTATACAGAGGAGGTGATGTTGCCACAGCACACAACCCCATCCTGAGAATCCCAGAGAGATCTCTCCATGCCCTGGACAGCTGTGATTTGGATAATGAAGAGGTTCAGAGGTAAATATTATAGACCAACTATCTGCCAGACACATGCAATACTTGATTGAAATGGCTCTGATATACTGTATGTTAATGCAATATAATCCAGTATTAAAATGTAAAATGTGTAATGTGCACTGGAGGCTTCAAGTTTCACATTACACTTGTGTAAATCAGACTAGCATTTGTCCAATATTCAAGTTACACATTATTTGTGAGGTCACACATCATAATCTAAGGAATCTGGAGTGTTGTTGTTTGTAAGGGCATTTTGTTAAAGATTGAATTATATGACAAAAGATGCCTAATGACTTGTTCTTGAATTTCAGATACATCAAGCCAGGTAGGCGATCTGAACCACCAGCAGTTCTACCACAGGTCCTCAAATCAGACAGCACAAAAGCTCAGGCAGCAGAAGGCCAAGACTTACTTTGGAAGGTGAGCCGTATCATGAAAGAAGAAGACCAGAGAATCCCAGGATGGTCTGCATTCCATGTATCCACGTCAGACATCCCATTAACAACAGTACAATATATGCCCTTCATAAGAGCTTCACCATCAGACCTATCTACAATCTATACAGCTCTTTTGCAGCTCACACAGCTTGCTCAAGAACTGGGACAGAGGCATATACTTGTAACTGCTGACCTTGCCATCTACAGCAAAGCACAGCAAATTCTGTGGAGCAAACCTGAAGCTTTGGATGGCAAGATCACCATGAGAATTGGAGGAATGCACGTCACCATGGCCTTTCTGGCAAGCATTGGGAAGGTGTATGCAGACGGGGGCCTCTTTGACATGATAACCGAGTCTGGAGTCTATGCTGACGCAACAGCTCGGCAGATGCTTCAGGGGAAACAACTGACAAGAGGTGTGAGGAGCATCAAGGTTGTTTCAGAGGCTCTGTTCAGGCTCTTCTGGATGGCACTGGTCTCCTGGCTGAACAAAAAAGGCCAAAGTCCATTGTCTGCTGAACAAGAACACCTCCTGCGAGATGTGCAGCATGCCTTTCATGGCGACGACCAGGTCTCTGCCAGACAGTTCTTAAGTGAAGCGGAGACAGACCTTCCTGAACTGAGGAGAAGAATACAACAGTTTTCAGAGAGGGGAGTTCAACAATCAGCAACTTTTAAGTACTGGCTGAATTCCCTCAAAGGGGCTGATCTCTTACTCAGAATGCTACGATCAGAGCGTGAAGCTAACTTTGACCTTCATCTCAACTGCATGTCTGAAGCAATACCATGGTTCCGGGCTGCTGGCAGGATGAAATGCAATGTGTGGTCATGGTATTTGACAGGTATGACGGCCCACAGTCAATCAAAGACCTGGAGAGGCAAAGGAGAGGTGCAAGTGATGGAAGGCCTACATGCACTCACTGGCTGTGACACAACAAGTAGTTTGTACAGAATAGGAAAGACAACAGCATTCAACAAACTCAAGACCCATCTCAGCGAGCTCAAAGATCTGGCCCATTTTGGACTCTCTGCCAGCTTGGAAGAGTCTTTGCCAGTCGCAAGAGAATTTGCGCTACTCCTATATGGAAAAAAGAAAATGGAAAATGGATTGATTGGGTTACTCTTATTCTGACTATTTGGTGTCAGAGTTAATATCATAGTTGGACATATGTGTTACCTGTTATCTGTCATTAGATTGGTGATAATCTGAACAGAACTGTCAATCCACAGCCCCTCTCCCTCTGAGATGGAGATTGTTATGGCTGCTGCTGCCCAGTTGGCTACCCAGTTTTGAAACATGCAGCTGTCACTCAAACCAGAGTGGCAGAGAGTGTTCCACTGTCAAGCTTCAAAATTATTTCTATACTGTACTTTGAATTAAGGTTCCAGTTTTAATAAAACCTGTACTATTTACACCTATGTTTTAGAGGCTTGCAATTTAGAACTAATAAACTTTATTTTATTGGGTTACTCTTATTCTGACTAATTGGTGACGTAGTTCAGCCACCTGGTATTTCCCTCTCCAAATATGATGACCATCAGAGTGAGCATTCTTAACTTATAGGCTATTATGCCACTTATCCCCCATTCGGAATTTGACTGTATCAGAGAAGAGGTAGGCCTATGTCTAAAGAAATCTCATTTGCAATAGAACTGTATGAGATATTTCCATACAACTACTGGTTATTGTTCAATAGCACCCTAGACAATTCAGTAATGATATATTTTTCAGAGATTTCTGTTTTTCTGATAAATGAGAGAAAAGTGATGGAGTCCTATGTTCCTGTCACCAAAAAGTACAATTTCCGTCTAAACTAAAGCTAAGTTTACAGGACTATAATTCAGTATTTATTTAGGTAAATAGTTGTCTGACTATTTGGTGATGTAGGACAACCACCTGGTTCATACCTCAGCAAATCTGAAGAGGAAAGGAGTGATCATTCTCAAGTTATGGGCTTTTTTGTCACCTTCCCCATATTCGGCCTGGTCTAATTTGGCTCTTTTTCAGGGATTGGGGTAGCTCTAAAGAACAACCAAAAAAACATCTTTTCCCCAAAAATAAAATTTGACAACAATCAATTTCATTAATGGGAGACCCTAAAGATAAGAAAAATCATTGTTGTCATTTGCTCTACCTCGGGTAGGGGTATCTCAAAATCTGAGGGCCCTTCCTGCTAGACTAGACCCCCTCCAGACTCTTGAGCACAATCTTAATGCACCAGTCCAGGTGCGTTAGGATCCGTTAACGTCGGTACAGGCCAGGGTCTTGTCAACTTCTCTCTCTCTCTCTCTCTCTCTCTCTCTCTCTCTCTCTCTCTCTCTCTCTCTCTCTCTCTCTCTCTCTCTCTCTCTCTCTCTCTCTCTCTCTCTCTCTCTCTCTCTCTCTCCTGCAGGGGAAGGAGTCCAGCTGATAATGACAGCAGGCCTGTCAATACCTGAGCACCACGGCCGTCCCCCAGCTGTTCCTCCAGGGCCCTCGTCCGCCCTCCATCCATCCCTCTATCTATTCAACCCTACCTCCTTCCTAGCTGCCACGGATTGTCTAAAAGAAATAAACAAATAAACCTGTTCCGTCCTCTGACCTTTTAAAAGTAGACAATCTGGTTTAGGCAACTTAGATTACAAGTCAGTTTTGGGAAAAGTAAGTGAACACAGAAGAGCACAGCTTGTGATAACGGCTGCAGTGACTACTTATGAGTTTTATATTGTTAATTGGTGAGCAAAAAGAAAAGAAAAATACATTTTATGAAGTATAGTTAATTTACTCATATACAGTATGTATATCCTCTGGCTTGTTTGTAGAACTGCCATGTATTGTTGACAAAGCTAAACCCTATTGATATGAAGTCTACTGGGAACACGAGAGGATGCCGTCAGTATTGCATTACTGAGTTAAGATTTGGTACTGAGGAAAGGTCAGCGTTTAGGGGTAACTGGATAGCACTTGGAACACCATCCGTGTTCCATTTCTTGGTTTGACTTTGTGTGTATATGTTCTGTTTGTAGTTCCTCATAGGTAACAATTGTGTGTTAACACTTTGCCATCTAACCCTAGGTTATGAGGGAATGAAGTACATGTGGTTGGTGTCACAATTATGTATAACTAATACACAATCTATGCTGAGTCTTTCAGGCTTCATGTTAAGTATTGCATAAATCACAGATGTAACATTCATAAATGCTAGAGATCATCATTTGACTCACTTCATCAGTCAGTTCTACAAATCGTAATGTTAAACTCAATGGTTCAATGATAAACTCAATAGAATCCAACTGGATTCCCTCTTGTAAACAGTAGGTATTGGCTTTTTTTTTGGAGGAGTAAGCATTATGTCACACGTGAAATAGACTTAGCATTTCATGTCTTGGTGGTTTACAAAAACTTTCACTGATTGTGTGTATTGAATGTTCAGCCATGAGAGAGCATCAATCGTTCATGAAGGACATAGTATATAAAGGAGAATGCCAGTTGTTGGGTGTTTTCCGTCTAGGTGTTTCCCACGCATGATTGGCCATGAGGAAATGCATAAGATCTTAGGTGAGTTCCATAAAATGCTCTGGGTTCTTTCGTCTGCTAGGGGTTTACTGTGTAACCACGGGAATGGTCTAACATGTGGCTTGTGTTTCTAGAAAGACTGAAAACTAGATCCTCTTTTAAGAGAGGGTAAAAACTAGACCACTGAAAAGCATCATAATGCTAGTGTTAGGAGTTCCCCTGCCACTTATTTATTTTGTTGTTTCTTAAGTGAGCTGCTGTAACGCATTAATTTCCCCTCAGGGATCCCATTATGTACAGTATTGTACAGTATTTTTCTGCTGAAATCATAACCAAGGTACCATAGAACTCCTAGCATCTGCTATTGTAACCATGTACTTTAGTAACTTTGTCTCAATGATAATATAATAATAATAAATGGTATTTGTATAGCACACTTTAATAATATAATAATAATAATAGTAATAAATTGTATTTGTATAGCACACTAATGGAAACTGTTCTCCGCTGCAATACTCTAATTTATCACTACTGGAAACTGTTCTCCGCTGCAATACTCAAATGTATCACTGGGTGGCGCTAACTGCACATTCCTTTCCGTCCTGAAAGGCACATTCCATTCCGTCCTCGAAGGCACATTCCTTTCCGTCGCACATTCCTTTCCGTCCTGGCTGCAAGGCTGCAGCTGGATACTACTGGCCTGAAAGGGTGCTGCACAGCAACGTACTCTCAACAGTCGCTGTCAATGACAGTTTCGCATGTAGACCACTAGATGACAGCGCAACACCATATTGGAGCCTGTATCGTCGTAATATGTAAAGTCTGGGTCAAGACGACCATACGAATTATAGAAATAAACAAAGATGTAATTGATAAAAGGTGCTATATAAAGTTTATTATTATTATTATCATTATTATTATTATTATTATTATAAATACTAGAATTAAAAAAACAATCATATAATAGAACACTCAAGAACATCGGGGCAGGGGGTCTGCAGGAGCTAGGGTCGGGACTGTTTTAACAGGGGGGCGACCACGGCGGGGCGGGTGGGCCACCTCGATGGGACAGTCCAAGTCCAGATGAGCTGGCTTAAGGCGATCCACCGAGATGCGTTCCTTACTACCCCCCATGTCGATAATAAAGGATTTGTCGCCTGTCTCCACGACCCGGTAGGGACCATCATAGGGCGGTTGCAGAGGGGCTCGATGGGCGTCTTGGCGGATAAAGACATACCCCGCTGCCTTCAGATCAGGCGGGACACGTACCTTAGGAACGCCGTGGCATGAGGTAGGGATCGGCCGGAAGGACTTGGCCTTGTCCAGCAGCGCACTTCGCTGTTCTGGTGCTGACCAGGGGACCGTAGCACAGGGGAGGAAATCCCCCGGAACCCGGAGGGGTTGGCCGTACACCAGCTCAGCAGAGGACGAAAGGAGGTCCTCCTTAGGTGCAGTACGGAGTCCCAGCATCACCCAAGGAAGCCTGTCGACCCAGCCGTCGCCCCGGAGATCGGCTTTAAGGGCAGCCTTCATGGACCGGTGAAAACGTTCACACAGGCCATTGGCCTGTGGGTGGTAAGCCGTAGTGCAGTGGAGGGAGACACCCAGCTGCTGAGTAATGGAAGTCCATAAGCCAGAAGTGAACTGGGCCCCCCGATCAGAGGAAAGGTCTGAGGGGACCCCAAACCGGGAGACCCAGGTGCCGATGAATGCGCGGGCCACCTCAGCTGTGGTAGTCTCCGTCAGTGGGACGGCCTCTGGCCAACGGGTGGTCCTGTCCACCATCGTCAGAAGGTGAGTGTACCCCCTGGAGGCGGGAAGGGGACCCACCAGATCAATGTTGACGTGGTCGAAGCGTCTTTCCGGGACCGTGAACCGCTCCAGCGGGGCCTTAACATGACGATGGACCTTCGCACGTTGGCATGGCACGCAGGTCCTGACCCACCCACCAATGTCAACCTTCATCCTGGGCCAGACGAATTTCGCCGCAATCAGGCGCTGCGAAGGTTTCCTGCCTGGGTGTGAGAGGCCATGTATGGCCTCGAAAACTTGCCGTCTCCATGCATGTGGAACCACGGGGCGCGGCTGCTCCATGGACACGTCACAAAGCAGCGTTGTGCCGTCGTCACTGAAGGGGATGTCCGCCAACTGGAAGCCAGAAACTTTAGTCCTGCATGCCTGGATGTCTGGGTCCGAAACCTGATCCGCAGCCATATGGGCGTAGTCGATGCCGAGGTGGACAGCCCCGATAGTGGCACGAGAGAGGCAGTCAGCTACGGGGTTGTCCTTCCCCGCCACATGCCGAATGTCTGTAGTGAACTCGGAGATATAAGCCAGATGACGCTGCTGCCTGGCAGACCACGGCTCCGACACCTTAGCCATGGCAAAAATCAAGGGTTTGTGGTCCACAAAAACTGTGAATGGACGAGCCTCCAGCAGGAAACGGAAGTGCCTGACTGCCAAGTACAGAGCGAGGAGCTCTCGGTCAAAGGTGCTGTATTTTTGCTCACTGGAGCGGAGTTGTCGGCTGAAAAATGCCAGGGGTTGCCAAACCCCCTTGACCAGCTGTTCGTAAACGCCTCCAACGGCATAATCTGAGGCATCAGTTGTCAAGGCCACGGAAGCTTCAGGCACGGGGTGAGTCAGCATGGTCGCGCTCGCGAGGGCTTCCTTGGTGTCTGAGAATGCCTTTGACATTTCGTCGGACCATGCGATGATGTGCTTAGGGGTCTTGTCCTTGAGAGCCCCATACAGGGGTCGCATTAGGTGGGCAGCCTGGGGGATGAATCGATGGTAGAAATTCACCATCCCCAGGAACTCCTGTAAAGCTCTAATGCTGGTAGGGTGTGGGAGCTGCAGCACAGCGTCCACCTTTGATGGCAGCGGGACCGCCCCAGCAGTAGTGATGTGGTGGCCGAGGAAATCCATGGCAGGCAGTCCAAACTGGCACTTTGCTGGGTTGATGATTAATCCATGTTCCCGGAGGCGACTGAAGAGGAGACGGAGGTGGGATAGGTGCTCTGCCTTGGACGTGCTAGCTACCAGGATATCGTCTAGGTAGACAAACACAAAAGGGAGGTTGCCCAGCATGGCGTCCATCAACCTCTGAAAGGTCTGGGCAGCATTCTTGAGGCCAAACGGCATCCTCAAAAACTCAAAAAGTCCGAATGGTGTTATAACCGCTGTCTTGGGGACGTCCTGAGGGCTAACTGGCACCTGGTGGTATCCCCGTACCAAATCCACTTTAGAAAAAATAGACGCGCCCGCTAGATGGGCTGAAAAGTCTTGAATGTGTGGAACGGGGTAACGGTCAGGTGTGGTGACATCATTTAGACGCCGGTAGTCGCCGCACGGACGCCAGCCTCCGTTGGACTTGGGAACGAGATGGAGAGGCGAGGCCCAAGGACTGTCAGAACGGCGAATGATGCCAAGTGCCTCCATGGCTGCAAACTCCTCTTTCGCGATGGTGAGCTTGTGTGGGTCGAGGCGACGGGCCCTGGCATGCACTGGTGGGCCTTCCGTGGAGATGTAATGCATGACGCCGTGTTTGGTGGTAGCAGCCGAGAAGGTAGGTGTTGTGATGTCTGAGAACTCCAATAGAAGAGGAGAGAAATCGTCAGCCGGCGAGACAGCACTGGACAGCTTCATTGTGGCTGCGTCACTGCGCTCACATGACAAGGAGACGAATGTCTCAGCGTTGACGAGTCGGCGGTTCCCCACGTCCACCAGGAGGCTGTTAGCGCATAGAAAGTCAGCGCCTAAGAGGGGAGTAGACATTTTGGCCAACACAAAACTCCAGGTAAAACGCTGGTCAGCAAAACACAAACCCACAGTGCGCTTGCCGAAGGTAGCGATAGCACTGCCATTGGCAGCCTCAAGGGAGGGTCCTCGTTTCGCTGTTTTAATGTCTATTGCCGATACAGGCAGCACGCTCACCTGGGCACCTGTGTCACACAGAAAACGGCGGCCGGAGAGGGAGTCAGTGACGTACAGCAAGCCTGCAGAATGGCCGGCACCCACAGCTGCTAATGAGTGGCGGCCTGTGCGTTTCCCGACACACTGAAGTTGCATGGTGGCAGGCACTTCTTAGCTTTGTCCCCGAATTTCATATGGTAAAAGCACAACCCCGACGGCCTCACCCGTCGGGCCACAGCAGTAGCGGAGATGGAGAGTGGTTGGAACCCAAACTCATCCATGGTGGCTGTAAAACACTTCTTCCCAGCTGAGAAAAATATATCCGCTTCCTTGGCTAGCTGACGAAAGTCTGTTTTGATTGAATTAGCCATAGAAAAACGAACCTGGTCTGGCAACTGTTGCAAAAAAAGCTCTTTAAAAAGAAAACACGGCTGATGGTCGCCCAGCAGAGCTAGCATGTGGTCCATCAGTTCAGAGGGTTTTGTGTCACCGAGCCCAGGGAGGGAGAGGAGCTGGCGTGCACGTTCAGATTCAGACAGACAAAAAGTATCTATCAGGTGCGCCTTCAAGGTAACATATTTGTGCTGTGCCGGAGGGTTTTCAATAAGACTCACCACTCTCGCCGCCGTTGAATTGGTTAAAGCTGCTACCACGTAGTAGTATTTGGTATTATCCACGGTAATATCCCTGAGGGCGAATTGAGCTTCAGCTTGTGCAAACCATGCTATGGCATTTTGTTCCCAAAAAACGGGCAGCTTGAGTGAAACTGCGTTTGTTGTCATGTTTCAATGATCTCCGAAAACGTTCGAGAGAATATCAGGGTCACCAATGTAGGAGTGACGGCAATAACAGGACGATGTAGTCGGTTTGCCGGTAGAAAAACAATCATGTGCTTTATTCTCACTCTCTGCATGCGTACTACTGACAACAACAAACATTCATTCATTTCTGTCCCACTTATATCCCGTCATATCACCCGCTAAGCAGCCTGGGTGATTGAGTAAACACAAACATATCAACAGTGCTTTGTACAAGGCTGGAACGCCGTGAATTACGAATACTACGAATCACTACAATATAATGAATTAATATTCAATATAAAAAAGAACTTTCATGTTCTAATCATAAAAACTCCCAAAATTAAATAATCAAGTTGATATTCGGAATCAAGTTTTTTTTTTTTATGTACAAAAATGTAGAAAGTTTTAATAAAACTTTAACATTGACGTTTTAAGTGAAATCTTAGATCATGTGACTGAGTGAAGCTCCTCCCACACTGGGAGCAGTGATAAGGCTTCTCTCCTGTGTGAGTGAGCTGATGTGTCTGTAGACAGGTGCGAAGTTCTGGGCCCTATACATTAACAATCTCTGTGGGCCCCCTTCCTCTTTTGATCCATGACTCTCATGCATATTTTGATATAGAACATTTATTCTTAAATAGGAGAGCAATTTCCAATAGGCTATGAGACCAGTGGTGTAATTTCAGCAAAAGCCAAGGTATGGCAAGGTACCGATTGCTTGGTGGATTTTTTATTCGAATCAGTTGTGCAGTATTACATTTTAGTGAGTTGTTTCTATACAATTCAAAAATGTCATGGTACAAATCTCAGGTAGTAATTTACATCTTTCCTAGCAGGTGGACCTGGTTCAAAACAAAACATTACAGATTTAGCTATTCTCAACTCTAAATTAACTGCACTGTTAAAAAAAACACTAGTATTGTAAGACCTCACCTGTGTCCCTGTACTTGTCTCTGCTGCCCTTATACCAAAAAGGTCCTTATGTCCATTTTCCTTTTTTTTTGTTATGTCCATTTTCCTATCTTCCTTCACCTGTTAAAAGTAAGACGATTGGCAATATCTAAAACATGCTTGCACCAGTGGCGTAGCGGACGGGCCCGCAAGCGACGCACCGCGGGGGGGCCCCAGCCACTAGGGGGCCCCCTAACATTGGATCCACATTTTATTTTTATTTTTTTATAATTTAAAAATATATAAAACAAAGAAAATAAGTGGCCCTTCATTGTGTCAACCTTAATTTTAATATATAGGCCTATATTTAAAAATATATACATGGTTAGCCGTATCCAATAGCAACATGACTTTGACGTCACACGTAGGCAGCGAGACACAAGGAAAATAAATGAGCAAGCGAAAATACAATACAAAGTACAATAAGCATTCTTTAGGTGGTGATAGATTCTCTATTCGGACATTATAGCCGCTATATGTGGGACTGTCGGTCCGATATTGTAAAAAAATCCAATACAAAATGTATGTTTACGGAAGTACATGTCTCAAGTATTATCTCGGCGGTTAGTCGAGTGAAAGAAAAACAACATACAGATGATAATTCACACAATATAATACCACGAAAGCGTACAGCACTAAACAATAACATTTATTTGGGCAGCATCATACTCAAACTCAGGCAGAAAGGCAGGGTCCGGCCAGGTTCACAGTCACAGGCTGTCAGTGCATCATACAGGTACATAATTCAGCATGGTTAGGCTATATATAGCTGTTTCTTTTTCTATTCTACTATTCTATTCTACTTCTGCTGTCTGCGTCTCCCTGGGTATTCCTAGACCAGATGGCAAACAGTAAAGAAATGCCACAATATACCAGGACTTAAGAAACGAGATGTCCAACAAAGGATTTGACTAACCCTGGCCAATTTTACGCAACAAGTAGACTCTGATGCAGCGGAGACAGGGTTGCCAGATTGGCTGGTTTTTGGTGGATTTAGACGTTTTTAGATTGATTAGGTTGGAAATTCTCAATCCCATCTGGCAACCCTTAGCGGAGAGTCTACAGATATGTTTACAGATATCACACTGCTGTGCACACCACACTTTGTTAAAATAAATAAAGCTTGTACTATTCTACTTATAATACATTCTACTGATGTAGTGTCTACCATTTGGTTTTAGTTATAGGCTATTGCTCTCACTTGTTTGTACCTTTTGCTAAGTCAAGCATTTAGAATGTAGAGTGCATATTGCGAAATTTCGCAACGTCAATAACGCATCGGCCTCTAAAAAACGCATTTTTTTTTATTTTTTATTACTCCGTTGCGAAAGGGCCCCCGCCGCCACCTTGCGGGGGGGCCCCGGGATTTTGCGCTACGCCACTGGCTTGCACACACATATAACTTACTCACACACAAGTTATTGTTACTGGCCTCAATTTGGTACAATTATTACAGAAATGATTGAGAATAGAGACTTACTAACATCCTTAAACTAGCTGTTGTACCCTTTAACGTTCGCTAACTAGCTTGTTAGCTTCACAATCGCGGGTGACGTTAGATCAGGTTTTTCACTAAAATAACATTAACATAAAAAATAAATAACATGTTTGTATTAACACAACATGACATGGACTTGTTCATTAATATGTTACATTTGAACCAACCGTATTATGGCGTTTATACAGTTTGTTTAACACACCTGGATTAACAAGCATCATGGACAAGGTTTTAACATGAACGTTACTCCGTTTATTGAGGAACTGAGCAGAAACCTCTTGTGTCCCACTCCACTACAGCGCCACCTGGTGGAGGGAGATGGAACCAGGAGGATTTTGAGTTACCGTTGTGTGAATAAAATGACAAAAATGACAAAAGGTGTTTCAGTTTTCATTTTCAGGGGGAAAAGACAGGTTTTTTAAGGCAAGTGCCATTAATTGCCATACCAAAACGATGCCTAGCAGAGAGCGAGCCGCACACAGACAGGCAAACGACCCCTGGACTAAACCATTTTGCGCCAAAGAGGTCTCTCTCTGTCTCACAGATCTTCCAATATGTTGGGAGAGCTGTGGCACAAACTTCATGCTCTCAATTGATGTAATCAACAAACTTAAACAAGTTATGACACTAATTCACTCGAAATAAAGAACATTACAAAGAAAACAAAACTTAAATTCCAGGACTTTCAAGGGCCCTCTCCCTGCTGGGGCCCTGGGTAGTCAGGTCCACTTTTCCCCCAACTAGTGCGCCACACCATATTCTCTCAACCCCGGGTGTGTGCTACAGTGCTAGCCATTGCAATGACAGTGAGTGTTCCATAGCTCATTGGGTGTAGAGGGATGGATGGGGACCGCATTGAGCAGCTGTAGAGGGCAGGTGTTCGGGATCTTTGGGTGTAAACCCCCATAACAGGTACATTTTCGGCTCAACCTACACATCATGCTAGCAGACTTTCTCGGCAATGGGACATTTGGGACCCAAGTGACAATCCATCGCACGCGCCTCCATCAACTCTTCCTCAAATTGCCATTTGTCAAGTCCAAGTCGGTCACAAACGGTGGCACTTTTTGTCAAGTCATATTCGAAGGTATTTGACAGAAATGACATGAAAGATTTCAACTCGTCTAGAACTTTCCTTTTTGCCTGCATCAGTGGGACCAGCTTTGTCTGCTGCCTATCAAAATAAATATATATTTTTTGTCGTTTAAAAACAAACAAAAACGGAATGGGTAAAACCCTTAATATTTAATAACCAACGTGAGTGGCCCCGCGGTGGTGTAGCGGTCTAAAGCTTCGTGCACACCAGGTCATTGCGTTGCACCGGAAGTCATTCATCTCAATGGGGCAGTTGCGTTGATCCGTTGCGTTGCTCTGCATTGCGTTTCTTGTCCGTCAGGGTGCGGTAATCAGTCAAAATATTTCAGCTTTTGCGTTGCGTTGGGTCCGTCAAAACAACCGGAAGTAGTTTCTTGACCAGAGCTTTCGCCTTTAGATGTAAAATCCGCCATTGGCGAAAATCTTTAATTTGGCTCTACAAGTGTTAATATGTCATTTTATGAAGTTTTTATATGTTTTCAGGCGAGAAAGTAACCACATATATTCACAAAATGTATCCGGTTTATCAAAATAACCAGTTTATATATCTAATCTGACGTTTCTTCCCCCACTTCTGTGGGAAACTTCGCTAGCCTAGCTAAAGGCTATCATGTATCCTGGGCTTATAAGAGATGATGTTACCCACGTAGGAGCTCATTTTCTATCTAGTCTCCAGACTGGGTACTGAATAACCAGTCACTATTCACCTTATACAACTACTACTACTACAAGTGTAGTCTACTACTGTTCATGTTAAATCCGTGTGGAGCTAATGCTATCATAGCGTCTCCACAGGCTAGCAAAGATGGCGCCGTTAGCATCACAGACACTATGATAACATCCTCCGTAGTATCTAGTCTATCTCAGTCACAGACATGTTCAACAACAACACGTTTTACAACAAGGAAGGGATACAACTAATAAACATGTTAACACACTATTCACCTTATACAACAACTACTACTACTACTACTACTACTACTACTACTACTACTACTACTACTACTACTACTACTACTACTACAAGTGTCTATGACTACTGTTAATGTTAAATCCGTGTGGAGCTAATGCTATCGCGTCTCCACAGGCTAAAGTACAACTACACTAATATCCTCAACTTATGTCCTAATCACACTACTGTCATACAAGTCGTACCTTCTCCTTGACATGGACATAAACACCTGCTACCTTCTTTGAAAGAAATCGCGATTTATTCAGTGAAAACTAGTACACCATTCAGATAGCATAACAATAGCATAGCATTGCGAACAACAACACGTTTTACAAGGAAGGGATACAACTAATAAACATGTTAACTCACTATTCACCTTACATATGTATCAACATGTAGCTGTATCAGCATGTAGCTGTATCAAACTTTTGGTTGGCCAGAGACGGCAAGAATCAATTGCTCCTCCATTGTTAAAACTTTTTGTTCAAACTTCCCCCGCTGTGCACACATGTTGCGTCTGCATCGCATGCGACATGCGTCAAGCCCATCCCACCAGGTTGCGTCAGAACGGTGGGTCACGGTTCGCGGTGTGCACGAAGCTTAAGCACTGGCCACTAGTGCAAGCTGCCCACCGGGGACTGGGTTCGAATCCCAGCTCGCCAGATCCGGATATGGCTGGGGCACACACAGGGAGCGGCATATTGGGCGGCCGCTCCCGAGGGCGGTATAGGAGTATTTCCGGACAAGGATCCGTCGCGCAACAGCGCCCCCGGGGTGCCGGAATAACGGTGCTGGGCTCGAGGAGCCAGTCAGCTAGTCTGCCTGGCGGCCTCCTCTGGGACTGCCGGCCACGGGGTCGTGCGGCGGATCCTTCGCAATAGGCAGGGGATAATTGGATGCTAGGTTGGGTTCAATTGGCTACCAAATTGGGTGAAAAAGGGGATAAAATCTGAAAAACAAAATAAAAAATTAAAAAATTAAAAATAACCAACGTGATACAAGACAGTCATAAATAAAGTATTTATTTAAAATATATATTTTTATTTTCATAAACATTTTTTAAAAACATTTTCCTCGGTGGGCCACTTGTGGATGGTCTACGGGTCTCTGATTGGCCGCCACGGATGTGTGTTATGTTATGTTATGTTATGTTACTTTTATTTATAATGCGCCCCCCATCCAACTTTTACATCGGCCCGGGGCGCAGCCCGGGTAAAGGAACAGATAAAGACAAGGACAAGGACAAGGAACACAGAAAGCAAACAGACACAGACGACTTAAACGAACATCTCAAGGGATACAATTCACAACAAATAGGGAGTAGACTTAGGGAACATCATTGACGAAGAGGTGGGATTTTAACTTGGCTCTAAAGGAGTCCAGAGTGGGGGCAGACTTGATGGCGGAAGGGAGCGCGTTCCACAGGGTCGGTGCTATCACCGCAAAGGCACGGTCACCCTTCCTCTTGAGGTTGGTGCGGGGGACCCTCAGGCTGAGTTGGGCGTCGGACCTGAGCCTGGGCCTTGAGGTGGAAGACAGGTCCAGGAGGTCCTTGATGTAGGGTGGGGCGAGACTGTTGAGAGCTTTGTAGACAAAGGTGCAGATCTTGAACTTCACCCTCTTCTTTACTGGGAGCCAGTGAAGGGAGATGAGGACAGGGGAGATGTGGTCCCTCATTTTAGTGCCTGACACCAGCCTGGCAGCGGCATTTTGGACTAGCTGCAGGCGGTAGATGGTCTTATCAGGAAGTCCAGCATAGAGTGAGTTGCAGTAGTCGAGCCTAGATGAAATTAGCATGAGGACGACCCTCCTCAGGTCACTGGGGGTGAGGAAGGACTTGATCTTGGCTATGATGCGTAGTTGGTAGAAACATGACTTCACGACGGAGCTCACTTGTCGGTTAAGGTTGGGCTCGGAGTCAAAGATGACACAGAGGTTCTTGACATGTGGTCTGACAAGGGTGGACAGGCTTCCCATGTTGGTGCTGAGCTGAGTGATGGCGGTGGTGTTGCCGATGAGGAGGATTTCCCCCTTGCTCTCATTCAGCTGTAGGAAGTTCTGGGCCATCCACTCCTTCACATCGTGGAGGCAGTCCATCAGGCGTATCAGATCGGCGGGGTCGTCAGTGTTGATTGATAAGTAAAGCTGGGTGTCGTCCGCATAGCAGTGGAATGAGATCTGGTATCGTTGAGGGATTAGACAGAGGGGGAGCATGTAGAGGGAGAACAAGATGGGACCGAGGATGGAGCCCTGAGGGACCCCACAGGTGAGGTTGGCTTGTCTGGAGGAGCTGTCTGCTACGTGGACGGCGTGGGTTCTATTGCTGAGGTAAGACTTGAACCAGGACAAGGCGGTGTCGGTGATGCCAACCTCCTGCTGGAGGCGATTAAAGAGGATGGCATGGTCTATAGTGTCAAAAGTTGCGCTGAGGTCCAGGAGGACCAGGGCAGCACATTTCCTGGAGTCTGCGATGAGGAGGAGGTCGTTCCAAACCTTTAAAAGTGCCGACTCAGTGCTGTGGCCAGGTCTGAAGCCAGACTGAAACTTCCCCAGGATGTTGTTCTGTTGGAGGTAGGGCCACAGCTGGCTGAGGACAGCCTTTTCCAGGAGCTTGGCCACGACTGGGAGCTTGGAGATGGGTCTGTAGTTACTGAGGTTGGAAGGGTCCAGGTTGGGTTTCTTAAGGAGAGGCTGGACCACTGCTTGTTTGAGGGTGGGCGGAACAATGCCAGTGGCCAGCGAGCTGTTGATTATTGAGAGGATGTGTGGCCCTACCGTGTCGAACACCTCTTTGAGGAGGGGGGTAGGGATGGGGTCCAGAGGAGATGAGGCCGGCTTCAGTGCAGCGGCCATCTTGGATAGGGCTGGTAGAGTGAAGGGACAGAAGCTGGAGAACGTGGATGAACATCCCAGTGTGGTGGCTAAGTCCTTGGTGGAGTGCGGGATGTTTTTTCTGATATTGGTGACTTTATCAGAAAAAAAGGATAAAAATTCCTCGCACTTAACCGGGGATGGATCCTGGATGACGGTAGGGGGGGGGGTGAACAACAGTGTTGATCGTCCTGAATAACACTCTGGGGTTGTGTGAGTTGTTGGAGATGAGAGTGGCAAAGTACTTAGCCCTTTCAGTCTTTACGACCTTCTGATAGGTCCTCTGCTTTTCCCTCAAAATCTCGAGTGAGATGGTCAGCCCGTCCTTTTTCCACCTGCGTTCCGCCTGTCTCCACGCTCTTCTCTGAGATCTGATGGTGTCGTTGAGCCAAGCCGTGACCCTGGGTTTGGGCTTTTTCAGGGTAAGCGGGGCTATCGAGTCGAGGATGGAGCGACAGGAGGTGTTGAACATGGAAGTGAGTTCTTCTGGGTCAGATGGTGCCTCCCCTGCCCTGGTGTTTTGGGCGGCCATGAAGGCAGAGGAAAACCTTGGGGCTGTCTGGGCGTTAATGCATCGAGAGAGGCGAGCAGAGGATTGGGTAGAGGGAGGGATGGACAGAGATGAGGTGAACAGAACTGCCTTATGGTCACAGTCAGCATGGGCCAGCATGGTCTCCACGTCACTGATGGGGATGTTGACTGAGAGGACCAGATCTAATGTGTGTCCTCCACTGTGGGTGGGGCCAGAAACATTCTGAGTCAAACCAAATGACTCGATCAGGTCCAGGAATTCAGACTCGAAAGCCCGGGTGGGATTATCCACATGGATATTGAAATCCCCCACGATAAGCACCTTGTTATGGCTGGGAATGATTTCAGTAAGGAGATCAGAGAATTGGGATGTAAAATTCTTAGTTTCCTTAAAGGTCTTGCTGACATCACGCACAATGTATTATGACGTATTAGAGTGTACCACTATAAAACCACGGTGTGTCTTGTCATCAGTCACAACATGGAAGACATCTCACATGTCACGTTGTCTGACAACAACGAGAAGATTGAGACCAAGAAAAGAAACCAAGAAAAGGTAAGGATACCTGAAAGCACTGTCAAGAGCAATACGCCTATAGCACTGTGAAGCATAGGACTGTATAGTATGGAGGACCAAGTCTGTCAAAATTAACAATAAATATATAGATACATAAATGAATGTATGAACAAATAAATGGATGAATACACACAGTATAACGAAATACATTTCTATATTTATTTATTGTTTTCCACATTCATTCTTTGTTTTCCACTTTCATTCTTTGTTTTCCACATTCTTTTCCACATTCATTCTTTCTTTTCCACATTCATTCTTTCTTTTCCACATTCATTCTTTCATTCTTTCTTTTCCACATTCATTCTTTCTTTTCCACATTTATTCTTTCTTTTCCACTTTATCAGATCTATATGCAAATATCTAGGGGGCGTATCTTGCATGTTGTCCACGCCCCTACGCATTTTCATTGGTTGATACCGCACGTGACGTGTGAAAGCAGCGACGCAGTTATCATCACAGACGGGTAGAGTCTATAGCCCCGTTCTCACACAGCCCCTTTCTACCCAGGCACGCGGGAAGGTATTTTGACTGGGGGTGCTGAGGTGCTGTCTATATACGCTACAGGGAAAAAAATTGCCAGGGGAAAAAGTATAACGATTTCTCTCCCTCCCTCCCTCCCTCTCGCTGATTGCTCGTTCGCTCACACGCACACAGTGGCATAACGACGGGCCCCAATGCACGGGCAACAATAGTTAAGCACGCACGCACCCGCACACTACAAAGACGTAACGTTAAATATTTTACCAACAATGTGTTGGAATTTACAGTAATTTCCACTCAGCTCACAGTGTCCCACAATGTCCACAAACATGATGTTGACCATTATTACAGACAGCACTCCATGTCGATTGTTATTGCCTCTTAACGGAAGCCCTTCGCTGCCGAAGAATCGGATGGATCTGAATATCAGTTCTAATACGTTTCTGGCCGTCTGTTGCTCTTTCTCAACAACGTCCGACAGTAGAGCATTAATGGGAGTGTTGTTAAGCTCAGCATCTTCTTCCAACTCCACTTCAATTGTTCTGGCTGATTTAGCATTTTTGCTAAAGAACTCAGAGATTCCCTAGCAAGATATGACCATGTGATCACTAACATTAAAACGAACAAACACATTTTTACATTTATTACAAAAAACACATTTATTTGTATTCCCAAAAGCAACAATAGTTATTATATTGTTTTAAATTATTGTTTGAATAATATTTTTATTTTTTAAATTCAGGCAGGAGGAGCTCCTTCTGCCTGCCGCTAGGGGGTGCTGCAGCACCCTCAGCACCCCCCTTCCCGCGTCCCTGTTTCTACCTATAATTTCCACGGAATCCCAAACTATGTCGACATCCCAAGCTATTCCCGTGTTGTCCCCTTTCACACATGTCGGCAATGGTCTATACTAGTCCATCAGCACTGTATGGGAGAACTTGGTGATAACCACAATACCAGTTGACTCAATTAGACAGCCCAGAGCGCATATCCGCGATGCAAGACAGCTGAGAGTGTCTCCACTGCGTTTATATCACAAAATGTACATTTGATAAATAAGCTAGCTAAGTAAGTAATCTAGCTGACTATGACTGGAAACTAAGTACTATCCAGTTAGAATTATAGAAGATCTAGTTGTGTTTTCCTGCTGGTCTCGCTGCCTGGGTTTGAACAGACTTGTGGTGACTAAAAATGGCTTTAAAAAATGCCTTTCCACCAAAGAACCGTATATATATGCCATATATATGCCATATATCATACCTCCACTATGATTCATATGCCCTAACCCTTTAAAAAAAAAAAATGCTATGATTGGAAATTAAGTAGTGTCTGCTCTTGGCTGAGGGCTTCCAATGAAAATGCGCAGGGGCGTGGACAACATGCAAGATACGCCCCTATATTTGCATACACATCTGATAAACAGAAAGACAATGTTGTATTCACATAGAATAGTTTGTCTTTGTCATTGTCAGATGTGTATGCAAATATAGGGGCGTATCTTGGGCGCACTCTACGCATTTTCATTGGTTGATACTGCGCGTGACGTGAAGCCCTCAGCCAAGAGAATTATGAAACACGGGATGTGATGTTATACTGTCCATTGTGCCAATGGATGGTACGCACATGAGGTTTGCCTTGATGTTGAGAGTGGCATGGGAGCTGTATCTCAGACATGGGAAGGGTGTTAAATTTCGGGACACATCATCAGTAGAGTACCTTTGAATCATGGGGTGTTTCGGCCTTTTCAACACTAGACACCCTCATCTAAGGCGGCCAGCTACAGGGTGATCAAGCCTGAGCTTGTGTCCCATGCCCAATCATGAGAATTGCCTGGTTGTTTAAATGGCGCAGCCCACGGGACTATGCAAGGCAGGGGTGTCCTCTTACCTGAGTCAGGCCTAGAGCTGACCGCATACCTTGTTCATCCTCCTCCTGGAGGGTTCTGACCTGGGTTCTCAAGTGGGAGTCGGGGTAGGGGGGGATTAGTGAGCGGGTCATGTTGCTGTTCTTTGAGCCCAGCAAGGGTCCTTTCGCTTGATCCATATTTACTGGCTGCTTCTTTCGGCCGCTTCAGAGAGTGATCTAATTGTCTGTCGCAGAGCCTGTCCATGGATGCCAAGGTCTTTCAGCAGCCTAATGGTGGAAGAAGCCACGAAACCTCTGCATCCCACTTCACCCGGATAGACTTTTGCCTTCCATCCTCGTTGTTGAGCGTCTGCTGCCAGTTCTGTGTAGCGCAGTTTCTTGCGCTCATAGGCCTCTTCAGCTGAATTCTCCCACGGGACTGTGAGCTCTATGATGTAAACAGACTTCAGTGAAGGGGACCAGAGTTCCAAGTCTGGTCTAAGGGTGGTGGCTGCAATCTCGGGTGGAAAGATTAGTTGCTGGCCAATATCGACTAGCATCTTCCAATCCCGGGCCATGGCTAGCTGTCCAGCTTCTGGTTTGGTTGGAGGATGGTTGGACTTTTTCTGTCCCTCTCGGATGAATGTTGGTGCCGTGATGGAATTGGTTGCTTTCAAGGGTAAGGAGTTGGTGGTATTCCTCTTGCTCTCAAGAGCTGCTGCCAGGCTCTTGAGGACCTGGTTGTGCCTCCAGGTGTAGCGGCCTTGTGTGAGGCTGGTCTTACAACCGGACAAGATGTGTTTGAGAGTCGCTGGAGTTGGGCAGAGGGCACAGGTTGGGTCCTCACCATACCACTGGTGAAGGTTCTTTGGAGATGGGAGCACATCATAGGTAGCTCTGATGATGAAGCTGATGTTGCTTGCCTCCATTCCCCAGAGCTCCCTCCAGCTGAGCTTTCTCCTTTCCAGACCTTCCCACCTCATCCATTGTCCCTGCTTTGCAAGAGAGACGGCCTTCGCGCTTCTTTCAGCCTCCTCCTGACGGCGCACCTCCTCGACCACCATTTTCCTCCTCTCTGATGTTGAGGCTTACGCCAAGTTGGTTTACTTGCTGCAAGGCCAAAGCCTCCTCTTCCCAGCTGGACATGCCCCACGATGTCATTGTGCCTCAGGGCTGACGTAGCATGCTGCACCGCGTCAGATGGTGTCCATTTCCGTCCAGTTATAAGGGGTGGTACAGCATTGCTGATGGTCTGGTCTCTGGAATCCTTCAACGTCATCTGGAGTCTTACTTTAGAGCACTTGTACTCTTCGGTGAGGCTCGTGATGGGTAGTTCAAGGACCCCTTTTCCATAGAGGCCGATGTTGGTCAGACAGCGTGGGACACCGAGCCATTTCTTCACATATGAAGTAATGGTTCGCTCCATCTTCTCCACAGTTGTTATTGGGACCTCATAGATAGTGAGTGGCCACATTACCCGAGGGAGAAGTCCAAATTGCAGGCACCAGAGCTTGAGCTTCCCTGGCAGTAGGGTCTTGTTGATGTTTTCCAGACTGTTGGTGATGTCCTGCCTTAGCTGCTGCACTTGGTCTTTGTCCCTGAGGCTTGCGTTGTACCATCTACCCAGGCTTTTTACAGGTTGCTCTAACACTGTTGGTATTGGGTCGTCCCCAATACAGAACTTCACGTTTTTAAGCTCTCCCTTGACTATAGAGATGCTTCGTGACTTGCTCGGCTTGATTTTCATCCGGGCCCACTTGATGTTCTCCTGCAGTTTTCCAAGTAGCCGCCTGGTGCATGCTGCAGTAGTGGTCAGAGTGGTCATGTCATCCATGTATGCTCGGATAGGTGGAAGGCGGATCCCGTTCTTAGTTCGCTCACCCCCGACCACCCATCTTGAGGCCCTGATGATGACCTCCATGGCCATTGTGAAGGCCAGGGGTGAGATTGTACAGCCTGCCATGATGCCTACTTCTATGCGCTGCCATGATGTTGTGAAGTCGTCTGTTGTGAAGCACAGTTGCAGGTCTTCGAAGTAGGCTTTTACTAGGGTAGTGATGGATGATGGAACGTGGAAAAAGTCGAAGGATTCCCAGAGGAGGTTATGGGGAACTGAGCCAAAGGCATTGGCCAGGTCAAGGAAGATGACATGGAGGTCCCTTTTGTCCTTCTTTGCTGCTTGGATCTGGTGCCAGATCATACTGGTATGCTCCAAGCAACCAGAGAACCCAGGAATGCCGGCCTTCTGTACGGATGTATCGACGTACTTGTTCTTCACCAGGTAGGTGGACAGCCTCTGTGCTATTACGCTGAAAAAGATTTTCCCTTCAACGTTGAGAAGGCAGATTGGCCGGAATTGACTGATGTCTGTCGCATCCTTCTCCTTGGGAATTAGCACACCTCCCGCCCTTCGCCACGCCTTAGGTATTATTCCCTTCTGCCACACTATCCTCATGAGCCTCCAAATATAGCATAGAACATCTGGTGCGTTCTTGTAGAGCTTATACGGTACTCCATTCGGCCCAGGGGCTGATGCTGATCTTGCGCGCCGTACTGTATTCTCTACTTCCTTCCATTTTGGAGGGCCAGTCTCAAGGGTGACATCAGGAGGTTGAATAGGTGGGATGTCATGTGGGATGACTAGCTGTTCGTGCCTTTTCGTGTCCTGGTGGACCTTTTCCAGATGTTCTTCAAGTTCCTGCTTTGGAGTTTTCAGGATTCTGCTTTTTTCCTTAACGAAGAGATCTTTGACGAACTTGAAGGGGTTTTTATAGAACCGTGTTCTTGTGTGTTCCTTCCTCTTGCGAAGTTTCCTCAAGTTCTCCGCTCTTCGCAAGGTTGCCAACCGGCATTTGATGTCCCCCTGGAGTAGCATGAGACCTTCTCTCTCTGCATCAGAGGCCTTCTTCCACTGCTTTCTCAGCTGCCTTCTCTCTCTGACCAGTCTTTCGATCTCTTGCTGCCTCCTGGATTTGGCTGGCGCTGGTGTTGCTTTGTCACTTCTCCTAATGTTCACTCCAAAGCGCTCTTCTCCGTAGTGGTAGATGATATCGCCGATCCGGTCAAGCTTTTTCTCTGCTGTGCCCACTTGTTGCTCCAGGATTTTTATCAGGTCGTTGTTGACTGTTTCCCACTCTCTCTTTTCAACAGCTTTGGGCCACTTCACACTCGGTCTGTGCCCTTTGATCTTTTCCTCCTTGGGAGGTCTCTGTGATTGGGTAGGTTCCTCCACCGGCATTTCTGTGCTTGTATTATCCTCCTCAGTGACAGGGGTGCTGATGCTCTGCGAACTTTGGTTTTTGTCCCGTCGCTGTGCTTCAATCGACTGATTTGACTGGTTGCTTCGTAAGAAGTACTGGTCAATGCGAGGCCCTTGTCTCTGCTTTCTCAAGCACCCTTTCTTTCCTTGGTGGATCTTCAACCCCCTGGCTGATGTTATTTTTTTCCAACCACAGGTGCACACCTGAAGTGAGTGTCCTGCTGCTGCTGCGGTTGTCTCGTGTGCCGTGTTCGTGCTCGTAGTCGTGTCCGTTCCTGGGTCTGTAGCCGTGTTGTCAATCGTTGAGCCATCTTGCGCCCCCGCTCTCGCAGGCTCTAGGGGTATGTTTCTTTGTTGACTTTCTGTAGCATTTGGCGGGTGTCTTCAACAAACTGAAACAGCGTCGGAGACTGCCGCCATGGGTAGCTAGCCCATGACAGCCCCAGTGGGGTCTATTCCCTCCAGTCAGCTGTCTCTCCAAGCCGTCACACAGACTTTCCTATGTTGTCAGCTGTCCTTTCACAGCGGTCACTGGACGAGTCCAGATACTCAGAATTATGAAACACGGGACGTGATGTTATACTGTCCATTGTGCCAATGGACGGTACGCACATGAGGTTTGCCTTGATGTTGAGAGTGGCATGGGAGCTGTATCTAGTAATAGTCCTAAACATTTCATTACCATCTGGGTGGGCAAATTCTAGATGTGATTTTTTTATTCCTATACATCCCTAGATTATGTTTTGATATGATAGACCTTTTGGTTTGGCAGCTTATTAATGGTTTGTGGTTAGGGTTAGGTCCCTTGCCATATCTTGCTTCCCTTCGCATGATTCGCGCGTAGCTGTGCTGTGGTTGTGATAGAGACATGAGCCCTTTCAAGTTTTTTATGCGCCTGAGTCTCCTAAACACGTAGAGACAAACCCTGAGTCGATCAGAGCTTCCTACGATGAGCTATGGTAACTTTCCCGCACCTACCCCCTACCGGTGAATGCCTACTTTTTGCAGTTTTCCGGAGGTATTGTGCGGTAGGTGCGGGAGAGTTACCATAGACAATGTTGTATTCACGCACGGACAAATAGACTGAAGCTCAGCTTCTACCCTAGGGCCATTCAGGCCCTGAACACAGCAAAGACCTAGGTTCTAGGCCCTGGACAATCTAGACAATTTGATGGCAGCTACTAGATTGTAAACATAAGTGCAATATTGAAATACAACTGTGAACATTTCAAACCTGCAAACTGCGACACTTTAAATGAATGTGCAACAATACTATGTGCAATATGACAACCCTTGTGTACATAAGGTTCAGATATAGGAAAAGTTAGGATATTTATAGCATAGCATAGAGTACAGCACAGTGTTTTATTGTATAGTATAGGTAGTAGTATAGTATAGTAGATAGTGTACATAGCCTTTATTTATGTAAACCAGCTCTTTTCCCTTCTTGATTTTAGTCTTTTTTCCAAGCACCAGGGGAGCCCCCCCTCCTAAATGTCGTTGTATGGTACCTGTACTGTATTAATGACAATGTCCATGCCTTTATCTCCTCCCAAGACTGGACTACCCCCTCCCAAATTTCGTTGTTTGGTACCTGTACTATATCAATGACAATAAAGACCATTCATTCATTCATTCATTCATTCATTCATAAAGACCATTCATTCATTCATAGCTCAGCGTAGGAAGCTCTGAACGTCTCGGGGTTGGTCTCTACTTGTTCAGGAGACCCAGGCGCATACAGTTCATGATGACTCTATCACAAACACAGCCCGAGCTACGCGCGACTCACGCGAAGGGGAGCAAAATATGGCAGGGCACTCAGGGAACTTTCTTTTTTTTGTGGACCTGAATGCAGGACACTGAGGCCGAGGCAGATGAAAGGTCAAACCCATGGATGGGTACATGTATTGTTTTCTGAATTTTTATGTTTAAATATACAAATTATACATTATCTATTTAAAATAGGCGTTTTTCCAGAATAGAAATCTAATCAGTAAAAACTAATCTAAGCAAGCCTTTAGAATATGGATAATAACACATACAATACATACAAATCTTACTATACTTCTCTTACTGTAGGCTATTGTCTTTATATAATGTGTGCATATAATGCACTTTGAATTGCCCTTGTCGTATGACATGTGCTATACAAATAAACTTGCCTTGCCTAAACCCTTTTGGAAGGTTTTGTTTATGTCCAGATTTCACACATCTCTGTAGTTACATGTTCAATGAGTGAGTCTAGTTGCTGGTGACCGCTAGGACCATAGGCAGATGCCTTGTTGGTAAGTAATTTGTTCAGAGCAAAAAAACAAATAAAGTGTGTGTTTACCCCCTCAAATAAATTAACTTAGCCCCAGTCAGATCCATATTTAGAGGTAAGTTACCTCAGGTAACTTTAGCTAGCAAGCTAGTTTAGAGTTAGTGGTAATGTATATCTAGCTAGTTAGATAACTAAGCGACCTTGGGTTCCCTGAAAGGTGCTATATAAATTCAAGTTATTATTATTATTATTATTATAACTAGCTAGCTAGTTTTTTCCACCATAAACCATTTCCTGAAGCCACAACCATCTCCCACTACTGAAGCTACAGAGCAGCGATGCAGATCCAAGGTCAACAACATTCGATCTCTGATGCCCAGCTCCTCCTCTCTGTCTCCCTCTGCTACCAACCCCTCGCCCCTCGCCATCCCTTCCATGCTTCACAGAGGTTCAGCAGAGCCACATTATTGAAATCCTTAGAGGTATGAAATCATGCACTTGCGCCCTGGACCCCATTCCCACTGCTCTGCTCGAGTCATACATCCCCATTCATTACGCAAGCTGTTAACCTCTCCCTTCGAACTGGTCATGTCTCACCTGCTCTCAAAGTCTCTGTCATCCGCTCCCTTTTCAAGAAGCCCACCCTGGACCCGGAGGTTCTAGCCAACAATAGGCCTGTCTCCAACCTTGCCTTCCTGTCCAAGGTGCTAGAGAAGGAAGTTGCTTTCCCTAGGTTTGACCCTCACCTGACCTTCAGTGACCATATAAAACACCTGTGCAAAACCTCCTATCATCTCAGAAATATTTCCAAACTCCGTCCTATTCTAACCCTCAGATGCAGAGAAACTTGTCCATGCCTTTATCTCCTCAAGACTGGACTACTGCAATGCGCTCTTCATCGGGATTCCTGGCAAAAGCATACAGAAGCTGCAATGCATCCAGAACAGCGCTGCCAGGATCCTGATGAGAGTCCGCAAATACGAGCACATAACCCCCACATAGCCCCCATTCTACACTCACTACATTGGCTCCCTTATTCAAAAAGGCCTTTGACTGTTGAACTGTGTTCATTCTTGTGATTTTTTATGTTACTTTTTTTTGTTAAAGTTAAATGTTTTTAACTTATTATGTTTTAGGCAGTTTTTTTGTTTTTACTCTGTAGCACTCTGTAGCCTGCTGTGTACCCAGGCTTGAGACAGGGTTTTATATTGTAGTAATATTAATGTAACTTAATGTACGTTAAATTTACAGAAGATTCCTTGTTTGTAGCGCCTCTAAGTTGTAATGAGATCTGCCCCAATTACTGCACCCTGACAATATTTTAGTTTAGAATAAGGTTGGTAATTTAATGTCAAACTAGATGTATTCCTCTATTTCAGAGACCCGCACTAGTTAAGGCACTAGGTGGGCCAAAAGCTACACCTGTTTAGTCTTCTACAAATAATTTACAATTCAAACAGTGCAGTTTTACATTTGTTAACTTAATGTTTTCCTTTTGAACCATTTATCAAGGAATCAAGGTAAGGCAAATACATTACAAAAAAGAAACAATACAAGAAAAAAGAAACAATATTACAGGGGGGTAGGTGCGGAAACGTGACCATAGCTCAGCCTAAGAAGGTCTGATCGACTAGGGGTCGATATCTACTGTTCAGGAGACTCAGGTGCGTAAAAAAACCTCTGGTCTCATGTCTCTATCACGACCACAGCCCGACCTACAAGCGAATCATACGAAGGGGAGCAAGATATGGCAGGGGACTTTTTCTGGCAAAACTCTTTTTTGAAGAAAAGCAGTCCATACCTTTAAGAGGTGATAACCACTAATAAGCTGCCAAACCAAAAGGTATATCATATCAAAACATAATCTAGGGATGTAAAGGAATAAAAAAAATCACATCTAGAATTTGCCCACCCAGATGGTAATGAAAAATGGTTTGGCCCAAGGACGATCTCGCAAGGACGATGTCGCTTTTACCACGTCACGCGCGGTATCAACCAATGAAAATGCGTGGGGCATCAACCAATGAAAATGAGAGACACGCCCCCATATTTGCATACAGATCTGATAATCGGGGAAAGAATGAAAGAATGAATGTGGAAAAGAAAGAATGAATGTGGAAAACAATGTGGAAAACAATGTGGAAAAGAAAGAATGAATGTGGGAAACAATGTGGAAAAGAAAGAATGAATGTGGAAAACAATGTGGAAAACAAAGAATGAATGTGGAAAACAAAGAATGAATGCGTAAAAGAATAAATAAATATAGAAATGTATTTCGTTATTACTGTGTGTATTCATTCATTTCTTCATACACTCATTTATTTATCTATATATTTATTGTTAATTTTGACAGACTTGGTCCTCCATAGTATAGCACTGTTAAGAGCAGCATAGGACTGTATAGCACTGTTAAGAGCAGCATAGGACTGTATAGCACTGTTAAGACCAGTAGAGGACTGTATAGCACTGTCAAGACCAGTATAGGACTGTAGAGCACTGTTAGGAGCAGCATAGGACTGTATAGCACGGTCAAGACCAGTATAGGACTGTAATGCACTGTTAAGACCAGTATAGGACTGTATAGCACTGTCAAGACCAGTATAGGACTGTATAGAGCACTGTGAAGACCAGTATAGGACTGTATAGCACTGTCAAGACCAGTATAGTATTGTATAGCACTGTGAAGACTAGTATAGTATTGTATAGCACTGTCAAGACCAGTATAGTTGTAGCTGTAGCCACCCATTTCGTGTGGACAGTTGACAAGGCATTTATATTGGTTAGCATGTTGTCTGCTTGTTGGTGTTTGAATGTTGTTGTTTGTTTCTGGTGATTTGTGTGGTGTGGTCTCGTTTGGTCTGCTCTCGCGTGGTTTGGGAAATCACGCGTCAGTTGTCCTTTTTCCGTTGCTGTTTTTGGTAATGGTGGTGCATTTTGAGGCGAAGCGGCTGTTGTTCTGGACTTGCTGCGGCAGGAACAGCTAGCTTCAAGACTACAGATTCATAGACAGCATTCCCTTTATAGCATGCAGCCAACGAGGTATTTACGTTTTGTGTGTATTTAATTTGTATTGAACTGTGTGGTACATGCGATGTTATGTTGTTATGCTAGCAAAGCTAATTGTGAATGTTTGTTCTTATAGTTTTCACGGTGCTGTTGGAAATGAATAAAACCAATACATCAGTAGAAGAAAGCCACTGGTGTTTGACGTGCTTGGAGGGAGTTACAATAGTATTGTATAACACTGTCAAGACCAGTATAGTACTCTATAACACTGTCCAGACCAGTATAGTATTGTATAGCACTGTCAATACCAGTATACTATTGTATAACACTGTCAAGACTAGTATAGTATTGTATAACACTGTGAAGACCAGTATAGTATTGTATAACACTGTCAAGACCAGTGTAGTATTGTATAACACTGTTCAGACCAGTATAGTATTGTATAACACTGTTAAGACCAGTATAGTATTGTATAACACTGTATAGACCAGTATAGTACTGTATAGCACTGTTAAGACCAGTATAGTATTGTATAACACTGTTAAGACCAGTATAGTATTGTATAACACTGTATAGACCAGTATAGTACTGTATAGCACTGTTAAGACCAGTGTAGTATTGTATAACACTGTTAAGACCAGTATAGTACTGTTTCAGCGTCTCGGAAAAGCGCTATATACATTTAATGAATTATTATTATTATAACCAGTATAGTATTGTATAGCACTGTCAAGACCAGTATAGTACTCAACACGGTCAAGTGTAATCAGGGTTGCCATATGGGATTGTACAATTTCCAGCCTAACCACAGTCTAAAACCCACCCAAATGCTTTTTTTCCAGCCCAGTGTTATCAAAAGTAGCCCATTCGGCAGTAACCCGCCCCATCTGGCAACCCTGAGTGTAATAGGCCTAAAGAGCACTGTCAAGAAGAGTAGTAAAGTATAGCACATATAGCACATAACACTGCGAGCGCAACGTTTTTTCACCTACTTTTAGCGCGACGAGGTGTCGAATCACACGACCACTCTTCACAATGGGGGAGTGTGTATTGACGCACAAAGATCGCTGGATGGCGATGTCACACAAGAAGAGAAAATGACAAGATCACTACCTCCAAAAATGCATAAAGTTCCTATGCGCAGAGAAGCAGAGAAGCGGGGAAATTATTAGCGCAATCTGATATGAAGCTTGAGTCAGCTGAAAACGAACTATGGAACAAATGTAAATATAAATTATATATATGGAGAGGAGATTGATTGAGACTGTGGGAGCTTTACTAACGAATGAAAGTTGATTATCATTATTAAAAAAGAATAGTAATAAATATTGCAATATTGTGTTATCATAATTATGAGCTTCACAGTGATAAAGTCTGTTTATTTGTCGTGAACTTCCAACCTGGTCTCACACGGAAGCCGTCAGTATTCGACGTCTGTCGTTCGTCTCCAAACGTCGAATTCCGACGAGAAAACGAGCTCTGAAAGCGCAGGGGTGCGCGTGATATGTGCGCCTGTCGGGCTGCACGCCACATTTTGAGATACAAGCGCTTCAACGTTCATTCATTTGGAACTGCGAGAATGAGTAACATTAGCCCGATTGCACTTGCATTAATAAAGCGTTAATATATTTATTCTTTAAACAAACAAATCTGGGGGAGTGGTCGGAGTTAACGAGATATTGTTCCAATCCATTACCTGGCCATTCAAGTTTGCATTGCCTAGCGTGTAGGCCCGTGAGAAATTTCCCGTTTATTGAGAGCATATAAATCACTAGATGCCTACAACTACGCAATCTGTGGTCATGTACAGTACATCAAATACCATGACATAGATTCTAAATAAGAACAATATTCCATTTGCTTACAGATTCCGGGGTGGTGTTATTTGCCGATGTCCGTGTGAGTCGTCCGCGAATACATGCGTCTTCCTCTTTGCTGGATGTGTCTGCTTGACTGCATCACGTTGTTTAATTATAAATAAGAACAATATTCCATTTGTTCATTTGCTTTAATGAAATGACAATAATTAAACAAGTCCTGAGCAGGGCGAACGCAGGTGTAAACATTAGAACAGTCTATCTATTTCCTCTTCCGGTGCGTGCACCTAAACATAATATGACCGTAGTCAGGGGCGGCGCTAGGGGGTGGCTACTGGGGCTCAAGCCCCGGATGTTTTCTGAAAAGCCCCGAATGTTTTACTTTAAAAAAAAAAAAAAAAAAAAAAAAAAAAAAACTCTCGTGAGTAACGTGCAGTACCGGAGTCCAACAGAGAGGCAGCAGCTGCGCGACATTAGCCTGCATACTGCGTAGCCTACCCTGCCCTGAAGAAGAAGTGATCTCAATCAGTGCCTGACTTGCAAAATTGTAAGGATGGATATCCGAAAGTTGTTTTCAACAAAACAAGTGCCAAGAACTGTTGCAGCAGCCATATCAGCAGCTGACAACAATGACATCACCAGCAGTGATGACATAGATGATGTTTCAGGTTTGTGAATCTTATTAGAAAGGTGACTGACTCACTGACACTACTTTTCCGGTTTGCTAATGCTAGCTGGCTATCATAACATAACGTTATGTTATAATGAAAATGAAACATAGCAAGGTACTGTTATAGTACATGGTAAGAAATCAAACAAAGGATAATACTTATACAAATAAAGTGAATAACAGGCTGATAGTCTTTGATATCTGCACTCTGGTTGACTGAGTAACAAGTGAAAAAGAATGATGTAACGTTAATGTTACAGCTAGTAAACATGGAGTAACCACATTAAGTATGCCCTTATGGTAGTATGTATGTATACAGAACATGACTCAAATCTATCCTAAGATGTAACGCTAACTAACTAAGTTTGTTTAATGTCCCAGGGGGGATTTGATTTCACAGTACTATACACAGGCCAACAATACATGTAATATATCGTCATATAACACAGGACAAGACTCTAAATACAATATAAGTGGTGAGCACAGAGTCTGCCCTGATATACATACTGTAACATAACTAGCCTCAGCCCATCAATTATGTAATTCTATACAAATATAAATGATGGTGACTGACAGGGGGAGCTACGTGTGCTGACCTCCCTCTGTGCCCAGAACCACCACAATTAGTTTGCTTCATTAAAGGGTGTGAATGTATATGTGTTCTCCAATGCCTTTTGTCCGCTTTAAGGTGGTGGTAAGTTGAAGGTTGAAGGCAACATTTTCCGGCGCGCTCCGCGCGCACATTATATTCTCCCTCTGGGCTAAGCCCCGGATCTCCTACGATCCTAAATCCGACCCTGACCGTAGTGCTATTCCCTAGATTCAGACTTTTATGTCTTGAAATCAGAAGTCCTCCCAAGCCAAAGACAAGATAGGTTGTCTTACAATCCGTGCGTTTAATTGCAAACTAATTGCTCTCCTTTCCTCAACGCAACATCCGCCCCCCCCCCCCCCCCCCCCCCCGTGACCTCCACCAATCACAGGAATGCATTTGCACACAACACAGCTCACAGTAACAGTGCTAACATTGAATTTCTGAGCATTAATTGCAACTTTAATGAACATATTATTACACGGTTGCTACAATACTTTACCTGATATAAAATGGGCGGCACATGCACAAGCATTTTTTTTAAATCTTGTCCTCAGTCCAGTTGACGCCGCCTGTTGCTCTAAAATGGTCTGATCCTGATGGAATTCGGTAGAACTTGAGTCCGATAGTCGTGGAATATCGATTCTGACAACCGAACACGCAACAATCAGACATTTCTTTATGCTAGTAGCCGTTGTAAGCTATTTTAAGCGTACCTAACTCTATGGAGGGTGGATCGTGCCATATTTAAATGCAATACACACATCGGAATGCAATACACACATCGGAATGCAATACACGTGTAACACTAAATACAATGCAAAAATACGGCATATTTGTGCCAAAATAAAATCAATGTGTATTACATTTGAGCGCAGCGTATTACATTTGGTCATGAGTGTATTCCATTCGAGTGTCGGTGGAAGAGTTTGAAGCAGCGGAGACAGGGTTGCCAGATGGGCTGTTTTTTGTGGATTTAGCTGTTTTTAGACTGGTTAGGCTCGAAATTGTCAATCCCATCTGGCAACCCTGAGCGGAGAGTCTACAGATAGTATGTTTACAGATATCGCACTGCTGGAGATGCACTCTACACGTTCTTAAAAGAAATAAAGCTTTATTGTACAATATTTCGTATGTGTTTTTTGAGAGTTCTTTAGATCAAATTATATACATCATGTCTGCTGTGTACCAATCAATCAGGGGGGTGGCACCTGGGGTGGCCAATCAGATTTCAGGGGTGGCACGTGCTACCCCAGGCCACCCCCTGGACACGCCCCTGGCTGCACTTGCATTAATTAGTTAGGCCACATCATTAGTTAGGCCACATCATTTTGAGATACAACCAACGGAGAACAGATTTTAATAGGCCACATTTTGAGATACAACCAACGGAGAACAGATTTTAATAGGCCACATTTTGAGATACAACCAACGGAGAACAGATTTTAATAACAACAGCAGAAACAATTGTCATCTTCACTGTTTTATTCGCTGTCAATAGGCCTATCAAACTAGGCTATTTTACAACCCGACGGCAGTGCGCTTCAACGTTCATTCATTTGGAACTGCGAGAATGAGTAACGTTAGCCCGATTGCACTTGCATTAATTATAGGCTACATTTTGAGACCGGTCGGATCTATTCATACAACAAGGGACACAGCACTTTCCCGTTTTCCCCATATTGTCAGGGTATTTGAGCCTCGGAAAAGCGCTATATAAATATAATTTATTTATCAAAGTGGGTGTGGCTTAGACAGTTAGGGGGAGTGGCTTGTATCAAAGTGGGTGGGGCCTGTCGGTGGGGCTGTCAGGCCAAAACCTGCCGCTTGCCAAAAGCTGCCGGGGGTGCGGCCTAACGCGTCACGACCAGCTGGCACGCACACGCGTCACGACCTGGCGACTGTGACGTCATTCTAGTGCGCTGTGTTTAATCCTCCGCACTTTACTCGACGAAACACCTGCTACACGACACACCTGCTACTACAGAGAACTACTAGAGAACTACTACAGATAACCCTATCATTTCCTTTTATACGTTACTCTTATATACGCGCACACACACACACACACACACACACACACACAGGGCATTGATAGCTAGCTTTCCAACCATTTATTGATTGTTTTCTAGTGAAATTGTGTTTTATCTGTTTTAATATATATATATATATATATATATATATATATATATATATACACAATTAGTATACATATCAGATAATAGATATGGCATCCTATACTAGCCACAGTGACATTTTCTTATATCTGTCCAAAGCCCAGTTCCAGGAGGATATGTCTGCAGAGAAGAAGTGTGCTCTCCGGAGAGCAGCTGAGAAATACATGCTTCAGGGTAAGATTTGTTAAATTAACCCATAAAGCAATAAAGTAGTGTACTACTGTAAAAAAACAACAACAACAAAAAAACATTATTTAACAAGTCCTGGTCTCTTTTCTCTAATCCTTTTGATGTTGTAGATGGTCGCATGTATTTGAGGCCCAAGAAGGGACAGCCACCAAGGAGGGTCATCATGTCAGACGAGGAAAGGGAGGCAGTGCTGACCGAGGTCCATGCCGGTCACTTCGGAGTGAAGCGCATGATTGGCAAGATTAATCAGCGCTTCTTCTGGTTTGGCATTGTGAAGGATTATGAAGACTGGGCAAGCAAATCTATTATTTCTTTAGTTAGTTTTTATGTTTTACAAACAGTAGCAAGATTGTATTTTACACACAGATAATATTCATTCATTCATTCACATTTCATTTCAACTTGCACTTTACTGTTTGTTTCAAGGTCCGTACCTGCGTGGCTTGCCATAGGTTTGAGAAGGTGAAGACTGAAGCCCCTGAGCTGAAGAGCATCAAGCCTGTTTCACCGTGGTACATGATTGGTGAGTTCTACACTTTTATATCCCAATTAATTTTTTGGGTTTTGACTTGTTTCCCACCATGCTTTCTTTCAGTATGCTCTTTTAGTGTGAATGTTTTACTTCCGCTTGTCCAATGTTAGAGTATGCCAACAAATTTTTCTTGCTAGGTGTGGACCTCATCGGACCGTTCAAGGCCTCATCCAAGAATAGCAATCGCTACTGCCTCACAGCGACAGATTTCTTCACCAAGTGGGTGGAGGCCATTCCTATCCAGGTGTGTTATATCTGTGTTTAGTGTTGTTTTCTCAAATATAATGATCATGACCATGCTTTTTAAAATACTTGAATGTATTGTACTTGAACAGTTCATCACCATGTATCCCAATTTTCATCTTAAAATTAACATTATAAGTATTAATATAATAGTACCATATCCTGTGTGTATACACTGCTAGGACAAGACGGCAGTGGCAACATCCCAGGCCCTGATAGACATCTTCCACACCCATGGTGCGCCGGAGGTCATCCTGACTGACCAGGGCAAAGAGTTCTGCAACAAGGTCATGTACTTGCTAAAACATATGATCTTGTAACAGTTATGGACATACTTGTATGGACAAAACTAATGACTTCTGTCTTACTTTCTTTTTTAGGTCAACCAGATTTTGTTTGAGAAGTGGGGGATGAAGCACCGGATTACCTCTGCCTACCATCCCCAGACCAACGGACTGGACGAGCGGACCAATCAAACACTCAAGAGGGCTATCGGGAAATCTCTGGATGGGCACCAGGAACGGTGGGAGGACAACCTTAAGTTAATCCTTTTCGCACATAACACCAGCGTCCAGGCCTCCACCAAGTACTCGCCCTACCGCCTGATGTACGGTCGGGAGCCACGGCTGTCCTCTGAGGTATGTCAACTCTTGATATTATTGTTCTTATAATATATAATTTGTTTTGCAAATTGATTCTCAATATAAACAAAAAATAAAACACTAACTCTATGCAAATGTATGTATTGCGTATCTCTATTTGCCTCTCATTTCAGATCACAGGCGACCGTCCTTTTGTGGAGGTGGACGAGATTGATGAAGACACCGCTGCAGACTATCTCCACGCCAGGGCTGAGAAGGATGAGGAGGTCTTTGACGAGGTGAAAGATATTACACAACTATATACTGAACAACCACCTGAGTGATGCTAAGTAACTGCTAAAGCAATAACAATGCCTCAGCAATATACAGAGCTATACTGCACAACAGAGAATTAAATCTCTGCTGCTTCCCTTTTTCTTCAACGATCAAGGTGCGACTCAACGTGGAGGCCCAGGAGAAACAGCGGGAAAGCTACCGGAAGAGGATCAAGAAGGGAACCAAGCGGTTTGAGATCCTCCCGGGCATGGAGGTCCTGAAGAAGAATGAGAGGAAACGTGGGAGACCTGGTGGCACAATGGACCCAGACTGGCCAACTACGTACCGGTAAATGTTAGACTTTTAAGAATATTCAGAATGAGAGGGTGATGTGTGATGTCCAATTTTGCCATTATTAATACATATTTTCTTCAGGGTGACTGAGGTTGGGGACAACAATTTGGTGCAGTTGGAGACCTTGGATGGCCAACAACTGGGAACCAAAACCCCCTATGCCTCAGTGAAGCCTCTGCGGACAAGTAAGTGTAACATACAGTTCACATTTTAAAGTTAATGTAATGTGAAACTGTATTTTTTTTACCACAAGATGTCATTCTAAAATTGTTTTGTTGATTGACTTAAGGATTCCGAGCCTGCCCGCCCACTCAGAAAGCTGTGTCCCATCCACCGGAGCCAGTGTGTTCTGATGACCCTGAACCGCTAAACTCTGAGCCGGAGTGGGACTCACTTCAGGTACACTTAAAAATCCTAGCTTCATTCATTTTAAATACTCAAAATTCCAATGGCTGAGTACTGTAACATGACAGTCCCTTTAACCCAACATCATTATGTTTTTTAGGCACCATCTCAGCTGCTAGATGTCATCATCACAGATGCTCAGCTGGGGCGGGCCTGTCCAGCTTTACGTAGCGGGTTGGAGGTGCTTAGGCCTTTCGTTCTGACTCCCAATTGTTGGCTGAATGATCTCTCCATTGACAATGCTCAGGCTCTTTTACAGGCTCAACATCCCCATGTAGGAGGCCTCTACGCCACAACGTCCCTCTCCCTCCTCTCCTCCGTGCCTGCATCAACCCAGGGGTTTGTTCAGATTTTAAATGTTTGTTCAAATCACTGGGTTACGGTAAGTAACATCAACTGCGAGGTAGGTACTGTTAACGTTTATGACTCCTCTGGTCACGGGTCGACCGAGGAGTTCATTTCTCAAATAACACGTCTCCTCTCTTTTTCAGGTCCCAAGGTCCTTCTGCAGTGGCCTGATGTCCAGCAGCAGAGAGGCAGCTCAGACTGTGGGCTGTTTGCTATTGCGAACAGTCTCACATGCTGCAGAGGTGAGGACCCAGCAAGCAAGGAATTTGATCAGTCTGATATGCATAAGCACCTCTTTTCCTGCTTTCAGGATGGGCACCTGAGACCATTCCCCAGCTCCATACGGTGTCCACGCACGGCCCAGTCAGTGTACACTATGGACGTTAGTGTGCACTGCATCTGAAGGAGGACCATCCGACCAGAGCTTCAGGTATCCTGCAGGAGGTGTTCCAAGTTTTTCCATTCGTCTTGTGTGTCAATTAATATTATGTTTCCTAATGAATTTGTTTGTACTGCTTGTAAAGTTGTTTTTTAAGTATTTTCCAGATTGTACACAGATAGCCCTGCTACGTCCTCCGTGAGGGCCCGTTCCCCTGTACATAAGTCCCTGTCCAGCCCTGCTACATCCTCCGTGAGGACCACCTCTACCACATCCTCCGTGAGGACCACCTCTACCACATCCTCAGAGAGGACCACCTCTACCTCAGGCTACTGCAAGTATGAGCCACAATTACATCATTGTTATTTTTAAATGTTCATATTGATTGTTTCATTACTAATACATTAAATGTATGCTCATTCATTCACACAGCACCAAGATGTTTTGGACAAAATTACATCTGGACAGTTACCTTTCATCCCCATCCACCCAGTACACTGGTAAGTCACATTGAATAGGGATTATTTAGAAATGTGTTTACTCACAAAATGTTATTTTGACTGTACATATCTGTGCTTGTTTGTGTGTTTACACTAACAAGATGGTTATTGCTTACCTCAACAGGAGAGCTGATTGGTGTGATGTTACCTAACCCCCCAGATGTTACCCACCAACCCTCCAGATGTTACCCCCAACCCTCCAGATGTTATCCCCTAACCTCCCAGATGTTACCCCAACCCTCCACCACCACCTCAGACACACCACCACCACCTCAGACACACCACCACCACCTCAGACACACCACCACCACCACCTCAGACACACCACCACCACCACCACCTCAGACACACCACCACCACCTCAGACACACCACCAGGATGTGGTAGAGGTGGTCCTCACGGAGGATGTAGCAGGGCTGGACAGGGACTTATGTACAGGGGAACGGGCCCTCACGGAGGACGTAGCAGGGCTATCTGTGTATTTATCTGTTCTATTATTGTTGAATTTGTGAATGATATGTTACTCCCTAACTATTATTATATACCTGATTGTAACCTGTACAGTTCTTTTGCAAACGTTATCCCCCTGAAGTGTTGTGTATTTATATATAAAGTTTATTCTGTTTTCTGAATCAGTGTGGACTCGTGGTGTGTTTGTTGCGTTTGCAACTTTATGAGAAAATGATCTGCTGATCAGACCTCCGTTTCTTTCTTTTGAAACCGGGAGCACTTAACCAATAGAGAACGGAATAAACTGGGCTTAGAAGAGATGTTGTTACCTATGGCAGTGTATAGAGCCTCTCTATGTGTTACCTATGTCAGTGTATAGAGCCTCTCTATGTGTTACCTATGTCAGTGTATAGAGCCTCTCTATGTGTTACCTATGTCAGTGTATAGAGCCTCTCTATGTGTTACCTATGTCAGTGTATAGAGCCTCTCTATGTGTTACCTATGTCAGTGTATAGAGCCTCTCTATGTGTTACCTATGTCAGTGTAGAGCCTCTCTATGTGTTACCTATGTCCAGTGTACTAGAACCACTCTAACAGGAGTGTTTGTCCTTGAATAACACCGGCTATGCCCGGGGTCAGGGTTCGAGTTATGTGGGAGCCAATGATGGTCTGAGATGGTCTGAGGCTGTCTGAGCTCCCATGAAGGCAGTAAAATCAAAAATCTGTGGGGGTCGCTAATAATACATTACCACAACTATTATTTGATCAAAATGTCAATGTAATGAATATTATTTAATTTATATTATAAATATTGTAAAATAAACACGTTTTTCAAAAGAACTACGCGCACCATTAATCTCCTGTGAATGACAGTATGCCTTTGACTGCCTGCACTTCACCACCAAGACACCATGGGGCGCAGTAGAATATTGTGCAACAGCAAAAGGTTGATTAATCAGCTGTGCGGTAAACCGTTGGAACACACAGTGCACAGCTGATTAATCAATTAAACCAATAGAGTGAGACACCAGTTGCCTTTCAGGAAGTAGTGAGATCGTGCACCTAGCCTATTATTGAGAAGCAAACATTCATTAATTAGCTATACAGGAGTATATACATACAGTAGCTACCATGCCGCCCAAAAAAAGGCCACTGCTGCCGACCGGGTCATCAAGGCTAGAAAATGTCGGGTTTTTATCAAAGAAACCTGCTATGACACCTAACGTTAGCCCTGCTGCTACTACTGTTACTACTACTGCTGCTACTACTCTAGGACTCTGCTACCTACTGAAAACAGACCACTCAGCCTACTGAAAACAGACCACTCAGCCTACTGAAAACAGACCACTCAGCCTACTGAAAACAGACCACTCAGCCTACTGAAAACAGACCACTCAGCCTACTGAAAACAGACCACTCAGCCTACTGAAAACAGACCACTCAGCCTACTGAAAACAGACCACGTTGGTCTATCTTGTCTCCGTAAAGGTAAGGTGGCTTTTACTTTTTACTAACCTAGTGTACTAACCTAATGTATTTTTCGCTCCTTCTGTATAGCAAAAATAACAAAATTATTGGCCGAGATACATGTGTGACTATCGCTTTTATAGCTGTTGTTTCATGTGGGGCTGTTGATGTGGTGAAATGAGTAGCCTGCAGCTGTAGCGTCAGGATATGTTGGGATTTGAGGATGAGGATGATGTTTCTGTACCGGTACCGTTTTTAAAGTATCGATTTGTCACCGGTATCGAATAAAACCCAAACTGTACCCAACCCTAACTATATGTTTACATGCCAACTAATTAGCTAATTCATTTCTTTCATTTAGAGCTGAGGGGAGCAACAGAGAGACGGACAACAGGACAGCAACAGAGAGACAGACAACAGGACAGCAACAGAGAGACAGACAACAGGACAGTAACAGAGAGACAACGGGAGAGGAGAGCAATCGAGACAGAACTGAATGCACTGAACCTTTTTTTTATTCTTTGCATTATTAACACTGTTGTGTTATTGTGTTATTAAAGTGTTTAAGTGTTTTATGGTAAAGCATTATGAGTGGTGTGTGTGTGCAGGGTGCTCGTGAGTTGTATATTTTGGGGAGGGGGGAGGCTTGTGTATGGGGGCGGGGGGTCCTCACACAAAGGAGTAGCCTAGGGCCACTGACCACCTTAATCCGCTACTGCCTATAGCTAATTAAAACTTGTAAGTCCCATCGCTGTGTGGGCATGATTCGCGCGTGCATGAGAACATTTCGCACTGTTATTTTGGAGACCCCCACAGAGTTCAGCTTATAACTCGAACCCTGCCCGGGGTAGAAACACAAGACTATAGCTGGATAAGGTCTACAGGTCTACACGGTCATTTTAAGCCGTCGACCAGCCCTCTACGACCACGGGAAGTCATGTTAAAAGTGAAGATACTTCTGTTAAACTAAGCTAAGCTAAACATCGCTAATCGCTAACTCCCTCCTGGGCCTTAAAGTGACTAGTAATAACGTTGTGAAAAAAACCATCAGATCAGATAGATATAAGGGTTATTTTGATAAACCGGATACATTTTGTGAATATATATGGTTACTTTCTCGCCTGAAAACATATTAAAACTTCATAAAATGACATATTAACACTTGTAGAGCCAAATTAAAGCTTTTCGCTAATGGCGGCCAAAACGGAGGTTTCAAAAACACTCGCCAGCTGGTCGTGACGCGTGCGCGTGCCAGCTGGTCGTGACGCGTTAGGCCGCACCCCCGGCAGCTTTTGGCAAGCGGCAGGTTTTGGCGTGACAGGGCCGAGCCGAGTCGGAAAATATCTGAACCGTGTCTGTGGCACCTACGGTTGCGACACTAAAGTCCTTTAACCTTTAATGTCACACTAGACTAGGCCCAAAAGCCTGAATTAAAGTGCTGGGGTACGTTTGGGCCCAGGGAACGGGCTGCGAAAGAGTCACACTCACCAAACTCTACACACTCCTTTCCCTTCATGGGACATTGTACCATGTCAACTTTCACCCTCCTAGGCCATTCCCTAGAAGCCCTGCACGCGACAAAGTGGAAAACTGTAGGGAGCTCTAGTGCTTGATTGGAAGTGCCGTTTGTAAAAAGACATCTTCTCACACGTACAGGCACACAACAAGTACAACATGTTGCATTTTCATGCCATTAGGCAACTTGCTTCCTAGCATAGCAGGTCCCTGCTAATATATAGCAGTCGCGTGCAGGGCCTCTAGGGAATGGCCTAGGAGAGTGAAAGTTGACATGGTACAATGTCCCATGAAGGGGAAGGAGTGTGTAAAGTTTGGTGAGTGTGACTCTTTCGCAGCCCGTTCCCTGGGCCCAAACGTACCCCAGCACTTTAATTCAGGCTTTTGGGCCTAGTCTAGTGTGACATTAAAGGTTAAAGGACTTTAGCGTCGCAACCGTAGGTGCCACAGACACGGTTCAGATATTTTCCGACTCGGCTCGGCCCCACCGACAGGCCCCACCCACTTTGATACAAGCCACTCCCCCTAACTGTCTAAGCCACACCCACTTTGATAAATAAATTATATTTATATAGCGCTTTTCCGAGGCTCAAATACCCTGACAATATGGGGAAAACGGGAAAGTGCTGTGTCCCTTGTTGTATGAATAGATCCGACCGGTCTCAAAATGTAGCCTATAATTAATGCAAGTGCAATCGGGCTAACGTTACTCATTCTCGCAGTTCCAAATGAATGAACGTTGAAGCGCACTGCCGTCGGGTTGTAAAATAGCCTAGTTTGATAGGCCTATTGACAGCGAATAAAACAGTGAAGATGACAATTGTTTCTGCTGTTGTTATTAAAATCTGTTCTCCGTTGGTTGTATCTCAAAATGTGGCCTATTAAAATCTGTTCTCCGTTGGTTGTATCTCAAAATGTGGCCTATTAAAATCTGTTCTCCGTTGGTTGTATCTCAAAATGATGTGGCCTAACTAATGATGTGGCCTAACTAATTAATGCAAGTGCAGCCAGGGGCGTGTCCAGGGGGTGGCCTGGGGTAGCACGTGCCACCCCTGAAATCTGATTGGCCACCCCAGGTGCCACCCCCCTGATTGATTGGTACACAGCAGACATGATGTATATAATTTGATCTAAAGAACTCTCAAAAAACACATACGAAATATTGTACAATAAAGCTTTATTTCTTTTAAGAACGTGTAGAGTGCATCTCCAGCAGTGCGATATCTGTAAACATACTATCTGTAGACTCTCCGCTCAGGGTTGCCAGATGGGATTGACAATTTCGAGCCTAACCAGTCTAAAAACAGCTAAATCCACAAAAAACAGCCCATCTGGCAACCCTGTCTCCGCTGCTTCAAACTCTTCCACCGACACTCGAATGGAATACACTCATGACCAAATGTAATACGCTGCGCTCAAATGTAATACACATTGATTTTATTTTGGCACAAATATGCCGTATTTTTGCATTGTATTTAGTGTTACACGTGTATTGCATTCCGATGTGTGTATTGCATTCCGATGTGTGTATTGCATTTAAATATGGCACGATCCACCCTCCATAGAGTTAGGTACGCTTAAAATAGCTTACAACGGCTACTAGCATAAAGAAATGTCTGATTGTTGCGTGTTCGGTTGTCAGAATCGATATTCCACGACTATCGGACTCAAGTTCTACCGAATTCCATCAGGATCAGACCATTTCAGAGCAACAGGCGGCGTCAACTGGACTGAGGACAAGATTAAAAAAAAATGCTTGTGCATGTGCCGCCCATTTTATATCAGGTAAAGTATTGTAGCAACCGTGTAATAATATGTTCATTAAAGTTGCAATTAATGCTCAGAAATTCAATGTTAGCACTGTTACTGTGAGCTGTGTTGTGTGCAAATGCATTCCTGTGATTGGTGGAGGTCACGGGGAGGGGGGGGGGGCGGATGTTGCGTTGAGGAAAGGAGAGCAATTAGTTTGCAATTAAACGCACGGATTGTAAGACAACCTATCTTGTCTTTGGCTTGGGAGGACTTCTGATTTCAAGACATAAAAGTCTGAATCTAGGGAATATTGCACTACGGTCATATTATGTTTAGGTGCACGCACCGGAAGAGGAAATAGATAGACTGTTCTAATGTTTACACCTGCGTTCGCCCTGCTCAGGACTTGTTTAATTATTGTCATTTCATTAAAGCAAATGAACAAATGGAATATTGTTCTTATTTATAATTAAACAACGTGATGCAGTCAAGCAGACACATCCAGCAAAGAGGAAGACGCATGTATTCGCGGACGACTCACAAGGACATCGGCAAATAACACCACCCCGGAATCTGTAAGCAAATGGAATATTGTTCTTATTTAGAATCTATGTCATGGTATTTGATGTACTGTACATGACCACAGATTGCGTAGTTGTAGGCATCTAGTGATTTATATGCTCTCAATAAACTGGAAATTTCTCACGGGCCTACACGCTAGGCAATGCAAACTTGAATGGCCAGGTAATGGAATGGAACAATATCTCGTTAACTCCGACCACTCCCCCAGATTTGTTTGTTTAAAGAATAAATATATTAACGCTTTATTAATGCAAGTGCAATCGGGCTAATGTTACTCATTCTCGCAGTTCCAAATGAATGAACGTTGAAGCGCTTGTATCTCAAAATGTGGCGTGCAGCCCGACAGGCGCACATATCACGCGCACCCCTGCGCTTTCAGAGCTCGTTTTCTCGTCGGAATTCGACGTTTGGAGACGAACGACCAGGGACGCGGGAAGGGGGGTGCTGAGGGTGCTGCAGCACCCCCTAGCGGCAGGCAGAAGGAGCTCCTCCTGCCTGAATTTAAAAAATAAAAATATTATTCAAACAATAATTTAAAACAATATAATAACTATTGTTGCTTTTGGGAATACAAATAAATGTGTTTTTTGTAATAAATGTAAAAATGTGTTTGTTCGTTTTAATGTTAGTGATCACATGGTCATATCTTGCTAGGGAATCTCTGAGTTCTTTAGCAAAAATGCTAAATCAGCCAGAACAATTGAAGTGGAGTTGGAAGAAGATGCTGAGCTTAACAACACTCCCATTAATGCTCTACTGTCGGACGTTGTTGAGAAAGAGCAACAGACGGCCAGAAACGTATTAGAACTGATATTCAGATCCATCCGATTCTTCGGCAGCGAAGGGCTTCCGTTAAGAGGCAATAACAATCGACATGGAGTGCTGTCTGTAATAATGGTCAACATCATGTTTGTGGACATTGTGGGACACTGTGAGCTGAGTGGAAATTACTGTAAATTCCAACACATTGTTGGTAAAATATTTAACGTTACGTCTTTGTAGTGTGCGGGTGCGTGCGTGCTTAACTATTGTTGCCCGTGCATTGGGGCCCGTCGTTATGCCACTGTGTGCGTGTGAGCGAACGAGCAATCAGCGAGAGGGAGGGAGGGAGGGAGAGAAATCGTTATACTTTTTCCCCTGGCAATTTTTTTCCCTGTAGCGTATATAGACAGCACCTCAGCACCCCCAGTCAAAATACCTTCCCGCGTGCCTGCGAACGACAGACGTCGAATACTGACGGCTTCCGTGTGAGACCAGGTTGGAACTTTGCGGTAACGTCAGCCTGTCAGCCCCTGCAACTGCTCACAGGGGTTGTTATATGTGATTATATGGAATGGCTGAATATGTTCATTCTTTTTATTTTGATTACATTATATAATTGTATTTGGTATAATGACAAATAAACTTGAAACTTGAATGATCTCACAGGAGCGCGTACCTGCACGGAGCGTTCATGTGCCGCAACCTGTTATAGTTAGTTTCACCTATATTAGTGAAAAGAGCTGAAAGGAAATACATGAAAGAAAGGAGAGAAAGAGTACAGAATGATAAATCATTCAGAATGTTATTGGTTTTAATATTTCACAATCTGCCAGAATAAGCACGCTCCCTCGCACGCCCAGCCCATCATTTTTGATGCTGCTAATGTGTGAAATGAAACGTGTGACAATGTTGAAAGACATGATGTCATAATCAAAATATAAAACCTGATTGGATAAAATAAGATTCTTGTTGTGATTGTGTTGACATTGTTGTGATGTCAAAATAAATCTTGGTTATGTAATGTGTAAAGTGGAGAAGAGATTGATCGGGACTGCGGGAGTTTTCATTACTAACGAATGATGGTTAATTATTATTATACACAAATAATCGTAATAAATATTGCAATATTGTGTTATTCTAATTATGAGCTTCACAGAGATGCACAAGCCTGTCGTGTTTATTTGTCGTGAACTTCACGCCGGCCGTAACATCTGCCTGTCAGCCCCGGCGACTGCTGTAAGCTTGTAAGCTTTAAAACCCGCGTGGCTCCCCTCTGCCCCTAAAACTCGTTCTCTCTTCTGCCTGGGTGGTGTGTAGCCTATTTATGTGGTGGTCACCACGGGTCACCATGGGACTGCTCAGAAAAAACTATAATACATTATATACTGTAGGTCTATTATAAATATCTGTTCGTTATATAATATTTGTTGATGATTACATAATCAAATGTAGGCTACTGCAATTACTTTCATTACTACTGCTGCGAGAGTTGAGTACAACTGAGTACAACCTTTCTGGTGGGAGGTGTGGGGGGATGGTTTGAAGGGCTTGCTGGATGAATTGGCAGCCTTTGTTTGTTGATCGGAAACTATCAAAAAGTGATCATTGAGAATAAGATGACCCTCCCCCATGCATCAACCATTACATCAAGTGATAGTAACTCACTTTAGAAACTAGTTCTTAGCCTACATGTTTATTTGTCAAATACATGCTCTGCGTGTTTCTATTTGTGATGGTTCATAAATAATCTGTTGGTCAAAGATAAACTGATAAATGAAAGGGAGCAACAGAGGAATCTAGGGCCTACCGGCATTTGGAAAAGTAGTACAAATATCCATCTGACAGATATATACAAATACTTATCAAATGTACATGTTGTGATATAAACACAGCTGTTTTGCATCGCGCATAGCCCGCAGCTGTATTTGGAACACGAGTTGCCTCGCTGGAACGAGACAGGCACGCGAGACTGATACACACCACACACGTCCCGCTCAGGTTCTATAGATCGCGCAGCGGCAGCGAAATACATTATCAATATCTTATGATCAATTATCAATATACTGGTGGCCTGAGGTGGTCCAGTGGTCTAGCACCGTGGTCGTGCACACATATGTCGGCACTTCTTCTCCTTACTTTCCTCAGTCCAATAAAATGAAAACTATGAGTGGGACTGCCCCACTCAGAAAAAACAATATACAACAACATTATATACAAAAAATACAATACAATATTATAAATATCCATTCGTTATTATTACATAATCAAATGTAGCCCGCAGCGCAGAGCGCATATGTCTTATTGAGTCATCTGTATTTGGAACACGAGTTGACTAGCTGGAACGAGACAGGCGCGCGAGACTGATACACACCACACCTCTGCCATATCATACATCGGTCCCACATGTATTTACCATCATATTTTTCAATATAAAACGGTATGATATAGCAGATATATGGTACATTGCAGTCGCACGCGCCCATCCCGCTCCAGTTCTAGTAGATCGCCGACATCATTTTATTTGATGTACACATTTCACGGCAAGAGAATTTCGATTTGTGGCAAGAGACAGTTTATTCACCCAACAATTGTTTGTTCACTGCACATTATAACATGAACACAGTGAGGATTCAAACAAACAAAGTAATTAATACACTCTGCAATTGGCTACTACAATGTTGTCAAAATCAACTATCTAATGTTCGAAAACGAATCTACAAATATTAATCTGCGTATATCTATGTAGGCTACAACCGTCTTGCCTGTTGTGTATTATTATAATTGCCGACACAGGTCTAATCATAACTGAACATCTGATAATAAGGTGAAGGGCAGTATTATTCGTCTTTACTTTATTGGGTGAATAAACTCAATATGAATGATTGTACAGTTGTCTATAGCCTATATAGACTATAGGCAAGAATGGGCTGAAACAATGAGAGTTAAGGCCAATGCACACAGCGTGCGATTTCTGTTGCGCATCAACATTCCATTTTGAAGTTTGAATGGAAGTCTATGAGAACATCGCATCTCAACACACAAGGCCCCGATTTTAATCGCACTGCGAAAATTCGATTCCATTCATTTTGAATGGGACAAAGCACATGGCGTGCGAGTTTTGTCGCACTGTCAAATTTTGCAATGTTAGCTTCAAAATGAATGGAATCGAATTTTCGCCGTGCGATAAAAATCGGGGCCGTGTGTGTTGAGATGGAACCACGACTTGACGACAAAAGGAACCACGACTTGACGACAAACATTCGACGGAGAGTGAAGGAACGAGCACTGTCATGGCTGACATGGAGGATGACCCCGATGAGGGAGATGGCGAGGTATTGGACCCAGACAGGAGTAGCAATCAAGATATCATGAAAGCCATACTGTCCTTGAAAAGCGGTCTTTATAAGAAAATTGATGTTGTGCAAGCAACCATTGCGGATGTAAGGAAACAGGTAGAAGAATGCACAGGGCGCGTAACACAAGCGGAACAACGGATTTCCGACGCAGAAGACAGCGTCAACGGGCTAACATCCAAAGTCAGCGCATTGGAAAGCACCGTCAAAAGCCTTACCAACAAAGTAGACGACTTGGAATGCAGAAGCCGTCGAAACAACGTGAGAGTGGTGGGTTTACCGGAGAAGGCAGAGGGCCAGGATGCAGTCGCATTTTTGGAAAAATGGTTACCGGAGGCTCTGGGGTTGGACCCACGAGCTGCCTTGGTAATTGAACGGGCTCATAGAATCGGCGCTCCACCAAACAACGACTCGAACAAGACACGTCCAAGGACATTTATTATGAGGTTCTTGAACTTTAAGGACAAGGAACGAGCATTGAAGGCAGCCAGAATCAAAGGAAAGGTCCTTTACAACAAGGAGCAAGTGCGTTTTTATCAGGACCTCTCCGCTGGTGTGCACAGCATGCAGCGCAGCTACGATGACGTGCGGAAGAGGCTTCGAGACAAGGGCATCCACAAACACAGAGTCATCTTTCCAGCGCGGCTCCTGGTGACACACGATGAGAGGTCCCACGCCTTCCAAACGCCTGCAGAAGTGGAAAAGTTTGTCCAGTCTCTTTGAAAGACCGAGGCGGACCTGGTGATGGAGTGCTCCGTCGAGAATGCATAACGGCAATAGCCCTATTAACGTTATAGCCTATAGACCTAGGCTACTCTATTTTTATAGCCTACTATTTCCACAAATGAAGATGTGATTATTCTTTTTGTTTATCCTTTTCATTTCTATTCATTTTGTGGAGTTTCATTTCCTCATTATTATGGCCAACTTTACTGTTGTGGACAGTGCTTAAAAGTATTGAAATGAAGGAGAAACATTTACGTTTTTGCATCCAAGCACGTACTGGACAGCTGAAATAACGTTTAGTTTATATGGGTGCACCCAGGCACTGGACAGAGCCGAAATGACATTTATTTACTTGGGACTTTCAACTCATCACGGATTTGATGTGGACAATGGTTGCAGGCTATATTTGATTTTTATTTGATTTCTATGTCTACTAATGCTTTCTTCATCCCTCGAACGACGTGGGTCCCAGGTATGTGAGTAGGCCTATTTGTTGTGTGCAGACGTTTAACACAGTGGCGGTTGCCTATGTAGGCTACAGGTTGCAAATGTTGCATAGTTCATGATTACATACTTACGGTTAAGTGGTTAGTACTTTGTAAAAAAGCTAGACAGAGCTGAAGAGAATAACTTAAAGCTAGAGAGAGACTCGCTTTGGCTATAAGCGGTAGTTATGGAGTGGGAGGGGAGGGGGGGATGTCCAGAGGACATGTCATGGGGTTCACATGGGATTCGGGGTGTTTTTTGTTTTTTGTTGTTTTGTTTTTATATGTGGGTGTGGTTTGTCAGTGCATTCTATCAAAGCGATTCTTAAAGATACATTGTACTACTGTAATCAATGTCTGATAGTTGTAAGGTAAAATTTACCTCATGGAACTGTAGGGGTCTGAACAAACTTACAAAGGTGAAGCAAGTGATGAGCAGGATAAAACTCTTGAAATCAAAGGTAGTTTTTTTTACAAGAAACTCATCTGCTGAGTGAGGATGTTTCTAAAATAAAAAACAGATGGCAGGGTCAGGTGCTGTCTGCTTCCTATACCACTCATGCTAGAGGGGTTATGATACTGATCCATAAATCTGTCCCACTACAGATTCAAAATATAGTTAAGGACCCTGCAGGTAGATATATCATGATCCAGGGCACTTTATTGTCCGAAAGTATACATTTGATAAATGTGTACGGTCCCAATGACGATGACCCTAAATTCTATGATCATTTATTTCTGACTATTTCAAATCTCCCTGGGCGATACATAATAGGTGGCGACTTTAATTGCACGTTGGATTCATTAAGAGACAGATCAACTGGTTTAGATGATACTCATATCAGGTCGAGAAAGACAATACAACATTTTATGAAAGAATTGAATGTATTGGATATTTGGAGACATGGTAGACCAAATGCAATAGAATATTCCTGCTATTCCAGCACTTATAAAACTCATTCACGTATAGACTACTTTTTGGTTTCAGCCCTACTTCTTTCCAAAATTGATGAATGTCATTATAGCAGCATAGTTTTATCTGACCATGCAGCCGTATCCGTGACTTATAAAGATACTAAATTAGTGAGTGATCCCCCAAGATGGCGCTTTCAGCCGGGATGGCTTATGGACCCCACATTCATCGATTTTTTAGATGAACAAATTGATTTGTATTTTGAATGTAACACTTCCCAAACATCTGCTAGCACGAGATGGGAGGCATTCAAGGCCTTCATTAGGGGTCAAATCATTTATTTTACTAGTTCAAAGAAAAAGAAGGCACAACTTGAAATGAAGACATTAGATGAGGAAATAAAAAAAATTGAAATGGATATCTACCATAACAAACATATCTCTATGGACAAACATACAAAAGTACTCCTACTTAGATCACAATATAATGAATTGTCAGCTAATAAAGCAGCTGCCGATTTACTGAGACTCAAGCAGTCCTACTATGACCAGGGGGAAAAGCCCGGAAGACTCCTAGCATGGCGTATTAAACAACAACAAACAGAGAGGTCTATCAACAGTATTGAAGCTCCAAACGGTAAAACTATAGTGGACCCTACAGAGATTAATGAGGCCTTCAGAGTCTTCTATGGGAAATTGTATAGCTCTGAGTGCTCTTCTAACCTGGATATGCAGACGCAATTCCTAAACAACCTTAATATTCCCAGAATCTCTGAAGAGGAAAGTAGAGCATTAGACAGACCTTTTACAAAGTTGGAAATTGTTGAAGCGATTGGCTGTATGCAAGCTGGAAAATCAGCGGGTCCAGATGGTATCCCTATAGATATTTATTAAAAAATGTAAATCCAAATTACTTTCACCTCTTATGGAGATGTTTCAGGAATCCTTCGAGAATGGTCTTCTCCCCACATCCATGAGGGGCGCCCTAATCACATTACTTCCAAAACCAGGAAAACCAAATACTAAATGTGAAAACATGAGGCCAATTAGTCTTTTAAATTCAGAAACTAAAATTCTCTGTAAAGTTCTTGCAAAACGATTGGAGGGCTTGCTTCCTCGGGTGGTGGGGGAAGATCAAAACGGATTTATTCAAGGTAGACAAGGATTTCATAATGTCAGACGAGTGCTCAATATTTTGCACAGCCAGAAGGGGGCGACAGATACGGCATTACTCTCACTTGATGCAGAGAAGGCCTTCGATCGTGTTGAGTGGCCGTATCTGTTTGAGGTGCTTACCCGATTTGGCTTTGGAGATACATTTTGCAAATGGGTTAGATTGCTTTGTACTGGGCTTACTGCAGAAGTCTTGACTAATAGTATGATTTCTAAACCTTTCAACATCTCTAGAAGTTGCCCGCAAGGGAGTCCTTTATCTCCATTGCTTTTTGTCCTTGCAATAGAACCATTTGCTATAGCAGTGAGGATGCACAGTGACATCTGTGGAATTCGTATAGGTCATTTGGAACATAAAATAGCACTCTTCGCTGATGATGTAATTTTGCTTCTAAAGAATCTACAGAGCTCTGTCCCCGCACTTCTAGGTCTTATTGAAACTTTTGGGAAAATATCCTGGTATAAAGTGAATCATTCAAAATCATCTATAATGTTACTTAATGAATCGGAGAGGAAAAGTAACCATGTTTATGCCTCTACTTTCAACCCTACAGATAACTTCACATATTTGGGAATAAAGATTGTCCCTGAGGTGAATAGGATTGCGCAGATAAATTATGACCCAATTTTGGAGGATAGTATAGCATCAGTAGAACGTTGGACATCTTTACCTATTTCAATGATTGGCAGGATAAATATTCTAAAAATGAACATACTCCCTAAATTTCTTTATTTGTTCCAGAATATCCCCCTGCCCCCTCCCTCATCTTTGTTTACTAGAATCAAGAAATTGTTTACCAACTTTATTTGGCAAAATAAACGGTCCAGATTGCGTCTAACTTTACTTTATCTACCATATGACAGAGGTGGCCTTAAATGCCCAAACATCCAATGGTATTACTGGGCAGCTCAATTGCGGTCCATTATGTTTTATTTTTCATCTAGAAGCCCTCCTGCTTGGATGGATTTGGAATCCTGTTCTCTTACACAAAGCTTACCACTGCACTTATATCTGTACTCAGCGGAGCGTAAATACCTGAAGAAAAATACAGACAACCCTATTATATTGAACATGATTGATGTTTGGTTGGATACATGCAAATATTTTAATATAAACTCTTCCATGTCACGTTTCAGTCCTATTTGGGGTAATGCCAATTTTAAACCGGGGACAAGTGATACGGGATTTCGAATATGGGCTGGAAAAGAGGAAAGTACAAGACATGTACAGTGAGGAGGAAGTATTTATGTCCTTTGCAGAAATATCAACCAAATATGACATTCCAAAAAAATCTTTTTTTCAAATATCTTCAAATTAGGAGCTTTATATCCTCATCACAAAATAATTTGTTAGATATACCTGTCCTTTCCACATTGGAGTTAGCAGTCACAAGACATTGTTATGAGAAAGGTTTAATTTAAACTATGTATAACTTGTTTGTGTCTGGATCTGATGAATCGTCAGAATCAAAACTGAGGTTATGGAAGGAAGACATAGAGGAGGAAATATCTGTAGAAGACTGGAGTGAGGCATGTAAGGAGGCACAGAGGCAGACAATCAGCAGTAGCTTGAAACTAATAGATAGATAGACTTTATTTGTCATTGTTACAGTACAGGTACCAAACAACGAAATTTAGGAGGGGAGGCTCCCCTGGTGTTTAAGAAAGGAAAAAGAAACACATTTTGAAAAAGCATAGATGCATAAAATCACAAGAAGATAAAGAGCTGGTTTACATCAATAGAGGCTATGTACACAATCCACTGTACTATACTGCACAGATAGTCAACTAGGGTTGTCATATTGCACAAGAAAGTATTTTTTCACATTTTTTAAAAGTGTCACAGTTTGCAGGCTTGAAAATGTACATGTTTGTGCCTTAGCACTAGCTGCCATTTACAATCCGTCCGGACTAATACAATATAAATGCTTGATGCGTACATACATAACCCCTGTTAAGTTGCATAAGTTTAATGACAACATTCCTGATACTTGTATTAAGTGCAATGAGGCAAGAGGGACACTGTACCACTGTGTATGGGAATGTGTGAAAGTGAATACCTTTTGGCAGGATGTTATTAATATGGTTGATCAAATTTTATCAAAGAAATTACCATTGGATCCCAAGCTTTTTATTCTTGGTATCCTACCAATCCACATTTACGAAACAAAGAGATTAGATTCATAGACATGTGTATATTACAAGCAAAACGTACAATTGCTCTTAATTGGAAAAATGTTGATGGACCAAGAATTGGAATGTGGGTTAAAGAAATGGCGTCAAGTATGTCGATGGAAAAGATAAAGTTTATTGTTAGACGTAAACAGAGTGTTTTTGATGATATATGGAGGCCATTTAAGTATTTCTTAAGGCATAATGTTAATGTTGGTAATTTGCTTCAACAAGAACAAGCTCTGGGGGAGTAGAGTAGCTTTATGGTTGTGTACATTGACCAGGAATGCACCCTTTTATATTAATTTATTTTATTTTATTATTATTACTACTTATTATTAATATTCTTTAGGTTATATCATTTATTTATTGTTTAGGTTTTTTCCTTTTTTGTGTGTGTCTTTTCAATTGTTAGGGATGGGGCTATGGGTGGGAGAACAGGGTGAAAAATGTTTGCTGTGTTTTGTATTGTTGTACAATTTTATGTGATTTTGCAAACTGAAAAACAATAAACATATTGTTAAAAAAAAAAACATTGCTAACGGGCAGTGTATAAATTACAATGTTCACACACACCATGCACTAATAACATCAAAAACTCACCCATTTTGTGACATCCTCCCGCAAGGTGGACCAGTGGTAGGACGCCATCACCTTCTCCAGCGTTCGGCGTCTCCCTGGATGACCCCCAGTCCCATGGTTGTCGTGGCACTCCTTCAGATCAAATCAAACTTCATTTGTATAGCCCATTTCTCACAAAAATGTGACACAATGTGCTTCACAGAGAGCAAAGAAGATGAAACAAGAATAGAACAGATAACAACAATAAACAACAATAAAGACAGACATTTAAAAGGCGAGATTGAATAAGTAGGTTTTGAGGTCTCCAACAATGATAATCTTGTCATAATTGGGAAAGATGATGGATAAGAACTCAAGTCAGATAAGAAAGTTACCATCAGGACATCACAAACTCCATCTTTGTTGCACACCACCAAGCGAAGTTTGTCTTTGCACTTATAGTACAACTCCTCACCTGATGCAGCAGGAAAATACAGCATTCATTTAGAAGTGCAAATATAAAGCCACTGGAAACAGGTTTTATGCACATAATAGTTAGCAGATGCTTAATGAGACACTCAATTTTGATATAGGCCTATGCATTTTCGCCATTTCAAGCAGTGGCTTCAAGAGTGGCTATAACATAGTTATTCACACTGACTTACCTTTCATCAAGTAATTCTTGGACGCCTTTCGAATCCTTGATTTAAGGTTTCCAACCTTGGGCATGCCAGGAGGATACATATCATGCATCAAGTAAAACTTGAGTGCTGTATCAAACTCCATCTCTGTCACCTGTCTCTCTCTCTCACCTAAACTCTCTCTCTCTCACCTAAACTCTCTCTCTCGTCGCTCTCTGTCTCTCTCTGTCGCTCTCTGTCTCTCGCGCGCAACATCCATGTATCTTAAGGTAGCTACAGAGATTAGATCTATAAACAGCCAAAATTACTGATGGGTAAAAATGGTGGTCATCATGTGATCGTACGTCATCGTCGTCAGCGAATCATAGCGCTACCTATGGCCGGCAAGGGCAGGACCTATGGCCGGAACCGGAAAAGTGGGAAAATATGGCAGGGTGGGAAAATATGGTACCACGGTTTGTAACAGGCACGCGCTTATTGCCCGCGCCCCATTCAATTTCTCAGGAGGGGGGATGCAGAACACGCGCTTAAAAAAAAAAAAAGTACCCTAGATAAGTCTCACCATTACTGCTGATATTAGCTAAACTACTCGTAATTTATATTAGCCGTTATTTGTATTTTTACCAGCAGTTTACCGTTGTTATCTATGTACTAGCTTATAGCTAACTGTGTGCTGTCAACCGTCGAACAAGGTCCGCTAGAGAGCTAACTAGGGTCGGTCATAACGCAGGCGGGCATTGCCCTTGTAAAATGAGGAACTAGAGCATATTACCCTATTTAATACATAATAATGTATAATAACTACAGCAGGTACTCGTTCTCCTTGGCGCCAAAAGCAGGACGGCGCGAGAGTCAGTTCAATTCAGTTCAATTCAATCGGATCCAGTCCAATTCAATGGGCTTTATTGGAAAACAATAATACAAAATAAATAAATATGTAATGTGTAACGTAATAGCCAATACAATTTAACAATTTTATTTGGGGGCTGCAGCTCCGAATGTTTTATGAATAGCCCCTGATCAAAATCCCCTGATCTATTAATCTCTCATTCCGAGCATTAAAGCCAAAATAATAAGATATAATAATAAGATAATTGACTAAAAACACAAGTACGTTTTTCGGACTATGTGTCTGACTGCAGCAATAACAAGTTACCGTTATCTCGCTAGGAATGTCCATTTACATTGTAATTTAATTTATCAAAAGATAACTTCTCACTATTACTGCTAATACTGGCTAAACTACTGGTTGTAATTTATATTAGCCGTTATTTGTGTTTTTACCAGCAGTTTACCGTTGGTATCTATGTACTAGCTAGCTACATTAGCTAGTAGTTAGCTGTGTGCTGTCAAGCTGACTAACTAGGTTTTGTTGCGGTCGGGATAACACAGCCATTGCCCTTGTAAAATGAATAACTAGAGCATATTACCCTGTTTAATACATAATCATGTATAATAACTATAGCATATTACCCTGTTTAATACATAATAATGTATAATACCTAGAGCATATTACACTGTTTAATACATAATAACGTAAAAACCTTGTTTCCTTCTGAGGTGCGACCGTTGGTCTCGTGCTGCTGCTCTGTCTGCTGCTGCTGCTCTGTCTCGGGTCTTTCTGAGGTAAAGTTCTCAAGCGTCCTGGTTCGCGAGACAAGTTCTCCTTGGCGCCAAAAGCAGAATTATTATTACCGTATTATTATGATTATTACTAGTATTACAATTTATTAAGTGTGCTTGCAGTAGCAAGCAGCACTTATTGTTCTTGTACATATATTTTATTAAGTGTGCTTGCAGTAGCAAGCAGCACTTATTGTTATTGTACATCTAACTTACCGGTATTATTATTATTATAGCAAAATTTGCACCGGTATCTCGTCCCACACGTTTTGGCACTAGGTAGACATGAGAGGTGTCAAAACGTGCGGCTCGTTCCAACTCGCGTTGCTATTGTCCGGCGGAAGGTTACGGCATAAGGTTTACCCACAATGCCCCGTTTAGCGGACAAAAAATCCCATAGACAATGAATTGGGCAATATTGAAAACGCCACAGCTCGGCCTCTGGGTGACGTAAAGACACGCAGGTTTCGCCGGGGGGGGCAGGGTGGTGACCAAAACACACACACACATACACACACTCACACACACACAGACACAGACTTTTTGTGGAGAGAAATCGCCATTGAAATTCAATGGCGGAACTTTGAGAACAGAGTGAGCAGAAAAAGTTTTTGAACTTTTTGTACACATTTTGCACACTGCTCCCACGGCTACAATTGTATGTCTATATTCAAAAATGTTACATGGAAACGTAGAGCAACTCTTACTGTCACTCAAAATATCAACATATAAGCCCAAACATTAATAGTTTTTACGTTTCAGCTGTTTGTTTCAGAGCTAGCCAAAGACAAGCAGAGGTCAGGCTAGAGTGAGTTGCTATGACAACGAATTTTCCACTGTCAACAGATGTGTTGATAGGACTCAAAACAAGTGCGGCCGGGTGGTAGAGAGAGTGGACCAGCAAACAGACACACCCACTCACACATACACACACGCGCACACACACACGCTCACACACACACACACACACACACACACACACACACACACACACACACACACACACACACACACACACCCCACAACTTGGCCTCTGGGTGAGCTAGAGAAACGCGGTCTTCGCCGGGGGGTGCAGGGGAGTGGCCCAGGTGCAGGGGGGGGGGGGGCCCAGATACCACTGACCTGCCCCCTACTGCCTGTGAGGGGCAAGCACACTTCACAATTTCCACAGGAATTGTCCCTGTCTAGTTATTATTAAGTGTGCTTGCAGTAGCAAGCAGCACTTATTGTTATTGTGCATATAACTTATTATTATTATAGCAAAATTTGCACCGGTATCTCGTCCCACAGTTTTGGTACTAGGTAGACATGAGAGGTGTCAAAACGTGCGGCTCGTTCCAACTCGCATTGCTATTGTCCGGTGGAAGGTTACGGCATACGGTTTACCCACGGGAAGTCCCCCGGGAAGTCCATCTCTGAGCTGAGGACCATCAGCACCGGTTCCCCGCAGGGCTGCGTCCTGTCTCCCCTCCTGTTTTCCCTCTACACCAACTGCTGTACCTCCAGCCACCAGTCGGTCAAGCTCTTCAAGTTCGCGGACGATACCACCCTGGTAGGGCTCATCTCCAGGGGGGATGAATCTGCTTACAGGAGCGAGATTGACTTGGTGGTCTCCTGGTGCACCCGGAACAACCTAGAGCTGAATGCTCTTAAGACAGTGGAGCTGATAGTGGACTTCAGGAGGAACCCACCCCCTCCCTCTCCAATCATACTGGGAGGCACTCCAGTCACCACAGTGGAGTCATGCCGCTTCCTTGGGGTGACAGTCTCTCGGGACTTGAAGTGGGGGCCCAACATCGACGCCCTCACAAAAAAGGCCCAGAAGAGACTGTTTTTCCTGAGGCAGCTCAGGAAATTCAACCTTCCAAAGACCACGCTGGTGAACTTCTACACGGCCATCATTGAGTCCATCGTCACCTCCGCCATCATCATCTGGTTCCCCGCTGCAGCGGCCAAGGACAAGGCCAAGCTGCAGCGGGTGATATGCTCTGCGGAGAGGGTGATTGGCTGCCCTTTGCCCCCCCCCTTGAGGCCCTGTTTAAAAGTAGGGCTTTGGGGAGGGCCAGGAAGATCATGGCTGACCCCGCACACTCAGGACACGGTCTCTTCGCCCCGCTCCCCTCAGGCAGGAGGGTGCGGTCCCTAAAAACTGTGAAGGCCCGACATACACACAGCTTTTTCCCCACAGCCATCCGGCTCCTAAATGCCGCTGGGCCCCCCCCCCCCCCCCCCTGACTTGACCCCTATCTATCTACCCTCCCTCCACCCCCACCCAGAGAGCTTTGGACTGTCTGGATATGAACACTTGAACACTTGATCTCTGCACTTTATATTTATATTAATTATGACTCTTGCACTTTGATGTTGGTTTGCACTGTCTTGTCCTGTCTTGCACCTGTCCTGCTGTAAACCGTGCTCCATTGTCCCAAACCAAATTCCTAACATGTGTAGTATATTTTTACTTGAAACACACATGGTGTGGGCCTGTTCTACTGAAGATGGGGGTTTTATGACGGCCCTATGCTCAGGACACTGACTGTCCTTATATGGTCATGTGAATCTGCCCTAGCCTGGAATGACTTTAGGCCAGGTGACATCATATTGGGCTCTCCCCTTTTCACATCTTGACCATCTCTACAGTGAAGGTGATAGGCCATTGTCTGTGACTGTATTTACATACTATTGTTTATAAATAAGGGTGTGGGGCCCAAGGGGAGGGCTCTCTCTGATTCCAGCACAGCTCCTCTCTGTCTCTCTCTCTCTCTCTCTCTCTCTCTCTCTCTCTCTCTCTCTCTCTCTCTCTCTCTCTCTCTCTCTCTCTCTCTCTCTCTCTTATTCACCCCAGCAGACCACCAGACCAGACCAGAATCCAGCTGTGGTATCTGTATACCTTAAATAAATCGTCTTGAACTCAGAATTGATTCTTTGATCCATAACCAACAAGGTAATAAACCTCATAAGTGGCGAGCTGACCCAGGAGAAACAGAAATAACCATCTCTTCACAGTCATTTTGCAACTCTTCAATTCAGCAACGAGGTAAGTCTCAAGGGACTCCCCCCCCTCACCGTTGAATTCCGCTAGGCCAAGCGGAGGAAGTGTGTGCAAGGTTGACTGTGAATCTCAGATAAGTTATATTCAAAAGAATCTTGTGTAGGGTTAACTTGTTGGTAAAAGAAACAAATCTTTCATGATCTTTAATAGCTGGTGGTGAGAGCCGGATTACGAAGTCCGTTTTTGTAAATATAGTGATTTGATGGTAAGGATTGTAAGTGTATTGGATCAGAAAAGAGGCTGATTATAGTGTTATTGTGTTTATGGAATAAGTATTCCTGATTTGATAAAGTGTAAATGGATTATGAAATCATATTTGTCAATAAGAGTATTTTTGAAGTAGATAGGTAAGAAATCAATTCTTCAGAACAGTGTCTCAGAATCCATTGTTCCTCGGAGAGAAAAGACACGCGCGGACACGCGGACACACAGAGGCCTAAACTTCTCTTGGAAGAGAAACAGTGAAAAGCAAGCATTGTAGAATATTTGAATGAGATTTAATTTGGTAAATAATAGTTTAACTGGATTGAAAGATAATCTTGAAATTGTTGTGTCGTGGAAAATAACATTATTGAAGAAAGCAAAGTCGTGTTGAAAGTGATTGATTAAAGCGAGTCCACAGGCCATTTCTTCAGAGGCAGATAACAAAAGACAAAGGATTGTAAAATTGAGCCCCCCTCCTTTCTCCCCTCTCTGTTCGTTTTCAAATATACGCGCGTTCACACACACGCACGAGCGTCCGTGCTCGTACACACATACACGCATTGAGTCAAACATATACAGACACGCAGGGAAGCTGAGTTTTGATTGATTTCATTACTCATCTCTTACAAATAAAGATAAAGCCATTCACATAGATTGTAGTATTTATAAAGATAGAGATAGTGAATTGATCATCGGGGTATTTAAAATAGTTTAAAGATATTTGTTAGAATTCATTCACGAGCCCTAGTAGAAGTGCGCGCATGCGCATTGAAGGCGCATTCCACACAGAGAGAGCGCGGAGCGCACTGATTCAAAGTGTGTATACCCATACTTTTCATTTCAACCCCTCCCTGTGCTAAAGTTGTGATCGCTGAATCACGAAAGTTAAGCATTGTTTGTTAAAAGTAAAAGATAGAGCTTTTGAGCTTTTGATAGATTCAAAGAAATACATAGAGGCAACTTGTGCGTGAGCCTAGACAGGGCTGCTCTCCGTGAGCAGAGTCACAGCAGTGTCACAGCAGGACATTTATTACCCCAATAAAACGGCTCTGTGACTGTGTGCTTGCAGAATGTTGATGAAATAACTTTATATTCATAGATTGATGTTCGTAAATGACTGTTGAATATGACATTACTTGTTTAATTACTAATTGGTTAAAATAATAATTCAGATCATTCATTGTCTGTTTCACAAAACAATTGATTGATTCCACAGGTTTGATCAAATGTCTGTGACAATCTAATGAAAAACCATTCAGAATAATCATTATTTTGGTTAATATAACAGCTAAATTCACTCCACAGGTTTGAAATCAATGTATATGATTGTATAATGAATAATTCTAATGATTCATTCCTTTCAAATAACAAGTTGATTTATTTACAGGTTGTAATTAATATTTGTAATTTACATCTTTTATTTTAGTTAGGTCATTTCCACAGCTTTTGATTAAGGAATAGCAGAATAGTTCATATTGATAATTGAGCAGTAAAAGGGTTTTTGTAAATCAGTGAATACTTGGGGAGTGACCAGCCTTTGTAGTTTAATAATCTGATGAATCGTTCATATTGCCCGACTGACATCGCGTGAGTTGTCCTGCATCTCGGGAGCGGCCAGTGTCGATTCCAACCTCTCGGGAGAATTCACAGCAGAGGAACTCAGTGAGGCTATGAGCAAGCTCAAGCCAGGCAAATCCCCTGGCCGTGACAACATCCACCCGGAGTTCGTCATCCACCAGAGCACAACAACATCTGGCTGGCTCTGTGCTTTCTATACATCATGCTACCGGAGATTAAAGCTCCCAAAGACTTGGCGCCGTGCCTCTGTCATAGCTCTGCCAAAGCCAAATAAACCTGCAGAAGACCCCAAGTCGTACAGACCAATCTCGTTGCTCGGTGTCCCATTTAAGATCTTGGAGAGGATGATCCATAGCCGCATCGAGCCAGTGGTGGACTCACAGCTCCCACGGGAACAAGCTGGTTTCCGTCGTGGAAGATCAACAGCAGACCAGGTAACACTACTCTGTCAGGACATCGAGGACAGCTTCCAGGACAATGAGAAAGCTGGGGTAGTGTACCTGGATCTGACTGCTGCATACGACACCGTGTGGCACCGGGGACTCCACCTGAAGCTGCTGAGGACAATACCGGACCGCCACATGGTGAAGTTCATCATGGAGACACTTTCCAACCGCAGCTTCATCTTACAGACCAGCAGTGGCCAGTGCAGTAGGCTCAGAAGACTGAGGAACGGGGTACCGCAGGGGTCTGTTCTCTCGCCGATGCTGTTCAACGTTTACATCCACGACCTACCTGATACAGCATCTAGAAAGTATGGCTATGCAGACGATCTTGCCATCATGCTGAGCCGACCAACGTGGAAGGCGATGGAAGAGGGTCTTAACGTAGACATAGGCACACTGGTAGCATACCTTCGAAGGTGGCGTCTACAACTCAGTGTCGGAAAGACAGTCGCAGCGGCATACCACCTCAGCACCAGAGAAGCCAGGAGGGAACTTGAGGTGCGCGTTGACAACAAATGTCTGGAGGTCCAGCAAGCCCCGAAGTACCTTGGAGTGCGCCTGGATCGGACATTATCCTTCAGGCAACACCTGGAAGAAGTCAAGGCCAAAGTGACATCCAGGGCCGCGCTGATCCGCCGCCTTGCTGGTACAACCTGGGGAGCCTCCGCTAAGACGCTAAGAATATCCACCCAAGCCCTGGTCTTCTCTGCAGCAGAATACTGCGCCCCAGTCTGGAGCAGAAGCCCTCATGCGAGAAAGGTCGACGTGGCTATCAATACCTCCCTCCGAATAATAACTGGATGCTTGAAGCCTACCCCTGTGTCCCTCTTGCCAGTCCTCGCGGGAATAGCACCGGCCGGCCTCCGACGGGAGGCTGCCACCCTCGCCCTGGCCAGGAAGGCACAAAAGCATGATTGGCACATCCTGCACAACACCACCATAACACCAGCACCTCCAAGCCGACTCAAGACCCGCCACCCTTACAACAAGGCAGCACAAGCCATGCTCAACTCCACCTCTGAGGACATCTCCAGAGATGCATGGCTGGCAGCAGCTTGGAAGCAGGAGTGGGAGTCAACCGGGCCCTCCCGAATCCACCGCTACATCTGGGACCCAGGAGATGGCGCCATTGGAGGAGACGACCTACCACGCCGGCAATGGACCACACTGAACCGTCTACGAACTGGTGTCGGTCGCTTTAAAACATCAATGAAGGCGTGGGGCCTGGCGGACAGTGCGGCATGCGAGTGCGGTGACCCAGAGCAGACCGCCGACCACATAATCACCATCTGCCCCTTATATAGACCACCCTCAGAAGCCAGCCTCTTCGACCTAGAACCAGAGATGCGGGCATGGCTACGCGACACCGAGTTGGACCTCTGACGTTACACGAAAGAAGAAGAATCGTTCATATTGATAGTTACTATGTAGTTTAATAATTAAGTTGACCAGAACGGTAATTAGTATTAAATGAGTAATTAAGTGAAATATATAAACAATTAGGAAAAACATTTAAGTATAAAGTACTTACACAGAGATTAGACTTAAGTTAATACTACACTGACATACATAAGAGGCAAATCCGTTGTTCTGAATTGTAGTGTTCTGTGTGGACAGTTGACACAGTTAAATTGGACTAGCATTTGTTTAGCAAACAAGGCAATAAGGAAGGTGGGTTGTAAGAAAAGTACACCTTATCCCATATAGAATATTTTCAGCATATTGAGCATTAGAAATCAATCAACTTAAGATGGGGGCAGATTCAAGTAAGATGTTAAAGATTATCAGTGAAAATAGTAGCATGCTGTCTCCCTTGGCTGTAGTAGAAAAATGAATCCTCTTGTTCATGAATCCCGCCTGAAGCCACACCACTGCTAGTGTGCCCTTGGGTAAGGCACTTAGCCCTCAGTTACTCCAGGGGGAATGTCCCTGTAATTCGTAATTGTAAGTCGCTTTGGATAAAAGCGTCTGCTAAATGGCAAAATTATTATTATAAATTATTATTGTTACGGTAATTAGCAGAATATCAACCAAATGGAATATTCGTTGGGCAGACATTGAACAACCGTGGCCAAAAGAGGGCACCTTTGACTTACAAGTTATTGCAACTTTAGAGGTACTTATTGGGACTTATAAAGCACATAAAAAAGGAAAGATTAGATCAGAGAAACGCAAGTTAGAATTAGCCATTTTAAAGTTATTTAATGTAGAGGGGCAGAAAATAGCGTCAGCTTGGAATGAGAAAACAGCACAGATGGGAACGGAAAAGAAAAATTAATTGGCCAGAACACTGGAACAGAAATTGAACATTCCATTCACAAACATGTGTCCAGTCTCCAGTCCCCCTCCATATGCTAAGGCACTGGAGGACAATTCCCAGAAGAAGAAGAAGGAGTCAAGGGGAAAAGGGGAGGACAAGAGTGACAAGGAAGATGACAGCGAAGATGGCAGTGAAGACTCAAGTGATGACGACAATGCAGATGGAGGCTACAACGCTCAGGTCAGGAAGATGATAGCCACAGCCGAAAAGAAAGGTGGGAGAAAACGCCAAGAGAAAGCGGAAAGAGAGGAAGAAAGACACCACAGACGGCTGAAGGAGCAACGGGAAAGGGAGGAAGAGGAAGATGGTCATCGAATGTCATCAAATACATTAAAGAACTGTCCAGTGCTGATTCGGGGTAACAAGATAGAATATCATCCTTGGAATCATACAGATCTGTCTGAAGTGATAGAAAAGCTCCCAGTCCTGGAGGATGGTGGCCACCCGTGGACAACAGAGGTAGACGTGAGACTGACAGGAACGCAAGCAGCGATGGGAGACCTGAAAATACTTTTAGCTTCTATTGCAGGATTGGATACAATGCAGGAGATATTGATGAAGGCAGGACTTCATAAATATATCAATACATCAGTCTATGATCCAGAGCTCTTCACAGCAAACAGAGGCAGGCTGTGGAGGGCAATCAGGGAAACATACCCTACTCACGTTCACCCAGACAATATCATTGTGAAGCCACTAGGGGGAGATGAAAACCCCAGGGGATTTGTTGCCCGTGTGCACACTCAATAGAGAAGTGTGACAGGAAAGGACGCTGAAGATAATCCGTTAGAAAAAGCCATAATCAGGGAAAAAATACAAGAAGGTCTTCCTACCCCAGTTAAGAATAAGCTAGCAGAAGTGGTGGGGCTACGACACATGAACAAGGCAGTTTATATAGACCACGTAGCTCATCAAGTTGAGTTATATCGAAAGAATATTCAGATACAGAAGACACAAGACGAAGAGTCACTCCGAAGATTGACTCAAGTGCAATTGACTGAAGGCAAGAGGAACATAGAGAGAGTGCAGGCTTTAGCTCTACAGGTCCCATCTCAGCAACAGCCACATGAAGTGCAGACTGTCCCTCCCCAGTCATACCCACAGGGGCCACAAGGGGGGTATCCTGCTACTTACCAGCCATACCCACAGGGGCCACCAGGGGTGCAAGCGGTTCCATACCAGCCATACACACAGCCTGGCCAAGGACCACCACCAGTGGGATGGACAGGAGCAGTGAGGAAGACTCTAGGGCTATGCTTCCAATGCGGCCAGTATGGACATCTAGCCCGTACCTGCTACAACAGGCCCCAAGGGGGCGCAGGGGGGAGCCAAGGAGGAGGATATTGGCCTCCTGCTACACCTGCTCCAGGAGTGATGAACCTCTACGGAGGCCCAGCAGCTGGGCTATAGGGGTGCCCGGAAGATCCGAGTGGGAGGTGCCAGCTGGTGGTGACAAAGAAGCCTGAAGACGCCACGCACCTTCCTATGTCTGGAAAATATGTGAAGACAATCGGATTTGAGGGAATTAAACAGCTGATTCCTACAACTGAGCTTGTAGACTTAGAGTACAAGGGACAGAGAGCAATTCTGTCAATACTTGTGTCAGAACACACACCAATAGGGCTGCTAGGGAGAGATGCTCTATGCCAATTGAACTGTACAGTAAAATGCACACCTGACGGCTGTCAGGTGACGGTGCCATCAGAAAACAGACAGCTGTCTGTCATGATGGACAACAACGCATCCATGGTGTATTGGGTGGGAGGGCTTAGCCCAGACCTAATGGAACCAGCAAGGATGTGGGACAATGACATCCTGGCAAACATGTCAGGGGCCAGAAGGCCTACTGATCCATTGCATTGTACACTCCAGTATTTTAGAAATGCTGCAGACGCAAACCCAGATGAGTGGCTGAAGCATCAGCCAAAACAGGTACAGTTTAGCATAAGTTGTATAATCCTAGGCCCTCAGGGAGTGGCTATGAAGATAAACAGTGACACTTATCTAGATCAGGAGCATAAGGTTGAGGGTAGCATCCCACATGTGACACTTATGATATCTGAACATTATGAGCAGAAGCATTTAGGGGCAATGATGGCAGACTCAGAAAAGGCCAGATTTGTAACAACAAAAGAAAACCCTGCTATCTGGAGGAGCAGTGATGGACAGTTTACAAAACTGATGATCTCTGCTCAAGGAATGGGACATCCACACACTGTGAAGCTAATGAACAAGCCAATCCTTCCTGTACAAGCGGAAAGAGACCTCAGAGAGGAAATTATGCAGAATGTGCCAGCAGACCTGTGGGCAAAGAACAGTACAGACATTGGATTTGTGAAATCAGCTTGTCCATTAAGAGTTGAACTCAGACCGGGTGCAGAACCCCCTTGGAAAAATCAATACCAATTGAAACAGGAAGCAATTGATGGGATTGAGCCACAGATCAAAGGACTGTTAGAGGCAGGAGTCTTGAAGATAACTCAATATCCGTTAAGCAACACACCTCTTCTGCCAGTGAAGAAACCTGATAGTTCATATCGTCTGGTACATGACCTACGTGCTGTGAATGAGGTGGTCGTCAGCTACCCAACTGAAGTTCCTCATGTGCTGTTGACTCAGATTCCATCGACAGCCAGAGTGTTTAAGTTTAGAACAGACCTACAAGCTTTGCCTTTAAAGGGAGCTGATATAGAATATTGGGTTGATGGGTCTTGTTACCGGGTAGGAGAAACTTTGTGCGCTGGGTATTCCTTAGTTAAAGCACAAAATGCAAAGTTTATTGTGGAACAGGCTGAGGCAGTTCCTCAGCCTTGCTCAGCTCAGTTGGCTGAATTGATTGCCCTCACAGAAGCATGCAACTTGGGAACCGGACGGAGAGTGACAGTGTACACCGACTCTGCCTATGCACATAATGTTTGTCATTTTAATGGAGCCATATGGAAGGGGCAGGGTTTTAAGAGAACTGATGGTTCGCCTATACAGCACCACGCACAGATCATGAAGCTGTTACAGGCCATGATGAAGCCAAAGGAATTAGCCATAGTGAAGTGTGCCGCACACAGCTCTGACTCATCACATGTCACACAAGGTAACAGGGCTGCAGATGATGCAGCCAAAGCCATTACAGGAGCAGACAAGGCAGGTAAAGTTCTTCTGGTCGCACATGAAGTGCAATTACAGGGCATGGTCACACTTGAAGATTTGCTGATATTACAGGGTAGAGCAACTACGCTAGACAAGAACGTTTGGCTAGCAAGGGGGGCAAGTCAGGATGACACAGGTCTATGGAGGAATCATGAGGGGTTGGTTGTAGCACCCTCAGATTTATTAGGCATGTTAATACGGGAAGCTCATGGATTAGCACATGTGGCTAGGGGGGAGATAAGATGCAAGATCACCAAGGAATATGGGTTTTGGAGTCCATATTTGATGGAACAGATTGACCATGCTTTAGGTCAATGTGGGGTATGTTGGAGGAACAACATCAGAGTGGGTACACCAGTGGTGTCTGGGCATATCCCTACCCCAATTGGGCCACGGGTGGTGGACAGGGGGGTGGATGTACAGAGTAGGCAGGATGTTGTGCCAACAGGTGCCGAGGTTCCCAGAGAACCTGAGAAGGAGGAGCTACGACGAGATGCTGTGGTGTTGCCAGAGCCAGTGACAATGCCAGTGGAATTGCCAGTGGCAATGCCAGAGTTACAGCCAGTGACATTACCGGCAATGCCTGAAACCAAGGTGACAGTGGAAAGCTGTCCAGATGCCAATGAACCAGAAACCAACGAAGCAGAGAGTGTTGACAGTCTGGAGGTCCAGTCTGGGAGTGTCCAAAGCCTGGACACCTGTGCTACTGGGGATGCTGGTGAGTGCCTGCATCATGCTTCAGATGATGCTGAGGGCGACTCCCCAGACCTTGATCAGCGTGGGAGGGGACCAGACAACTGCCTGAACCTGAATGACACTGACAGACGACGACCAGTTAGGAAGAGATTAAAGACTACGCATAGAGTAGTGAAGCTGCAGATCAAAGGGAACGACGGGAATGGACAGCAGATGATAGCATGGCTGGAAACGGTCTTAGGGGCATGGGACACTTATTTTGCTAAGATAGGAGCACCTATTATAGCAGACATGATTTTTGACTTTCTTAGGAGACAGGGCCTCATTGACTGTTTTTGGAAAATCGGTCACTCAGTCCACGTTGATGAACTTTTAAGAAGACTAGTCCTCATCTGAGGTGAAGATCTATGCATTAATGCATTCCCTTTGTCCTGTGCTTACTGTTGGGGAATTATGTGTTATGATAACTGAATGTGATTATTTGTGTATTGTTTGTTTATTTCTATATCGTATGTGATTGATGTCAGTTGAGAAGTGATGTGATGGTTACGCAAAGCTGGGAGAGAGGTTCTGTTCCTAGCGCAACGAAGAAAAAGCTCCTGACTATGGAAAGGTTATCAATCTGAGACAGCGGTAAAGGTTGTTCTCCAACTGGGGTCAAGTGCTAGTAACCTCTGGCCCTGAAGATTCAAGAACAAAGAAGACGTCGGTCGTTGGAAGTTTTTGTGTTGAAATATGTATGATGTACTGTGTTTAGATTAATTTTTATTGTTATTTTTAGGATTCTTTTTTATTGTTGATTATTTTATATTTGGTTTGTATGTTATCTTTGGTTGCTGGTACTGGTGCTGGGTTGGTCTGTGTTATTATGTTTCTTGTGTTGTGTGTTGGTGTAGGTTTTCTGTCTGTTGTTGTTTGTGTTTTTTGGTCTCTTAGCTGCAGTATGTGGGGTTTTGTGTTTTTGTTTTTGTTTTATGTGGTCCGAGGGGGGAATATGTAGTATATTTTTTACATGTCATGGCAATAAAGTCTTCTGATTCTGACTGATTCCGGTTCTTCACAATGCCCAGTTTAGCGGACAAAAAAATCCCATAGACAATGAATTGGGCAATATTGAAAACGCCACAGCTCGGCCTCTGGGTGACGTAGAGAGAGTGGACCAGCAAACAGACACACTCACTCACACATACACACACGCGCACGGGAGTGGGGCCCAGAGGCCACTGACCTGCCCCCTACTGGCTGTGAGGGGCAAGCACACTTCACAATTTCCACAGGAATTGTTCCTGTCTAGTTATTATTATTATTATTATTATTATTATTATCATCATCATTATTATGATTACTAGTATATTATTATTATTGTTGTTATTGTTATTGTTATTATTATTACTAGTATTATTATTTACAAAGTCAATTACTCATACAGGAAACATTTGGTTCAATCTGTTTCTGCATTGAATATTGGCCTGTAGCTGCATCTAATAGTGTTGCTGTGTTGTGTGCAGTGGCGGACTGGCCACCGGGCAAGCCTGGCAAATGCCAGGAGGGCCGCGAGACTCTGGGCCGCTCAGAATGTATTATATTAAAAATATATATATATTTGTAATTTTGTCTCTGGTGATTTTCATTGAAAATAACTTATTTCAGCAGACTGCGGCCCAAAACATTTTATATCGGCCGGGCCATCCACGCAGTTCTGCGCGTATGCCCAGGGCCCTAAACCAATAGGAGCAGAGCTCCCCTATGGGGCGGAGCTCCACGATCTAGAAGGATAGTTATGGTAATTAACTAGCCCTCAGTTACTCCAGGGGGAATGTCCCTGTAATTCGTAATTGTAAGTCGCTTTGGATAAAAGCGTCTGCTAAATGGCAAAATTATAATTAATTTATAATTATTTAAACCAATAGGAGCAGAGCTTTAGGTAGCGGGGTAAACCAATAGGAGCAGAGCTTTAGGTAGCGGGGTAAACCAATAGGAGCAGAGCTCCCCTATGGGGCGGAGCTCCACGATCTAGAAGGATAGTTATGGAGATATACTCCAGTTCTATGAGTGGAGCGGAGCCCCATAGGGCTGCTGGCCCACTTCGACTTGTTCAAACCCGGCTGTATTGTATGTTTGGGAGAATGAGGGAACGGAGGACGCCCCTTTTATAGCACCCCAGGGCGGGCGCGGACATCGACAAATTCAGTCATTGGCTACTTTAGGTAGCGGGGTAAACCAATAGGAGCAGAGCTCCCCTATGGGGCGGAGCTCCACTCATAGAACTGGAGTATATCTCCATAACTATCGTAGTCAGCTCTATATCGCCAGTGGACACGCACCTCATGTCATCATTCCGTTTATAACAGCAGTTAACGTTACACTGCTTTCATTTTCAGAATGGGGGAATTTGATGAGAGCGATGCAGTTAATGTGCAACAACTGGATGCAGGGAGCAAGTGTAGTTGGAAGTAGGAATGCACCGAAATTCGAATGTATTGGGCCGAAAATAGCACAAAAAAGTACATTCGGTGTGAAAAGGCTATTGAACGAGATATTGACTGATGACTGCCTACTGATAATACATATAATTACAGCAAACATGTCGGTAGTTTGGCATCTGTCCTCTGACTTTTTATGTTAACAATCTGTGTTGCGTGTTGCGTTTGGAAATAGGGCTGTTGTGTCGCAAATGCCAGGGCTGTTTTTTGATCCCAGTCCGCCCCTGGTTGTGTGGCTGTCAGCCTATATGGAATGATGAGCATTGATGACTATTTTGTCCCCTATGGGATGGAATAGTGCATTTTTTATGTGTATAATCTTTTTGGATAATCTGATATTGGTTGGTGTGTTAAAAAAATTGGTATAAAATAAATAAATTGATAAATAAAATGTGTTTATGATCCAATCATCACATCAAAAAACAAGACATTTGGTTAGATTTTGGTTATCATATGCTGATGATCCTTTATATGACCAGGATAGGAGATAAGGAGAGAAGGAGAGAGCAGGATAGGAGAGAGGAGGAGAGAGCAAAGCAAGTCCAACTCTAAACACACATTCATGGTCGCCTAAATAATGTATTAATTGTCTGGCTAAAGATATGTGACCTGTATTGTATGACCTACTGACGGTCTGCTAATGAGAGGGACTCATGTAAAAATGGACTGGGCAAACTGGCTGCAGTGACGTCATGAGTCATACTCATTTCTAAATGTATCTTTTAATGTTAGTTGATGAATCTATATATTTGTATATATTGTATATATTTGTATATGTATTTACTTAAAACCTTATAGTAATTATTATATTATTTTGTTATTTTGTTTGTATTTTGTTTTATCTTTGTTCTATGCCCCATGGATTGTATGGTTTATTCTTGTTTTATTATGTAGTTTATATTATTACTATTGTGTGTTTTATTGATTACTATTGTTCTATTATTATGTTTATGCTGTGTGGATATGTTAAAGCACTTTGAGCTGCAATGTTTGTTACAAAAAAGGTTATTATTATGATTATGATTATGATTATTATTATACAGGAGTCAGGTTCAGCAAGAGAACAGGGCAGAGCGTCAAGGCCAGAGCACTCGATGAGCAGAAGCCCTGAGTTGAGGAGACATGGCGGACGACAAAGGTTAGTGTCGTAAAGTTAGAGCCCTAACCCTAACCCAGCCGCAGTTACAGCACTGGTATGATGATGGTGATGATCATGATGATGATGATGATGATGATGATGATGATGATGATGATGCTATGACACCACACATTCTGACAGGTAAATGCGGGCTGACATGAAAAGCAAACATGGGTCTGTCTAAATGCTGGAATGGAATGGAACTTTCCAAACCTGTTTAACTGTTCTGTTGCCCCCCACACACAAACCAAAACCAAACAAACTGTGTTTCATTTGCCAATCAATCAATCAATCAATCAATCAATCATTCACTTTTGGAATGTGGTATTGTTGTACTAATCCCCCCCCCCCCTCTTAAACCCCACCACGGACCTCCCCAGGCCCACAGGCCTGGCCCCCAGGATGACCCCTGACCCCCAGGGTGGACCTGGGCCAGCAGCCAGGGCCCAGAGATCTTCTGAGAGGCAGGAGAGGAGAACTGTCACGGTCAGTCAGTCACTGTCAGTGAAGTGTTGTTTGTTTGTCCGTGTTTTCAAAGGGGGCGTGGCTTAGCGATAGGTCCATTCTATTCTATATAACCCTGTATATATAACCTACATACAACCCTGTATACTCTTTTATATATAATATAATATATAATATATATAATAATATGTTCTTCATTAGGCCTAACAGTATTTCTTTGCTAAGATAAAACGTTTCATATTGAGTTATGTATTGTAATGTTCATATCATACAATATTTTCCTTGGTTTGTTTGTAAAAAGACCCAGCCGAGTGAACTGTTGAATAGTAATAATTTTAAAAAAAAGAATTAGGATTGTCACCAACAAACAGCCTAAATTCACATCCCAGAGTGAATATTATTCCTACCTTAATGGAAGGATTGCATCTGCGTCCTTTAGACGGGCATTTAGAGGCATTTACCTTGATCAAATTCACAATCTTGCCAGCCTCGTTTCCAGTGCAGATGTCCACAAAGTTTCGCAGGTCTCATGCAATCATTAGCCATCACCTCTTTGCAAACGAGACATTGCGGTCATGGGGTGTCGCTTGATCCTATCCATGTAAGCTTCTGACCCTCACCACTACATCTCCTAAAGACACCCGCTTTCCCCTCTACTGTGTCCCTAAGAACTTCTATTGCCCCCCTTGTACTGTTTCTCAGTTTCTCCAGTAAAAAAAAAAAAGAAAAAAAAAAGAAAGTTTTAGTAGAAGGCGATAGGGAGAAGGTTTTTCCTTCTATCAGTGGCCCCGGGCCCGAGCTAGATTACTCTTCCTGCAACGAATGGTGGATTGCTGATTCACATGCTTAGTATTCAAATGTATTGATTGTAAGTCGCTTTGGAATAAGGCGTCTGCTAAACGCCAAAAATGTAAATGTAAATGTAAATGTAAATCGGATAATCAAATAAGTTGTACGCTTCATCGTATTTTCGACGTTTCGGTTTGCTGCCCGCAGAATCAAGCCGTGGCACTGCTGGTGTCAGAAACCTCTCAATTTTACAAGAGAGATTAGAATATCCCTTTGATTTTACTAATACTGCTAGCCAGACATCTGTTGCTAGCAGACGTTTTGGCACAATATCTGGCATGGCTAATTATAAAGCTGGGCGCGAAGCTACATTTATTGCATTTATAGAAGGCAATACAGCCTGCAATGTCCTCAAATTTAGCATAGATCTTTATCATAGATTTCTTTACATTTTCATTGTCTTTGAAAAAACACGAAATCATATTTTCATTCAAAAACATAAAACCATTTTTGATTTTACACAGGCAGCTTCTCCGCGTCTCCCTTGGAGCTCTCTGGCGCCCCACACTTTGAAAACCTCTACACGTATGCATTCTTAAATTCGCCCTGGAAATCTGATCAGCACTCATGGAATGACTCTTGTCCAATCAAATTACTTGGTCCTTTTATGACGTTGAACCTAGTATGCACTCTGGTGCTCTCAGAGAGAATTTACGAATGCAGCCTACATTTTTGGCCTGCCCTTTTCACTTACGATAGCTACATGAGGTCCGCTGAACATAGCCAGGCTGTTGTATATAAACCCAACTGGAGACAGCTGTCAATATACCGCTCACAGTACCCAAATGGAGGATTCTGTGGTTTCATGGTGTGTGTGTCTGGTTATCAGCCTGTGTGGGCATGTTCATGGGAGAATGAGTCAGCTAAAACAACTCAAAGGTGTTTCAAAACCGATTTCAAAGCCAGAGCTCATAATGGTCTTCTGTGTGAGAGTGTGTACTGGAGAATGGTAAACCCTGTGTTCGGAGGGGTTATTTGGTGTTCACCCCCATACTGTGACATTCCCTCTCCCTTTTTCATCCTCTGTCTTCTTACCCTCTGTTGAATCCTTCTCCCTTCTATCCACTGACACAGCCTCTTGTCCACTCTTTCCTTAATCTTCGACTCTCTCTGTCCACTGAACTCCAGACCAACATGATCCTCTCCACGTGCTCCGTGGCTGTCTGAAACCCAGCAAGCTTGTAGAATAGGGCTCCGGGAAGCTGAGAGGAAATTGAGAAGAATGGGCCTCCCTGATGACCTAAACCCTGATCTCTCCCTCCCTGATGACCTAAACCCTCATCTCTCTCTCCTCCTCAGCATCAGCTGATAAAGCTTCCATTAGCTTCCAGCTACCATTCCAAAATTCAATCTTCTGCATCTGACCCAAGGAAACTGTTCTCTACATTTTCCTCACTCCTCAAACGGAACATCACAGCAACAGCACGCTCCTGTAGATTCTTCATCTACCACGTCAGAAGGATACGTCCATTCCTCATGAGAGAAGCAGCACAACTCTTGGTCCAGGCACTTGTGATCTCCTGCCTTGAGAAGAAGCTTCTAATAAATAAGCTTTATCAGCTGAGAGCGGCTCCGTCTTATGAAATCCCAGAATGCCTTGGGAATCATCAGCATGATAGTGAAAACAGGAATAAGCAAGAAGAGAAAACCACAAATGTAATTATTTTCTTAATTATAATATAAGAATATATATAAATAAAATCATTTAAAAATGATGTTTTCTTTATAACAAGCATAACAAAATGATGCCTGTGTCTAATGTTAGCTATCTAAAGTTACATGTTTTACGGCTTTTCAAGTGTGTATAACTCTATAGGTGACTAGGCCCAAAAGCCTGAATTAAAGTGCTGGGGTACGTTTGGGCCCAGGGAACGGGCTGCGAAAGAGTCACACTCACCAAACTTGACACACTCCTTCCCCTTCATGGGACATTGTACCATGTCAACTTTCACCCTCCTAGGCCATTCCCTAGAGCAGAGGTTACCAAACTTTTTTTAACCAAGGCACCCCTGAAGCTTTCCCCCTTCTCCAAGGCACCCCAACTCTACGAAGATTTTAAAAATGCCTCGGAGCTTAAACTAAAAACAATACACGATGAATTGGTTTGAAAATGTGTGTTTATATATAATACATAAGTATTGCCCCAATGAATTTTAACAAGATAATAAAAGTCATAAATGAACTGTAATGGATGGGCAAGAATGCATAGGTCAGTCAAACTATCGCTAAATTAAATAACATTGTGGCCCTCAAGGATTGTACAATATGGGAGGAGACTCAGAGGGAATTCTTCACACAAATAAAATATCAAAGGCCTGTATAATCAATCAATGGAACAATGCTTTTTTGGGGGGCTTAAAATAATGCCTTAAAATGTAATTCTCATTTCAATGCTCATTCTGAGATTATTATTTCACATCTGAACCAAACGGGTAACTCACAACTATAATAATTTAACAATAATAATCATGACAGAATTGTAAAAATTGAGAGAAACAAAGCAAAGAAATATGTTGTGGGACACATGCGCCTGCTTTTGGGAGCAGAGTCTCTTTATGCGGGGAGAGATAGTGGACAGCGCGACACGCAGGTCCTGTTCCACTGACAGACGCGTGCGTGTCTTGTTCTTGACGAGAAGAAAAAGCCAGCTCGCACAAGTAGGAGGTTGGGAAGGGTAAAAGCACATTGATGGCGCTCTCTGAGAGAGATGGATATTCATGTCCCACAAGCAGTGGCGGACTGGCCACCGGGCATGCCTGGCAAATGCCAGGAGGGCCGCGAGACTCTGGGCCGCTCAGAATGTATTATCTTTTTTTAAAATATATATATATATATATATATACTGTATATATATATTATTTGTAATTTTGTCTCTGGTGATTTTCATTGAAAATAACTTATTTCAGCAAACCGCGGCCCAAAACATATTATATCGGCCCGGGTCGCGCATTTGCGGAGCCTAGGATGGTAGGGGATGGTAGAGCAATACCGCTACCTGATTGGTTGGCGAAGCACTCGTGAAGAGCCCCCTCATTGGCTGGCGAGTCTACCATCTAATTAGCCAGACTCCTTGCTATAAGCTAGCAATATTGGGCTAACGTAAACGTTATCCAATAATGCGTTGTCCATGTGTTGAATAGAAGTGATGATAGTTGAGTATGGTTGAAGTCTGCAGACTAGTTACTGCTCCTAAATAGTGTTACTTTATTAGATGACTCAGTGTTGCTTCTGAAGAGTCCGGAGGGAGCATGACTATGGGAAAGTGAAAGAGGGGAGCGGTGCACAGCAGAAAATGAACACACTCCCCTGAAGTTGCGTCAACACAGTAATATGGTTTGTGGGTATACAATGTGACAAATTGAATGTTAACAAGCTGGTTAATATCAGAATAAAACGTGCAGACTGCAGAATGAGTGTTTCTGGTTTATTTTATGAAGCTGGTTCACATGACCAAGGTCATCAATGCATTCCTGTGATTGGTGGAGGTCACAGGGGGGGCGGGTGTTGCGTTGAGGAAAGGAGAGCTTCGGTGAACTGGCGGTTTTGTATGTGGAAGTTTGCAATTAAACGCACGGATTGTAAGACAACCTATCTTGTCTTTGGCTTGGGAGGACTTCTGATTTCAAGACATAAAAGTCTGAATCTATGTCATGGTATTTGATGTACTGTACATGACCACAGATTGCGTAGTTGTAGGCATCTAGTGATTTATATGCTCTCAATTTCTCACGGGCCTACACGCTAGGCAATGCAAACTGTTCATACTTTTCACAGGCAGGTAATGGCCAGGTAATGGATTGGAACAATATCTCGTTAACTCCGACCACTCCCCCAGATTTGTTTGTTTAAAGAATAAATATGGGAGTTTAATATTACATTTGTATGGTGCGCAAATTGACCAGAATGCAGGGAATTAAGTGTTAAATTCTCAAAATTGTGCCACCCATGCCAGACCGACAGGCGCACATAACAGGCGCACCCCTGCGCTTTCAGAACGAGCTACCCACGTCGGAATTCGACGTTTGGATACGAACGACAGACGTCGAATCCTGACGTCTGCCGTGTGAGACCAGGTTGCACACACACACACACACACATTAAGGAGCTTGCTCACGCTGGGATCAGGTTGCAGGAACACTGTGTCCTTGAGCAGCACACAGAAGTGCCCTGCTGGCAGACAGAGGTGACACTTTCTTGGCTGGTGGTTTTATCACTATGTGAGTGTGTGAGTGTGAGTATGTGAGTGCCCCGCTGAGCCGGGGCGGGGGGGGGGGGGGGGGGCAGGGCCGTTTGGGAGATATGCGAGGCCCTGTGCGAAGTCAGATTTGCGAGGCCTTTTATAATGATGTAGGCTACTGTTATAACCGCGCGACACGCACGCACCGATATATTGCAAGAAATGCGCTCACATGCTGTGCTGATAGACAATAGAATATCTACTTATTTAGATAGTTTACAACCATGTTTGTTTCATTTCAAACCTTTTATACTCGTAAAGGATTAGGATTTAGGATAAAGCAGTCATCATACCCAACATTAAATACGCACAAGCCATTATTGACATGAATAGAGATGTTACTCACCACCATGTAGGCCTATCCTTTATGTTGAAAAGCTTACAGCAAAAGCAAAAAGACATGTCCCGTTTTTGAGAGTACACAAGCCACTTTCTTTCTATTTTTTCCCCATTTGGTAGTTTTCGGAGAAATAAAGTTTCACTAAAGTTCCTGTTCTCATTATTTTTAGAATAACTAAATCCAGGTTTCATCTTTGGGGGACCTCTTCTAATGATCACTTCTGTAACTGTAGAGTCCCATATGTACCGGCCAATTTACCAGGATCATCATACATGACATATCTAACACCGTGGGCTCGTCTTGCGTTCCATCACTCTCAGCCCTGCTGCTGCTGCTCTGAGTAGCTCCATCTTCCGCCTCCGTATCCTCTACTTCGCCACTCCTGACCATCATCACCTGGGGCTGGGCAGCCCCACTGCTGCCGGTGTAAGTACCGGAATTTCCGACCCGCGAGGTTTTTCCGACCCTACCAGATCCGGTCATAGGTTCAGCCCTTTGGAATGGAATGGAATGGACTTTATTTGTCATTGCTACAGTACAGGTACCAAACAACGAAATTTAGGAGGGGTGGCTCCCCTGGTGTTAGGAAAGGAAAAAAAAAAAAAACATTTTAGAAAAAGCATAAAATCACAAGAAGGTAAGGAGCTGGTTTACATAAATAAAGGCTATGTACACAATCCACTGTACTATACTGCACAGATAGTCAACTAGGGTTGTCATATTGCACAAAAGTATTTTTTTTCACGTTATTTTAACGTTTTTAGCAGTTTGCAGGCTTGAAATGTACATGTTTGTGCCTCAGCACTAGCTGCCATACAATCCGTCCGGACTGTCCTGGGCCCAGAACTTAGGCCTTTGCTGTGTTCAGGGCCTTGACGGCCCTGTGGTAGAAGCTGTTCTTCAGTCTGTTTGTCTTAGCGGCCGGGGTCCTGTACCTCCTATTCGAGGGCAGCCTGATAAAGTGTTCGTGCCCAGGGTGGGTCGGGTCCCTGGAGATCTTGGAGGCCTTCCTGAGACAGCGTGTGTTGTACAGCTCTTCCAGAGAGGGGAGGGGGGCGCCGGTGATCTTCTGTGCTGTTCTCACGACTCTCTGTAGCGCGTTTCTCTCCGCTGTTGTGCAGCTGTGGAACCAGTTGCAGATGCCGTAGGTGAGGATGCTCTCCACTGCGCCGTGGTAGAAGGCCACCAGTATCTCCTGCTTGTTGTGTTCTTTCCTGAGGCATCTCAGGGTGTATAGCCGCTGTTGTGCCCTCTTGATGGTGCCTTTTGTGTTGTCCTTCCAGGCCAGGTCATCCCGCATGTGATGTCCCAGGAATCGGAGGGTTGAGACTCTCTCCACGCTCTCTCCGTCGATGAGCAGGGGCTGGATCTCTGACTTTTTCCTCCTGAAGTCTACGATGAATTCCTGGGTCTTTGACTTGTTTAGCAGCAGGTTGTTAACCTTGCACAGCTTGCTCAGTTGCTCTACCTCATCCCTGTACGCCGCCTCGTCCCCCCCCGAGATACATCCCACCACGGTGGTGTCGTCTGCAAACTTTACGATGTAGTTGCTGGGGTGGACGGGGGTGAAGTCGTGGGTGTAGAGGTTGCTTTCCGGCCATAGGTAGCGCTATGATTCGCTATGATTCGCGATGACAACGATGACAACGAAGACCCGTTAGTAGATCTGAAACTGTGTGTTGTGTGTGTGTTTCGCGCGCATCGCGCGTGCGCGCGTGTGACCAATGTGTCACAGTGTGTGTGTTCAAGTAATCATGACACGGTAGACATTTCTAAGAATGTATTTCACTATTTCTGAGTATTTCACTACTCAGTTATACATTTTCCATAGTTTGCTTCAAATAGCTGTTATGTGATAATAAAGTAATAATAATAATAATAATAATAACATATATTTCAACCCTTTGTATATATACACATCTCTGCATTCTCTGTGCCATTATGCTTGTTAATCATTTTAATTCGTTAGAGTAAACTAATAGGTATGAAATGAAAAAAAGATTCATTACCTTTAGCTATGGTTAATGTAATAGGGTCAACCATTACATATCTTCTCCTATTATCTTTTATCACTTTCTCTTCAGAGAATGGTAGAGATGTATTAATTACTATGGCCACACCCCTCTTCTTACCATATGACGCATGAAATACTTGGTTTACCAAATCCTTTCTCAATGTTTTGTAGTCTTCCTCAATCAGATGTGTTTTTTGTAGTAAAGCAACACGATTTAATGAAATGCAATGAATTTATTGTAAATCAATACAGCATGAAACCATATTTACATAAAAATGGATTGACCATACACAAACAAAAACGTATTCATTCACAAATTAGCTGGAATCAAGTAAAAACATTGTGTAGGTTAACCGAAATATAGCATGTGTACATATACATATATATCTTATTTGGGAAATAATAATACCTCTCAAATTAGGCCTGATGAACGGCTTCAGCTGGGCAACGTTCACACCCTGCTTTAGCTGAGGCCCTTTGGTGCTGGACAGCATCACCAGACCCTTGGGTGAGATGGAGGATATGATGTGCGGCCCAAACCAATTGGCCTCCAGTCGCCCTCCTTTCCGTCCCTCCTTCCGTTTGTTTGCCCGTAGGACCTCATCCCCAACTTTGAAGTCAAAGGATTTGACCCCCTTTTGTTTCTGGGCCTCGTAGGTCTTTTTCTGCCTTGCCTGGGCAATTTGGATGTTCTGGTAAATCTGATTTTTTTTTTATCATTTAATTAATTTCCCCTTGAAACATGTTCATATTTTATAGCATATATTGCCATTGTATGCATATTTGTTATTATTAGATATTATTATGCATAAATTGCCATTTTTACATCACCTTTGCATGTAGATCTGTAACTTCAACAGTCTTCGCCTGTACATCCTCCTCTGGCAAATCAACCACAACCACAGCTGAGTCGTCACCCTCCTCAGTCTGTGTTGTGTTGATGACACCTGGGCTGCGAGGGTGCCGTCCGAACAGTGCCATGTACGGGGTGTACCTGGTTGATCGCTGTAAAACAAAACAAAAGTACAATCAATAGCATTTCACCATCTTTCTATATTGTTTAAATAGTTTTTTGTTTCTTTCTATGTTTGTTTGAATTGTTTACATATGCAGTTGTTACACAATAGTAGGCTACCTGCTTAGAGGTGTTGATGCTCATTATGATGCCCCTCAAATGGACATCCCAGTCGTTCTGTCCCTCCCCACAGTACTTGGCAAGCGCAGTCTTCACGGTGCGGTTTGTGCGCTCGTCCTGTCCATTGGCCTGGGGGTGGTAGGGTGACGTGATGCAGTGTTTGACACCCAGGGCCTCAAAAACACCACGGTTGACCTGCAGATGCATTAGTGTATGCAATTAAATTAGATTAAATTACAATTATCAAATGTCACACATCACATACACTGTGTCTTATATAGATAACTGTACCTCATTCACAAATTCTCGTCCTTGGTCGGTAATGATCTTCTCTACCAGTCCAAAGTCAAGAAGAATGTTAACTATCTTCCTGGACACCTCATTGGCTGTTTTGGTGTAGAGGGTTTTTGCCACAGCCCACTTGGTGAAGAGGTCGGTTGCAGTCAGAATGTATCTGCAATGAAAAATGCAGATTGTTCTCCATTAGCTACAGCATTGCAGCAGCTATTCCTCATGGGGTCCACCAAAAACTTGCTTCATAACTTTTATTGACTTATCCAATACATGATGTCAGCTTATCTCACTAGCTTTAACCAAAAGGGGTTACACATACTTCTGCCCAACATTCAGTAGCTACCTTTTGCCCTTTGCAGTGGTGGGAAGTGGACCAATGAGATCAATCCCCAGGACACTCCATGCCTCTTTCACTTGGATGGGATGGAGTACAGGTGCAACTGTCTTTATTGTCTCATGATGTTGACAGCGGGGGCACTCATCAACCTTTAAAACAGTGACATTTCAGAGGAAATTATCTAGAGTCAGAGAATTCTTGATGTGGTTGAGGCGTCATGTTGGTGGTGGTGGTCAGCTGCTGGGCTTAGTGCCTTAGGTGCAGAACCGCTGTGGTTGAGGGGCCGCGGCCTGTATGATGGTCTGGGTGTTCCAGTGCAGAATCAGATTGTGGTCAGTATGATAATTACACAAGAGTTGGAGATCTTTGAGTAAAAGATCATTGCTAATGGGCAGTGTATAAATTACAATGTTCACACACACCATGCACTAATAACATCCAAAACTCACCCATTTTGTGACATCCTCCCGCAAGGTGGACCAGAGGTAGGACGCCGTCACCTTCTCCAGCGTTCGGCGTCTCCCTGGATGACCCATGGTTGTCGTGGCACTCCTTCAGATCAAATCAAACTTCATTTGTATAGCCCATTTCTCACAAAAATGTGACACAATGTGCTTCACAGAGAGCAAAGAAGATAAAACAACAATAGTACAGATGAAACAACAATAAAGACAGACATTTAAAAGGCGAGATTGAATAAGTAGGTTTTGAGGTCTCCAACAATGATAATCTTGTCATAATTGGGAAAGATGATGGACAAGAACTCAAGTCAGATAAGAAAGTTACCATCAGGACATCACGAACTCCATCTTTGTTTCACACCACCAAGCGAAGTTTGTCCTTGCACTTATAGTACAACTCCTCACCTGATGCAGCAGGAAAATACAGCATTCATTTAGAAGTGCAAATATAAAGCCACTGGAAACAGGTTTTATGCACACAATAGTTAGCAGATGCTCAATGAGACACTCAATTTTGATACAGGCCTATGCATTTTCGCGATTTTCGCCATTTCAAGCAGTGGCTTCAAGAGTGGATATAACATAGTTATTCACACTGACTTACCTTTCATCAAGTAATTCTTGGACGCCTTTAGAATCCTTGATTTAAGGTGTCTCTCTTTCACCTAAACTCTCTCACATCGCGCGCGGGTGCGCGTGCAACATCCATGTATCTTAAGGCAGCTACAGAGATTAGATCTATAAACAGCCAAAATTACTGATGGGTAAAAATGGCGGTCATCATGTGATCGTAAATCATCGTCGTCAGCGAATCATAGCGCTACCTATGGCCGGAAAGGGCTGAACCTATGACCGGATCTGGTAGGGTCGGAAAAACCTCGCGGGTCGGAAATTCCGGTACTTACACCGGTGTAGCTGTTGTCCTCCTCCACCTCAGAGACATCATCTTTGCCTCTCAGGGGGGGCTGTGCCGTGCTACTACTAGCATTGCTAGTGCTAGCAGTAACGTTAGCTTCTTCGGTGCTAACGGGAGCCTCACTTGTTTTTAGAAATGTTTCGAACGAACCTCTAAGCGAGGCCCTGAAGCCTTCCTTTCTTTTATTTGTATTTCTTTTTTCAGCACCCGATTAACATTTTGTTCCTCGGTCTCGTTCCCTCTGCATTTTGTCCGTTGCACTAAGCAGTCACTATGCACAACAAGTGTCAACGTGCGCCCAAAAATTATTTTCACGTTTCACGTAAGGTGTCATAGGGCATAGGGGGAAATTACTTTTTTCTGTTGCTAAGAATCTCCCTGTCCTACAGGTATGCTAGATTTTAGATGTATGATTGACTATGATTATCACATGTGTGAACATTTAGAAATGTATTAAAGGCAAAAATAATAAATGTGTCCCTTGCCTGGCGCTTTGGAGGGCCTCGCCAGCCAGGGTACCAAAATAAAAAAATAAAAAATAATAATACCTGCCTCACTCCAAAGCGCGAGGCCCTGTGCCACCGCCCCAGCTAGCCCCCCCTTAAAGCGGCCCTGGGGGGGGGGGTACTTTCAAGTGACAAACTCTGGTGTTGCTGTTGGCTGGTCAGGAGGGACAACCTCTCAAGTCCCCAGAGGCATGTACCAGTACCTCCTCACAGGCTACTGTCTCCTGGACCAGATCCAGGGGCCTCATTTATAAAGCGTGCGTAAGCACATTTTCCCTCAATTTTGGGATTTATAAAAACTGTGCGCACCTCTAGGCTACGCACAGTGTGATCCATGCGTACGCATAGAAACTGGAGAAATGTCAACTGCGACTCCGCTGGCAGAAGGATGAAACAGGAGAAACGCTTTGAAATAGATACAATTTCCACCAACATAAATCGAAATATTACCTCACATATTATGCGAGTGCACACAAAGAATATACGTGCACACTGCTGTTGTGTCCTGTTTATACCGCCAGTGGGCGCTAGTATGCAAGTGATGTATGCAGTGACGGAAGTGATGTATGCACTTCCGGAGGTGAAGAACGGGAGTTGAATAAATGGCGAATTGAACAGCAGCAGCGTGTCTCCCGGTCTCATTCTTTTACGAACTACTTTCTTACTACAGAATACCAAATTTTTGGCGACGAGGATGGCTATTTCCGTACCCTTACCTACACCGTTCATGCCTGTGCCAGGCGAACCTGCTATTTCTTTTCCTACTTGGTTGAGAATGTTTGAAAATTACATGCTAGTAATTGATGCTACCGGAGAAAAATGGCCGGAGGAAAGAAAGCGCGCGGTTCTTCTCCATGCACTAGGGACTGAAGGACAAAGACTGTTCTACACGCTAAAGGATACGGGTGTTACCTACACTTCTGCCGTGGATGGACTGGAAAAGTACTTTGTTCCTAAGGTGAATGTGATTGCTGAACGTCACAAATTTCGACAGAGAGCTCAGGGTCCTGACGAGACGGTTAATCAGTTCCTTGCTTCATTACGCGAGCTAGCTGCAGCTTGTGAATTTGGTGCCATGGAGGAACAAATTATTCGTGATCAACTGATTGAGCGTGTTGCTAACACACGCATACGAGACAGACTTTTGCTTGAATCGGACTTGTCTCTGGACAAAGCTACTTCAATGGCCTTACAAATCGAGGCTGGACTACGGAACTCCAACGTTCTCTCTGGAGCTACAGCTTCGGTGAGAGCCATCGAGAAACAGCCGACGAGGAGGAGGTTCGACAAGGGCAAGAAGAAAGATCCGACGACGACTGCACATGCCACGGTCTACAGCCAGCCAGCTACAACTGGGAATCAGCGCGCCTGCTTCCGATGCGGATCCACAGGACACTTAGCTAACAAGCCTACATGCCCTGCGGTTAAGGTGACTTGCAATACATGCGGAAAAGTTGGACATTTTTCCAAGGTGTGTAGATCGGCTCAAAAAGAGGTGCGTGAGGTAGTGGTGAATGACGTTACTGTGCTTTACATGCAGGGGGCCGTCGTGAATGATAAAACGCTGTTATGTGTACTGTACGAGTTGATGCAAATTATCATTCCCATGATGTTGAGCTGATAGTGGATACAGGCTCATCTGTTTCTATTATTCCAGAGAGTACTTACCAGACACTTTTCCATACATGTGTCCTTGCTGAGCCTACAGTGAATCTGATTACTTACTCCAGAGAGAAAATTCCTGTTAAAGGTTGCATGCATGCTACAGTTGTTCATAATGGACATTCAGTTACAGGTTCATTGATAGTGGTTGAATCAGGAAATGCATTGCTGGGACTAGATTTATTTGTAGCATTGCAGATGTGCATTGAGGGTAACAAAATTATTACTGTTAGCCCTGCTAGCTCTCCTACTGTGCTCCGAGCACCTACTGTACAGAGTACCACTCCACAGACCGAACCAGAGGTTCTAGTACAGGAGTTAGATAGATAGATAGATAGATAGATAGACTTTATTTGTCATTGTTACAGTACAGGTACCAAACAACGAAATTTAGGAGGGGAGGCTCCCCTGGTGTTTAAGAAAGGAAAAAGAAACACATTTTGGAAAAAGCATAGATGCATAAAATCACAAGAAGATAAAGAGCTGGTTTACATCAATAGAGGCTATGTACACAATCCACTGTACTATACTGCACAGATAGTCAACTAGGGTTGTCATATTGCACAAGAAAGTATTTTTTCACATTTTTTTTAAAGTGTCACAGTTTGCAGGCTTGAAAATGTACATGTTTGTGCCTCAGCACTAGCTGCCATTACAATCCGTCCGGACTTGTCCTGGGCCCAGAACTTAGGCCTTTTCTGTGTTCAGGGCCTTGACGGCCCTGTGGTAGAAGCAGTTCTTCAGTCTGTTTGTCTTAGCGGCCGGGGTCCTGTACCTCCTGTTCGAGGGCAGCTTGACAAAGTGTTCGTGCCCAGGGTGGGTCGGGTCCTTGGAGATCTTGGAGTATGCAAGTATGCAATATCCTTAGGGTGTGCAAAAGGTTTTATGCACAAAATACAGGTTAAACCAGATGCTGTGCCAGTACAGCAGAAACTGAGGAGGCTTCCGTTCTCAGTGAGGCAGGCTGTGACCGATGAGCTCGCAGATCTACAGGAAAAAGGCGTTATAGAACGTATAGACGCATCTCCATGGGTTTCCCCTATAGTTGTGACCCAGAGAAAGGGGGGAGGAAAGCCTCGCCTGTGTGTTGACCTCAGAGAACCTAATAAGGCAATCATCAGTGACTGTCATCCCTTACCGCACATGGATGAACTGTTCGCTGAGCTCCGTGGAGCCACAGTCTTTTCTACTATAGACTTAGCCTCTGCTTATCACCAGTTGCCATTGCATCCAGATAGCCGTGATTTAACTGCGTTTATCACGCATGAGGGTCTCTTTCGTTTCTGCCGAGTGCCATTTGGCCTCGCTTCTGCTCCTTCAGCTTTTCAGAAAATGATGTCGACTGTACTGACAGGCCTGCCAGGCGTACAGGCCTACCTGGATGATGTGATTTGCTACGGCATCACACAGCAGGATCACGATGTCAGCCTACGGAGAGTGCTACATGCTCTAAATGAAGTAGGACTTAAACTGAACATGCACAAGTGTAAGTTCAACCAGAAAGCTCTGCGCTTCCTGGGCCACACTGTGTCCAAAGATGGTCTTCATCCTGACCAAGACGGGGTCAGTGCTGTGGCGAACGCGCCTGCCCCGCACGACACATCCTCCCTGCGGTCCTTCCTAGGACTTGCATCGTGGTATAGTAAATTCATACCTGACTTCTCTACTGTGGTGGAACCGCTACGTGCTACACTCAGGGAATCTACTGACACTAAGTTTGAATGGACAGCGGATGCAGAGTCCAGTTTTACTGAGGTTAAGAGACTGATTACTGAGAGTCCTACCTTAGCATTATATGATCCTGAGTTACCTACTTATGTCACTACCGATGCTTCTAACTATGGATTGGGGGCTGTAATGAGCCAGATTCACCCAGACAATACAGAGAGAACCATAGCTTTTGCGTCCAGGACACTTTCTCCTGCAGAGAGAAAGTACTCTACCGTCGAGCGTGAGGCGCTGGCCTGCGTTTGGGCGGTGGAAAGGTGGAGAACCTACCTGTGGGGACATCGTTTTGTCCTACGCACAGACCACCAAGCGTTGACAACCCTACTCACTTCCAGGGGTACGGGTCGCGCAGGTCTGAGAATAGCGAGATGGTCTGCACGTCTACTATGCTTTACTTATGATGTCACTTACCATCCAGGGAAACGTAATGTGACTGCTGACTGCTTGTCCAGACTCCCTCTGCCTTCGACAGGAGAGGTGGAGGAGGAGCCAGACATGGTGGCTACTGTGTTCACAGGTTCCTCACATGCCATATCTGTGACCGAGTTCACTGCTGCCTGTGAGGCCTGTCCTGAACTGACTCAACTGAGACAGCAGATACAGAAAGGTTGGCCAAAATGCAGTAAGAATGTGACAAAGGAACTTGCTCCATATTTTAGAGTGAGAGATGAACTGGCTGTGGATGAACTACTTGTCATGAGAGGCCCCGACCGTGTGGTTGTTCCTACTACACTACGGTCTAAAGTTGTAAATTTAGCTCATGAAGCGCATCAGGGAATAGTGCGTACTAAACAGAGACTACGAGAGCTATATTGGTGGCCGCAAATGGACAGATGTGTCCAGACATTAGTAGGCTCATGTGTACCCTGTCAATACAATGACAAAACAGCCAAAACTGCACCTGCACCACTTACCCCAGTGGAACTGCCAGGTGGACCATGGGAGAAGGTGGCCATTGACATTGTTGGTCCCTTTGACTGTGCGACATGGGACTGCCGTTATGCTATTACACTCACAGACTATTACAGTAAGTGGCCAGAGGTGGCGTTTGTCTCTACTGTAACTACAGAGGCGGTTATTAGCTTCTTGACTACAGTGTTTAGTCGTGAAGGTAACCCTTCCTTCCTGGTCTCTGACAATGGATGTCAGTTTACTTCCCATGCTTTTGCAAGCTTTCTGGGAGAGAGAGAGATAAAGCACCTGCGTTCCAGTGTTTATTATCCAAGAGCCAACGGGGCTATTGAGAGATTTAATCGAGTTCTCAAAGAGTGTATTCAGACGGCTGAGAGAATGCACAAGCCATGGAAACATGCAGTAACAGAGTTCTTACTGAACTATCGCGCTACGCCGCATGCTACTACAGGAGCTACTCCCTTTGAGTTGCTGAGGAACAGAAAGATGCGTACAAAACTAAATGTCCTCCCTGTCTCACACCAAACTAAGTCACATGAGAAAGTGCAGGAGACAGTGAGACGCAAGCAACAGGAGAGTAAGGAGTACACAGACAGAATGAGGGGAGCGAAAGTGCCCATGTTCCAAGTGAATGACACCGTACGTGTCCGCAGACCGGAGCATGTAAAAAAGGGATCATCAAGATTCACAGAACCGCTGACAGTAGTTAGTAAAGCAGGACAGAATACATACCTGCTCAGTGATGGTCGAAAATGGAATGCATCCAAGCTTACACGCTTCCCCAAGGATGCTCTGTCTGGCACCAGTGGTGAAAAGGAGATTGAGCTAGAGGAGTTCATGGTGCCCGAGAAGGAGAATGTGTTTAATGAACCAGGTCCAAGAAGGAACCTGAGAGTCAGAAACCCACCTAGGTGGCTGGTAGACTTTGTGCCGTAGAGAACGTACTAAAAGGGTAGGATAGAACACGGTTCTAACTTAGTACAAAAAGGTCCTGCAATGCAATGACAAAAGTGAATGTTCATTTCATGTTTCACTGTCATAAACTGTTTATTGTTGTTATTCATTATGCTGATTCATTCATTTTCATTTCCTTCGTTTTCATTTTATTTCAATTGTACTGACACCAGTCTACAGAATATTGCATTCGTTGAGGACTGTAATCCCTTTAAGAAAGGGGGAAATGTTGTGTCCTGTTTATACCGCCAGTGGGCGCTAGTATGCAAGTGATGTATGCAGTGACGGAAGTGATGTATGCACTTCCGGAGGTGAAGAACGGGAGTTGAATAAATGGCGAATTGAACAGCAGCAGCGTGTCTCCCGGTCTCATTCTTTTACGAACTACTTTCTTACTACAGAATACCACAACTGCACATATCTTATTCTCCCTTGTCCTGTACCCATCACAATGTAGCCTACATATATCTTTGTTCGTATCAATCATATAGATATTCATGCAAATATATTAACTTTTTATATTCATATTCATTGCACATAGCGCGAGGCTGGTAGAAGTTGAGCACCGTTCCTGATTCACTGTTCCCGAGTGCTCAGTGGGTAACGTCCCGATAAGTCCAATGATCGCAATATCCATACATTGAAGAACATGAACAAGCCCACTGTAGACAATTGACTATCATCCCCAAGCACATCCCATACGGACTACGAACATTTTAAGCGCACAGACACTTTATTACTGAGCTATCTATTATTACTAATTGCACCACCAGTGTATCTTGTCTTACTTAATCTGTAATTATTAAACAATACTTGGATGTTATGACATGTATTATCATGAATAGTAAGGTGAACAGTAGGACGAATCACGTATAAACTGACTCCGTTGTTGAAGCAGTCTGGAACATAGATATTATATAGACGAGAGAAGAGAGTTTCGGTGCTTACGCAAAGCAAGAACATTTGGATTCTGATTTATAAAATCGGTGCGCACGCGACAAGGGGAATTTGCGGGCCACTCTTCCCACACCTGCTTCCAGTGGTGTAGTCTACGTGATACGCAGGACTACGCCGTATACCCACTAGGAAAGGCCAAGGATTTGCGTATACCCACTAGAAAATGCGCGAGGATACGTAACGGCGTTTTGTGACAGAACTTTCACTTTCATTCATAAAATTCACCCCGTAGACCTGTGTTACGAAGCACTTACTTCGAACTTTCTGACATGTTTGTTATCACATAACCAGTCGTTCAGAATGCTAGTCTCAGTATTTCCCCTACAGAGCCTTGGGGTGGGCGGGCCGCGAATTTGCGAAACCTAGGATGGTAGGGGGAGGCAGGGCAATACCGCTACCTGATTGGTTGGCGAAGCACTCCCTCATTTCGCCAGCCAGCTGGACTGAAAAAATCAGGTGTAGTGCTGAGGCACAAATATGTACATTTCAAGCCTGCAAACTGCGACACTTTAAATAAATGTGCAATAACACTATTGTGCAATATGACAACCCTAGTCGTCTATCTGTACAGTATAGTATAGTGGATAGTGTACATAGCCTTTATTTATGTAAACCAGCTCCTTCCCTTCTTGTGATTTTTTTAAAAGTGTTTTTTCCCCTTTCCTAACACCAGGGGAGCCACCCCTCCTAAATTTCGTTGTTTGGTACCTGTACTGTAGCAATGACAATAAAGACGATTCATTCATTCATTCATTAATTAATTAATTCATTCATTCATTCAAGTGTCTGATTATAGTTTCATGGTGTGAATAATAGTGTCAAAGAACTAGCAAGCTAGCTAGCTAGCTCAGAGGTGATTAGATGAGCTAGTCTGCTGCACACATGCCAGCTAAAGAGCTAACTGGAGGCACTTTATTATTTTACTTAAAGTAGATATACAATCTTTCTTATTCTGCTAGAATTGGGCTTTATGGTAATACCATAATGGCATATTTACAGTACATGGACAGTGGATTGAAGCATTGGAACAAACCCTCACTCATTGGAAATGTCTGTTTTTTGTAGTTGGACATACGATTTTCTTACAGGTGAGAGAGTAATTAAAGACAGTATCTGACTCTATTGCCCACAGCAACCCAATATTCAATTAGAATGATGTTATGATTTTATATGAATTCAATGTATACCTCTTATTAAATTATAAATACTCTGGTTGTTATATTTGCCTTTTGGGTGACAGCAAAAGAGGGAGAGAGGAGGATAGAGAGGGAGAGAAGGAGAGAGAGCAGGATGGTGTCGGCACACCAGAGAGAGAGAGAGCAAGAACCAGGTGAGAAAGTGGACATGTAGTCAAGACCACGTAAGTAGCCTTGAGAACCGATGGTTCTCGAGCCTAACGGCCCTTAGGGGGCAGGAGCCTATCTCCTGTTTCTGTAGCGTGAGGCAGCTTGATGTACAAGTACAGTCCATGCCACCCCCCCCCCCCCCCCCCAAGGCAGCAAACACTGGTGTAGATGCATACTGTATGCATAAGTGAGTGTGGTGGTGCGTATGGGGTGTCGCTACGGGACAGGTGTCGCTCTGACTGGGAGGGCAAAATCACAGTATACCCACTAGAAAAAACTAGACTACACCACTGCCTGCTTCCCTTTATCCAATCAACCCTAAATGTTGCGCACGGGAACGAGCGTCTCCCATGCTTTGCCTATTATTGGTCAGTGAAATGCCCGACAGAGGGCGAAAAAAAATTCACCCACTCAATTTCTGCGCAGTAGTTCCGCTTAACGAACACATACCAATATGAAACTCTCTATAATATCTATGTTCCAGACTGTATCGACAACGTGTTCACCTTATTATTTATGATAATACATTTCATAACATTCAAGTATTGTTTCATAATTACAGATTCAATTAAATATGATTCCCGATTAAACTGTACAACATATCTCCCTTTGTATTTATTATGTTAAATCATGTTTTTTCTTTTAGATTAGATTCAATCTTATTGTCATTGACAAGTACCAAGGTTGTCACAAGGAAATGCAGTTCGTCATCTAACCTGCATTGTAGAAAAGCCAAGCATGTTTCAAGTTTATTGTTACGTTACATTAAGAGAGTAAAATTCGTAGGCTTCGGTTCCTGACATGGCAGCACAAGACACAAGGCAATAGGCATAATACAATATAAAGGTGACAATATTACAGCTAAGACAGGATACACTAGTGATGCAACTAATAATAGATAGTTCAGTAATCTGTGCGCTTAAAGTTTTCGTAGTCCGTATACATAGGGATGGGGTGTAGGCCTACTTGGGGATGATAGTCAATTGTCTACAGCCTGTTCATGTTCTTCACTGTATGGATATTGCAATCATTGGACTTATCGGGAACGTTACCCTTATGAAGACGTACACTACTGTGAAGTCAATGCGGACGGTGGTCAACCTCGCGCTATGTGCAATGAATATTTATGTAAAAAGTAAATATATTTGCATGAATATCAATATGATATGTACAGTAAAGATATATGTATATAGTGTGATGCGTACAGGACAAGGACGAATAAGATATGTGTACTGTGCACGTATCCTTTGTGTGCACTCCTTCATAATACGTGAGAGGCAATATTTCTTATGTCGGTGGAAATGGTATCCATTTCAAAGCGTTTCTCCTCTTTCATCCTTCTGCCAGCGGAGTCGCAGTTGCTCATTTCTCCAGTTACTATGCGTACGCATGGGTCCCAGTGTGCTTAGAGGTGCGCACAGTTTCACGCCAAGTTCCTTTTTTATAAATCCCAAATTTGCGGGAGGATTTACGTACGCACGTACGTACGCAAGTCACAAAATCAATCAATCAGATTCTAACCTCTCCATCATGGGCAAGACCAAAAAGTTGTATAAGGACGTCCGGGACAAGATTGTAGACCTGCACAAGGCTGGAATGGGCTACAAGACCATCAGCAAGCAGCTTGTTACTGTTGTGCGATTATTTGAAAATGACAGAAATAGTCCTTGGGCCAAACCCCCAAATTGAACATTTCACTACCAAATTCTGGGCAAATCCTAGATGTGATTTTCTTATTCCTATACATCCCTAGATTATGTTTTGATATGATAGACCTTTTGGATTGGCAGCTTATTAGTAGTTATCACCTCGTAACGGTACGGAGTGCTTTTTTCAAAACCGGAGTTTTGCCTAGAAAAGTCCCCTGCCATATATTGCTCCCCTTCGTATGATTCGCGCCTAGCTGTGGTGTGGTTGTGATAGAGACATGAGCCTTTTCATGTTCTTTATGCGCCTGAGTCTCCTAAACACGTAGAGACCAACCCCGAGTTGATCAGAGATTCCTACGATGAGCTATGGTAACTTTACCGCACCTACCCCCTACCGATGAATGCCTAATTTTTGCGGTTTTCCGGAGGTATTGTGCGGTAGGTGCGGTAAAGTTACCATAGCTCAGCGTAGGAAGCTTTGATCGACTCGGGGTTGGTCTCTACGTGTTCAGGAGACCCAGGCGCATAAAGCTAACCTGGCTCATGTCTCTATCACAAGCACAGCCCGAGCTATGCGCGACTGATGCGAAGGGGAGCAAAATATGGCAGGGGACTTGTGGACCCGAATGCAGGACACTGAGGCGGAGTCAGATGAAAGGTCAAACCCATGGATGGGTACATTTATTGTTTTCTGAATTTGTATGTTTAAATATACAAATGATACATTATCTACTTAAAATATGCGTTAATTTACATAGTTTTCCAGAATAAAAATCTAAAACAAAGTGCTTAAAACAAATAAAGTGTGTGTTTACCTCCTCAAATAAATTAACTTAGCCCCAGCCAGATCCATATTTAGAGGTAAGTTAGCAAGCTAGTTTAGAGTTAGTGGTAATGTATAGCTGGTTACTGGTTAGATAACGAAGCGACCTTGGGTTCCCTGAAAGGTGCTATATAAATGCAAGTTATTATTATTATTATTATTATTATTATAACTAGCTAGCTAGTTTTTTCTACCATAAATCATCTCCTGAAGCCACAACCATCTCCCACTACTGAGGCTACAGAGCAGCGATGTAACAGCTTCATTGACTTTTTCAGATCCAAGGTCAACAACATTCGCTCTCTGATGCCCAGCTCTTCCTCTCTGTCTCCCTCTGCTACCAACCCCTCGCCTGGGAGTTTGCCATCTCTCCCATGTTTCACAGAGGTTCAACAGAGCCACATTATGGAAATCCTTAGAGGAATGAAATCATGCACTTGCGCCCTGGACCCCATACCCACTGCTCTGCTCAAGTCATACACCAACCTTGCCTTCCTGTCCAAGGTGCTAGTGAAGGAAGTTGCTTCCCAACTCCAGGATCACCTCAAACACAACAACCTGTTTGAAAGATTTCAGTCAGGCTTTCGCTCAGCCCACAGTACAGAAACGGCTATGCTAAGGGTGACGAATGAACTGCTAATGACATCCTCCTGGACCTGACAGCAGCATTTGACATGGTGGATCACACTATCCTCCTAGAGCGCCTCCACACCACCATTGGACTCTCAGACTCTGCACTGAAGTGGTTTCAGTCCTATCTCTCTGGCAGGACTGAATACGTCTCACTGGGAGGATGCAAGTCCAGACTTCTCCCTGTTACCTGTGGTGTTCCACAGGGGTCGGTTCTCGGCCCCATCCTCTTCATCACCTACATGCTCCCCCTCGGTCGTGTCATCACCAGATATGGAATGTCTTTCCATTGTTATGCTGATGACACACAGCTCTACATTACAACTACCCCAAGCCCCTCTGCAGCCATGTCATGTCTCACCACCTGTCTTGAGGAGATAAAGGCATGGATGAACAACAACTTCCTTCAGTTAAACAGTAACAAATCCGAAGCTCGTCTTGTTGGCACCCCACACCAGGTTCAGTCTTCGCCCATATCACAGCTCACCTTCGAGGGTCAAGTCATCCTCTTCTCCTCCTCAGTTTCAAATCTGGGGGTTAGGTTTGACCCTCACCTGACCTTCAGTGACCATATAAAACACCTGTGCAAAACCTCCTTCTATCATCTCAGAAATATTTCCAAACTCCGTCCCACTCTAACCCTGTCAGATGCAGAGAACTTGTCCATGCCTTTGACTACTGCAATCCGCTCTTCATCGGGATTCCTGGCAAAAGCATACAGAAGCTGCCATACATCCAGAACAGCGCTGCCAGGATCCTGATGAGAGTCCACAAATACAAGCACATAACCCCTGTTCTACACTCACTACACTGGCTCCCTGTCTCATTCAGGGTTGACTACAAAGTCCTTCTTCTCACCCACAAATGCATCAACGGACACGCACCTCCCTATCTACAAGAACTCATCACTCCACAAACCTCCACCCGCACCCTCAGGTCTTCAAACAGTTTGCTCCTCCAGGTCCCCAATACCAGGCTCCGCACCATGGGGGACCGAGCCTTCTGTTCGGCTCCGCCGTGCCTGTGGAACAGCCTTCCTAGCCAGCTAAGGGCAGTACAGAGCCTGTGGAACAGCCTTCCTAGCCAGCTAAGGGCAGTACAGAGCCTGTGGAACAGCCTTCCTAGCCAGCTAAGGGCAGTACAGAGCCTGTGCAACAGCCTTCCTAGCCAGCTAAGGGCAGTACAGAGCCTGTGGAACAGCCTTCCTAGCCAGCTATGGGCAGTACAGAGCCTGGACTCTTTTAAGACAGGTCTTTGACTGTTGAACTGTGTTCATTTTTGTGATTTATTTTGAGTTGTTTTACTATGTTTTTAACTTATTATGTTTTAGTTTTTTTTACTCTGTAGCACTCTGAGATTCTTTTGAATGAAAAGTGCAATACAAATAAAATGCATTATTATTATTTATAGTTAATAACACTTTAGTTAGCTAGCTAAACTAGCAAAGTAGCCTGTTGTGTACCCAGGCTTGAGACAGGGTTTTATATTGTAGTAATATTAATGTAACTTAATTTACATTACATTTACAGAAGATTCCTTGTTTGTAGCCCCTCTAAGTTGTAATGAGATCTGCCCCAATTACTGCACCCTGACAATATTTTAGTTTAGAATAAGGTTGGTAATTTAATGTCAAACTAGATGTATTCCTCTATTTCAGAGACCCACATCATCAGCAGTAAGTGTAAGTCTAATGATGGATCCAACTTCAGGTGAATGCAGCAGCAACCTGCCAAGAAAGCGGCATGGACAGCATCATCCACTGCTCTGATGATGGACAGCATCATCCACTGCTCTGATCATGGACAGCATCATCCACTGCTCTGATCATGGACAGCATCATCCACTGCTCTGATGATGGACAGCATCATCCACTGCTCTGATCATGGACAGCATCATCCACTGCTCTGTCATGGACAGCATCATCCACTGCTCTGATCATGGACAGCATCATCCACTGCTCTGATCATGGACAGCATCATCCACTGCTCTGTCATGGACAGCATCATCCACTGCTCTGATCATGGACAGCATCACCCACTGCTCTGATCATGGACAGCATCACCCACTGCTCTGATCATGGACAGCATCATCCACTGCTCTGATGATGGACAGCATCATCCACTGCTCTGATGATGACTCCAACTCAAACCTGGTGTCACCCCAAAACCTGGACTTATGGAGAACTTTGTTGAGGGCGGCAGAAATCAGAAAACATCTCCCAATTTTGGACCACACCTACCACCGGACTCCATACACCTACAGCTTTCACTGCCTTGTGGGCTAAATAAATGTAACTGTTCATCTGCCTCCACCTCAGTGTCCTGCATTCGGGTCCACTCCCGTACAGAACGTAGGCTAACACACATTTTAAATGACAGCAGTCCATACTTTAAGAGGGGATAAGGTATTAAACTACTAACAACAAGGTCCAACAAGGTCTATCACATCAAATAATAATCTAGGGATGTATAGTAATTAATTACTGTCTTTATCCAATCTGTGGTCCAAATGTTCTTTAAAGATATGCAAATTAACTCATATTTTAAGTAGATAATACATCATTTGCATATTTAAACAGAACATTTCTGAAAACTTGTAATACAAAAAATTATTGTCTCAATGTAAGTAATCAACTGGGGAAGTCTCATGGTGATATCTATTAGGTAAAATGTTTTACCCATCAAAAAGTCCCCGGCCATATTCTGCTCCCCTTCGCGTCAGTCGCGCATAGCTCGGGCTGTGCTTGTGATAGAGACATGAGCCAGGTTAGCTTTATGCGCCTGGGTCTCCTGAACAAGTAGAGACCAACCCCGAGTCGATCAGAGCTTCCTACGCTGAGCTATGGTAACTTTCCCGCACCTACCGCACAATACCTCCGGAAAACCGCAAAAATTAGGCATTCATCGGTAGGGGGTAGGTGCGGTAAAGTTACCATAGCTCATCGTAGGAATCATTGATCGACTCGGGGTTGGTCTCTACGTGTTTAGGAGACTCAGGCGCATAAAGAACATGAAAAGGCTCATGTCTCTATCACAACCACACCACAGCTAGGCGCGAATCATACGAAGGGGAGCAATATATGGCAGGGGACTTTTCTAGGCAAAACTCCGGTTTTGAAAAAAGCACTCCGTACCTTTACGAGGTGATAACTACTAATAAGCTGCCAATCCAAAAGGTCTATCATATCAAAACATAATCTAGGGATGTATAGGAATAAGAAAATCACATCTAAGATTTGCCCAGAATTTGGTAGTGAAAAATGGTTTGGCCCAAGGACTAAAAGACAAAATAACCATCAATCGCCCTCGGTCTGGGGCGACGAACATGAAATGCATCTGCGTTTCCTTGTCTTAGTACTTCTCAATGACAATAACTTGAATCTAATCTAATCTAAAAGATACATTATTTAGTATAATAACTACAAAGCAAGGTATCTGTTTTTGCAAAACAACCTCTCAAATGTTGTAGTTTAATCGGGAATCATATTGGATCTATAATTATTATACATAATACCAATACTTGGATGTTATGACATTATCATAAATAATAAGGTAAACAGTAGGACGAATCACGTTTAAACTGATTCCGTTGTCGATGCAGTCTGGAACATGTTATATATGGTCTGGCGAGAACGTTCGAGAACTGATTGGGTGAAAAGTATATTTTTTTCGGCGTTCTGTCGGCCGTTTGACTGACCATATGCAACTGACCATATGCAACGTTTGCAAAAGTTATTATGTAGCCGTACAGGATATACTAGGACCCTTGAGTACACAACAAGAGGAGGCGATATACAGTATATTGCAACCATAAGTTTATTAACAATTCATAAAAAAACACCTGCACCAGGATCAGGACGAGTAATATTAAAAGTATAAAATCAATCTCTAAGGCAGAGTGGTCAGGCGGCACCAGTCACAGCCACTATGCTTTGGGACAACGATACAGTTGGGACCAGTTTGGCTCCCCCTGATGGAGAGTCTGAGTAATGCTGCTCTAAAATAACACTGCACACAGTAAACCACAGAAAAACCGTATCACTGCAAATACACTGCAAAACGTATCACTGCAAATACACTGTTAAATAACGTATGGGGTAGGCTGTACCCAATAAGGCATGCGAAACACTGCACACTGCAGCTGACTACACTGGTCCTACCTGAACTATACTGTTACCTCCAAGCGGGCAGCCGAGACTAGGCTTCTAACCGGAACTCTGCTAAAAATACTAGTGTACCTAAAACTACTAGTGTACCTAAAACTACTAAACCTGATGGTGAGGATAGTTCGAATGGATAGCGCCGCCCACTCAAGGCCCAACCCACAGTCTCGTCTAATCGGGAGCGGGGTGAGAGGGAATCCCAGCACTTCAGTGTCAGTGATGTCGCTCAGTCTTGCGACTCTCGGTGGAAGTCCAGGGAGCGGGTTGTTCGCGATAGGCGCCCGTGGATAGGTGTTGATCGTTCCCGCAATCCTCGATCGTCGCCCGGCGTTCGGCGATGGTTGGCTGGTCCGGTGTGCTGCGGGTAGGGGGAGGGGGAGGCAGAATCAGTCGTCAGACACATACAAAAGGAGAAAACCGGTGTTGCTCAACTCACACACAGGCAAGGGTAGTACGACTTCCCTTTACTGTGATGAATTGAGGGCGTTGTATAAAGTCTCTCGGGTGGTGTGGAATCGTAGGTCCGTTCCCGTCGTTCGAGCCCTCGATGGCCGGTGCGTGGAAGGAAGGTCCCATCTCTCGTGGAACGGAAGCACCGGCATTTATACTCACAATCATGGGAGTGATTGTGATTGGGACCACCTGTGGAGAAGCAGATGGACGTACACACAAACACTCATTCGCACCACTACGTTCTGACACGCCCACTCATTCATACCAGTCATTCCAACCCGCTTCAATTATTATTATTATTATTATAGGCAACTATGGTCGTCAAAAAGGGTGGGACAAGACGCTCGTTCACGTGTGCAACAGAGTTGATTGGAAGCAGGCGTGGAACTTGCAAATTCCACTGGCGTGCGCACCGTTTTATAAATCCGAATGTTGGCGAAGTAAATGTTCTTGCTTTGCAAAGGTGCGTAGGTACGCAAAGCTTTATAAATGAGGCCCCTGGTGTGTGTGTTTGTACATCTCACACAATAACAGGGTGGCAGAACAACTGCCAATACATACTACAGACGAGAGCTAGGGAACACAATATCCTCATATGCAATTCTGAGCCAGAGGGGAGGGGAGAGGACACACATGTCAAGACATAAAACCCCCGCAAAAAGAAAATTCAGCATGGCAATTAGCCATTGAAGGCACCGTTTGGGATTCAATGGTCATTTCAATTCCTGACGAACTCATTGGTTTCATTGTCTTTGTTAATTGAAAGTGCATTGACAGTTGTCTTTGTAAACACTCCGCTCCTCCACCTCTGCTGGCCGACTGGCTCTTCCACCTCTACACCTACATGGCAGTCGCACTGCCCGATCACGTCTCTTCACTACACTGGCTCCCCGCTAGTGGAATGAGCTTCCCACGGCTGTCAGAACTGCAGACTCACTACCCATCTTCCATCGGAGACTGAAGACCTCCATCTCTTCAGGTTACACCTTAACTGCTCCTCCTGAGACATCTACTGCCTCTCAGCACTGTGTCCCCTATGACTTCTACTGCCCCCCCCTGTGCTGTCTTTCTGTTCTCCAGTGTCTATATATATATTTTTAAAGTAGACTTGTGATGTTGTGTTATTGTTTCTGATCGCATGCAAGGACAGACTGTTCAATCCGAGACGCTGTCAGCCACGCCCCCATTCCGTCCTGCATTTTCGCGTCAGTTATTACGTTCGTTTGCACCCTTCTCTTTAAATGCACGTTTCCACATTCATTTAAGCGCATAAGATTGGTCTAAGCATGGACACTTACACAATCAATTCCCATTTCTATCCATGTTAAGAACTGCATAGCGCACATTTCTAGCGAATCTATACCCCAAATTGGATCAGCGGCATACTACCACCACCTACCGACTTGGATGAAGAAAGGGCGAAGTGGCCAAATAAAGAGAAAGGTCCAGCTGCAGCCGCAGCATTGACGTGTAGTAGTGTGTAAGAAGCTGTACTAAGTGTAGTAGTGTGTAAGAAGCTGTACTAAGTGTAGTAGTGTGTAAGAAGCTGTACTAAGTGTAGTAGTGTGTAAGAAGCTGTACTAAGTGTAGTAGTGTGTAAGAAGCTGTACTAAGTGTAGTAGTGTGTAAGAAGCTGTACTAAGTGTAGTAGTGTGTAAGAAGCTGTACTAAGTGTAGTAGTGTGTAAGAAGCTGTACTAAGCTTCGTAGCGTCACAGAAGAGACCGCGCCCAGTACACGACCGGTGGCTGAAGAAGATAGACCATTGCAGATACAAAATAAATTGTGTTGAGACTGAGAATAACTTTAACCATAACCCATTCAGTTGTACGTGTCGTGTAGCCTACTGGGCGCAGTCTCTTCTGTGACGATGGATCAGCCCACGAGCCATGGTAGTACAGCTTCCAACACACTACTACACGTTCAAGCTGCGGCTGCAGCTGGATATACTTGCAGATAAATGGGACAATCAAATATTGGCTTCCTTGACAAACTGCCAACAAACACACAAAACTTATGAGCTACCTCATGCAACAGAATGTTGTACATCAGTGAAATTGAAGTAAGTGGGGTCAGTCTACACATTTGAAAGTTGGATTGAGGTATTATGGGTGTACATTTGTTGGAAATCTGCCACCTACTATGGCCAAGTTCCATATAGACAGTAACAACAATATCCTAGCTAATAACAATATAACCCCCCGAAATGGACTTCATGAGCACTATCATTACCTATTGTGTTTCTGAGACATTAGCTATTGTGTTTCTGAGACATTAGCTATTGTGTTTCTGCATGCGAGCACAATGTGAAGAGGCAGAAAAGGCGAAAATCGCTGAATCCACTCCACTAGAACACCCCTGGTAATAACAACATATTCATATGCAAACCGAGTACATAAACCAAGACACCACATTTTATAAAAAGCTATTTTTCCGGTTTCCAATTTTGGGAAACCCTTCTAAGATGGATGGATTTATACACCCCAAATAACATTTGTATCATATTTGTCTTTGTTTTTTATTTGTATGCCTTTTACATACCTTTTGTAAGGTAATTAATGCAGTGGTTAGCAAAGTCTGAGTGGACTGCAAGAAAAATGGTTTAAAATAAATGTCTTCCACATTGGGTGGTAACTTGTGATACATAATGGTATACTATTTATAATATAAATATTATATATATATATATATATATAAATTAGTGTACTACTAACAAATAAACAAGAAAGAAAATGTTTTTGAACTCATGTACCATGCCAGCGGCCATATTGGGTTTTCAATTTATATATACGTATATATATATATATATATTTTTTTTTTAAAGTACTTAATGGGTCTGAATTTTTGGGCAACCCTTCTAAAATGGATGTATACTTCCCAAATGAAATGTGAATTTGGTGCTTCAAACTGCTGAAAACGATTTCATTATACCTTGACGTGAAGGATACAGACTAACTGTTGAAAGGGGAATAGAATAGAGGGAAGTTTCCAGTATGACAATGAATGATCTCACTGTTGACAGTTTCTTTCTTGATGGTGTCACCTTCCAAGCAATTTCACTCAACGAACAAGACAGATACTAGAACGATGGTACTAGCCCCTTGAACTGGCCAGAGTAAAGGAAACAGTGTCAGCTATAGTGCTGTTACATGTTTCAACTGGTGTTGTTACACAGGTAGCTTTGGTTCATTGTTCACTGGTGTCCCTCTAGACATACTTACCAAGTCCTCTCCAAGCCACACACATACATGAATCTCTTGGTAAAACAATGGTTTGATCATAGTCTTCTAACTAGGTCTGTTTGAAGAACATGGATACCGCTTACAGTGTACAGAGGGATCCTCCAAAACACATCTGAGTTAGAGTCAATAGCTTGCAATGACTGAAAAAAAAAAGAAGCTGTCTAAAAGAAAGAAAAATGAAAGCGAAGTCACGCAGGACAACTACCTCTAGCTGGCTTCCTGAGGGCTCTAATTGGTCTGTTTGAAAGTGCAAAATCTTGCGAGAGGCATTGCAGGTGCGAAGGGAATGGAGCCTAGAAGATGCTACACCATTAGGGGATGTTCTCTGACACATACGTTCAGAACAAGAATACTTCTTCGGCCAGTCTCAACAAACGAGCACAGTAGTAGCCACCGGAAGACTGCTGTCCACACTACACAAGGGTGATAAGTCTTTGAGACCCTTAAACGTGCTTGTCTTCATAGACAAATAAAACAAAATGTTTGCTTCAAGGGACATAACAAGCTGAGGAACTCTTATCACACAAACCCCCCCCACTACATCTTCAAGTCCCAAACTGCACATTCAATTAACTGTGTCACTATGTACAATATAGGATCTTCATATATTAATATTCTACTTTTTTTCTTCCACTGAAGTCATTATTTCGATACAATGTTGTTATTTATACAATACTCGTATTATTTACAATATAAATTACTACAGTCTTGTGATAAAATAAATAAATAAATAAAATACAATGGCCGTGGCTTTTGCAGTGTTTGCAGGAAGTAGATGAGTCCGGCTTCACTGGGAAAACAGGGACTTCTCCTTGTTCTTTTTGTAGTCCTTCAACAAAGTGGAGAGAGTCTGGGTGGGAATGGGGGGTGATGTTAGGGTGTAGTTGCTGGCTCCTCTTCAGCCATGACCAAGGATGCAAACTCATATGAGGGGTGAAACAGGTGACAGACAAGTCCCATGCAGATGTAACTGCCAACATTTCAACCTAGTTCTCCTTCACACCAAAGCACTGCCGTAGCCTGTTGAGGTCAAGCCCGGGCATGAGTGTTGTGTATGTGTCAAGTGTATGAGTATTCAAATATTGTTAGCATATGGTCTCTTTGTAACTAAATAATCAAGAGTAATATAACTATATTATTGTTTAATCAATAATAATCATTCATTTCCTCAGTACTTGCATGTGTACTGGCCCAAATAAATGAGGAATAATGGATTTTGGGTACTATACCTTCAAGAATGCTTTATCTGGTTTACGATGCATTGCCCCTTTAATCGAAATGTATTGTCTGCTACTGCTCCATGTTATGTTGCAATGCACTGAATCTGAGCTACTGAATCTGCTTTTAAAACCAGCCCAGCCTGTTCTGTGTTGATGTTACCTACTTTAGATCATTTCATCTATCAAACAGCTGATGTTTTGAATAGGACACAGATGTGACAGCGGCTGGTGAAAGGTGGACCAAGTCGGCAAGGTCATTTTCATATTTTTCTTTTTTTTTACAGATTATGAATGTGAAGATTGTAAAGCTTTTTTTTTTTTTACTGAAAATTGTTGAAGATATGCTTATTTGAACGTTGATACATCTCAAATCAACGCGCAGCCCTGAACCAAAACAAACAAAGCTAGCTAGCTAGCCAACAACAAAGAAAATTTCTCTAGCTAGATAGCTCTACATGTTTAGCACATCACAACATGCTGATAGAAAATAAACATGCTAAAAACACCAAACTACACATAACTAGATGATCACACACACCCTACAAATAAACAAGATGTGTATCACCATCACTCACCCGAGTACAAAGCTGTACGCTTAGTTTGCTGACAAATTAATTATTAATTTAAGCATTTAATGATCCTAAAACTGTTTTTTGTTACATTGACAGGGCTCTTCAACATTGCAACTTTTGTAATATAAAAAAATATATAAATCTCAACTTGTGCGACTTCACGGTTGCCGACTTTGTCCACCTTTCACCGGCCGTTGTCATGGACAGCTTGAGTTTGTCAAGTTGACCCATAGAAGTTCAAACTAGGAGGTTCTTTCACTTTGCAAGTCACTCCTAGGTTAAAACCTGACCAAAATATAAATCATTAATATTAACTCTTAACTTACGACGCACACATCTTTTTTGATAAGGAGTGTGGTAAGTGTGTGGTAAGTGTTTTTAACCACTAGTTTCAGGTTCTCTCGGTGTGGCAGCACGTTTACGCTCACACCTTTCTGGGAGCACTGGCTGATTCGTAGTGTGTATGGTGAGACAAATTGTTAAAGATGAAACTAGGAAGTGACCTTTGTTTTGACGTATTGATTGAATGCACTGATAGTCAGACTAGCTGATAGCCGGAAAACAACTGACGCCTGACAGACCCCACCAACAGAAGCTTTAAACTATTCACTCTAGTGACTGATAGTGAGTTCAAACAGCAAAATGTCTCAGAAAGGAGTTTGCATTGCATCCTTGCATGAATGTTTAGGTTTGTGGGGGGGGGGGGGAGGAGGAGGAGAGTGCAAAGTTCCACGTCCAGCTATACCACTGTGCCGCTGGGAGAGTTCCCGTTCTGTGCTGCCAAGTTCTGGAGAGGGGAGGGTGGGACCAGAGGGGAGGGTGGGACCAGAGGGGAGGGTGGGACCAGAGAGGAGGATGGGCCCAGAGGGGAGGGTGGGACCAGAGGGGAGGGTGGGACCAGAGGGGAGGGTGGGACCAGAGGGGAGGGTGGGACCAGACAGGGGAGGGTGGGACCAGAGGGGAGGGTGGGACCAGACAGGGGAGGGTGGGACCAGAGGGGAGGGTGGGACCAGAGGGGAGGGTGGGACCAGACAGGGGAGGGTGGGACCAGAGAGGAGGGTGGGACCAGAGGGGAGGGTGGGACCAGAGGGGAGGGTGGGACCAGAGAGGAGGGTGGTGGGACCAGAGGGAAGGGTGGGACCAGAGGGGAGGGTGGGACCAGAGAAGGGAGGGTGGGACCAGAGAGAGAAGAGGGAGCAGCAGTTAGTGTGTGCGTAACTCTGAGTGTCGACTAACTGTGACATTCAAAACAGAATCTTAGAAAACAAATCGACCGAAAGACCAGAGTTTTCGAATCGTACTGTTTTAACCAAAACTACGTTCAAATCGACGATCGAGTTTCTCCGGATCGACCTGACCTGACTCGGACCCGACTCACCGCTTTGCCCGGCCGCGCCCAGGTGCAGATGAGGCCCTCCTGGCACGCCGTGATGATGCAGTCGTCCATGAACACCAGCACCGTCAGCCTCTCGTGGGCGATCTTCTTGCACACCAGCGGCTCCAGCAGGGGCACCTCGTGCATGCGCGGGCAGAGGGTGGTCCCCAGCACCTTGGCCGCGTCCAGGCGACTGCTCCGCGGCTGCTGCACGTTGATCTTGTCGTTGCTCTTGCTGATGTTGCCCAGGCTGTGGTAGCGCTTGTGCTCCTTCTCGCTCGCCACTCCTCCTCCTCCTCCTCCCGACTTGTCCGACTTGCGCTCTTGCAGCGACAGCGTGGCGAAGCGGCCGATGCTGAACGGCGTGCCGCAGCCTCCTCCTCCCCCGCTGCCGGTTCCTCCGCCGCCGCCCTCCGTGGCGCTCTGGCCCTTGGAGGAGGCGGTGGCCACGGCCGGATGGGGGAGGGAGTTGGAGCGGGACAGGGAGCGGGGGAGCGGGAGGGGCAGGGTAGGGCAGGGCTGGTGGGGGTTGGTGCCGGTCGTAGGGTGATGGTGGCCCTCGACTCCACCTCCTCCTCCTCCTCCTCCTCCGTTCCCCCCGACGACACCACCCCCCGTGTTGTTGATGCCGCCGCCGCTGACGGAGGGGGGGATGGCGGTGGCGGTGGCGTTGGGTGGCGGGCCGAAGGTGTTGGTGAGGGCGCGCGAGAGCGGCAGCCGCGGGTACAGCACGTCGTCCGTCAGGTCCCACAGGCAGAACTGGGTGTCCTGGCCCACGGAGCCGAAGCGGTAGGTGACGGCTGGTGAGGAGCCTCCTCCTCCTCCGCCCTTGGAGCTGTGGCGGGAGAGGCGCGAGAGGGTGCTGCTGGTGCGCACGCGGCCGAAGTGCAGCGTCGTCCCCCCTCCCCCGCCCCCAACCCCGCCCGTCTGCTGCTGCTGGGGGTGGAGCTCCTCTTCGCTACCGCTCAACTCCATGCTCGGCTCCTCGTCGCCCAGGCTGGTGGTGAACGGGTCGAACGCCACCACGTTCACCCAGGACTTGTGGCCGTGTCCGCGGGCCACCACGCGGCTCTCCTGGAAGGACCACACCGTCACCAGGTCGTCCTCCCCCCCCGTGGCTAAGTACTTCCCGTCGGGGCTCCACGAGACGCAGAGCAAGCCCCCGAAGTAGCTCTTCATCACCCCCTGGAGCTCCATGGAGTCGAAATGGAAGACGCGCAGGCAGCCGTCCTGGCCCACGCACGCAACGTGCGTGCCGTCGGGCGAGAAGGCGAACTCGTTGAGGCCGCCGCCGTCGCCCACCGCCCAGCGCAGCAGCGGGTTGCGGGGCGTCTTGGTCTTGCAGGCGTAGACGGCGAAGCCCTCGCCCTGGCGGAGGAGGGAGTACTGAGGCGCCGCCGTGCCGCACGGGTGCTCCACGTTGTAGAGGTAGAGGTGGCCGCTAGCGTGGGAGGCTAGGAAGAGGTTCTGGGACTTGGGGAGCCATTTCAGACACGTCACCTTGGACTTGTCAATCAACCTCTGTTGGGTCAGTTAAGGAGGAGGAGAAGTGTGGAAAAGAGGAAGAGGTCGATATTAAGCAATAAACCCCTTTTAAATTCATCGTCTCTCTAATGATGCATCAACCCCCCCCCCCCACAAGTTTCCAAGCTAAACTTGCTAAACTGACTTTTCCAGGAAATACTGCCCCCCCCCCTCCCAACCCGTCCTCCTTCGCAAACTTATTTCAGATGTACCAATCTTCCCAAATATGATTGGATAGAAAATATAACAGATATCTCTTACACGCACACACACACACACGCACACACACACACACACACAAACACACACGCACGCACATGCATGCACACACATAAACACACATGCACACGCACACGCGCACACACACACACGCACACGCACACGCACACGCACACGCACACACACGTGCACACCTCCTCGTTGAAGAGCTTGCTGGTCTCTTTCTTGATGGGGTCCAGGTATTGGACCTGCCCAGCAGAGAAGCCCACAATGAGGGCCACGCTGTCTGCCGTGGCAGAGTACTGGTTGAAGTCATGGCAGGTCGGCTGGGTGCCCTTATAGATGCGTTTGTCTATGGGTTTACTGAGGTCCACAGCCTAGTAAGAACCAAAGGGAACACACAGAGAGAGAGAGAGAGAGAGAGAGAGAGAGAGAGAGAGAGAGAGAGAGAGAGAGAGAGAGAGAGAGAGAGAGAGAGAGAGAGAGAGAGAGAGAGAGAGAGAGAGATTAGGCAAGATATTTCCCCAAAATATTTTGCATGGTCATAGAGAGGAGAAGTCAAGGAAAAAAAAGAGACCTTAAAAAGTGCGATTTGATTTGCGATTCAAACAACAACAAAGCTGCAATAACCATCCTGCTACAACTACTCAGAGCCAAGGCTGGAAAATGTTTGTCCGCTCTCAAATTCATAGACGGAACAACAGACCCGGCCTGACCATCCACGGGATGGACATGACAGTGACCATGTGTTGAAGCTACTGTCAGCTAGCGCTTGTTTACAATTCCATTGTTTAGCCTAATAACATGACAGTTGAAGTCAACTCATGAGGCACTATGTTATGACTATAACATACTATGACAAGTTATTCTTCAAGAATCAATTATGTGTATATGCACTAATCCAAGATTGCCCCCTTTAAAATGGGTTTTAGCGGTGTTGTTGAAGTCAAGTCAACAAGGCTTATTTTTTGATAAATCTTACGAGACATATAAAAAAATATGCCAGGATTTTCCTTTAGCGACATTGATGGAATACCCCCCAGATGTTCTATGTCAAGGTAGGCCTAAGTGAATACCAAAGAAGGAGTTGTTGTAAACAGCAGTGAGAGACCAATCTGCAACTGTTATTTATGAACAGCTTTGAGACATTTCATTGGCACTATTAGAAACGATATGGCAAATATACTAGGCCTATGTTATGGTGAATACAAGGTTCAGATTAGCCCCATCTGTTATATATTTACATTTGGATATTGTGTAATGTGTCATCCTAGTCACCGACGGATCTAAAGCAGATGTTGGCTGTCAAAATGATGCACAACTGTAACACCCATGCAGATGCAGCTGAAGCCATTGCTCTCTCGGGCTCGCCTCGAGCTTCTGTGCGCTTTTATCAGCAACATGATGAGTACAGAATTACACGGTGTTAACTAAATAATCATACATATACATGCACGACATGATATTCGTGTCCATAATTGTACTGATACAGTATAAATGTGTTCGGTGATATTGCGTCGATCGCTAAATATAATGGAAGGGCGGCACACTTCATAAGAAACGGCTCCAATATAACTCGCTATCTCGTTAGCTTAATCAATCTCAGTCAGTCCTACTGTCAACCCACACTCTGTCCGACTAACCTTCTTAATATTTGTGTACGTGTAGAAATACAGTTCTCTGCCGATATTAAAACACACTCGTTCCGATTCTTCGCTTGGATCCTCCGGCTGGAGCTTCACCATAGAGACCCTGACAGGGGGGAGGAAGCCCGCCGGAGAGGAGTTGGCTGCGGCATTGGAGGAGGAGGCTGCCCCGGGCCCCTGCACCAGACCCAGACCAACCCCGGGGCCCACCGCGGTACCTGAGGACGGACCCCGCTGTAGTCCGCCTCGTTGTTGAGAATCTGAGAGGGTCAGCAGCTTGTAGAAACCCTCTCTAGTCCTGAACTGGGATTTAATCTCATTGATATCCTTCAGAGCGCCTCCATCACCGGCCATTTTTAGTACAAACAAGCCGCACAGGAAACTGCTGATTTTGACCTGGAAATAATACGCCTACCTACAATGAAAATTAGAGCGACGATATCGCCAGTCGGGAACCTGCATTGGTGTTCATAGGCATTTCTGATAGTTCTCAGGAATTCGTAGGTCTTTGTCAAGCCTGGAAGCTGTCTAAATATGATTTACTATATTTACAATATTTTCCTATAAATCAGATCCCTGATATATAGCAGTTCAGCACTCATCATTGTTGATCAAAAATGTGGTTCTGCTTCAGAATTCTAAAATCTATATTCTAATGATTGCTCTACATATTTTACACACCCTTACCTTTAAGAAAGTAATGAACATGGCCCAGCTAATTGAGCGTTTCATGACGGTTCATGGCCTCTTGCTTGTTGGTCTTCATTCAGAAAGTCTAGTCCACACCTCTTTCAGAATTAGTTTGTGGCAAGATGCCACAGACTGAGGGGTAAAATGACATGAAGGATATCAAACAAATACCTGATGATATCACGAGCAGGTCAGAAGAATCTGCACGCATTTGACTTCAACATGCATTTAATCTGTGTCTAATGCCTGGATATAACCCCTCATATCTCAGCACACACCACTGCCCAAGCAGCTCAGGACTTCCCCACTGGATTTCTTCTCTGGCTGGCTGTGGCACAGCTGTTGCTGATGATCCGGCACTGGAGCCAGGTGTTCTCATGTAGCTTGAGGACCTTTGCGCTGGGTAAGGGGAGATTGTGCTTAAGCGTAATAGCATTAGCATTATAGTCAGGGGTGCACATAACTTTTTGGGGCCAGTGCTCAGAGGAGCACCTAGGGATGCTGCTTGGTGCTCCCAGAGCTCGCGAGTCACGACCCGTCCCACAGGATGGATAAAAAAGGGATACATGGATAACTTATATTAGCAAAACGACATTTATTCATAAATAAAGATGAACGAACAAATGATTGTGTGCAAAACAAAAGAAACAAATGCAAAATCAAATGACTGCTCTTTAAGCATGAAAGTCTGTCAGACTCCTTTAAACACAATGAAATCAACTGACATCTCTTTAAGCACTAACTAAATGTCTGTTCTTTAAACACAATGAAATCAACTGACATCTCTTTAAGCACTGCTCTGTTCTGTAAACACTGAAATCAACTTTTCAACAAAAAGTTACAGCCTAAGCATTTATTTATGCTACAAGCTTAATCATCATCATCACTGCTCTCTTGACTGCTGTAAGTTATCACTGTCCTCAATTTCAACCATGGTAGAGGATGTTGTAGGCTATCACTTTAAATAGCTCATTATTTTGATTGTGCAACAAAGTCTTTTTTTTTTCTTCTAATAGAATTCCCAACCATATTCCCTGGGTCAGGGGTCTAGGTGCGATAATGAAGCTGTAAAACAAACGTCTGAACGTTTGAAAGCTTCAGAGAAAAGAAACGTGAAGTTCCTTGGTGTTGTTTTTCCTTTTAGCGACGAGTCGTTCGGGACTGAATTGTCACGTGTCGGCGTGATAACCGTGCGATACGCGATACGCGGAATGAAAGTACAAGTTACGATACTTTCCGAATGTTTTCGTGAGGGGAGTCGCCGTGGTCGTTGTGATGGTGTTACGGGGCTTGCAGTGATGCAGCAGTCAGCAGTCAGCAGGTGGATTTTGAGGAAGTAAATTCCTCTCCCAGCGCTCCCAGCTGTTGGTGCGCAAGAGCGCGTTCATGCCGCTGATCTTCCGCGCAGCATGCATTTTGGCGACGCATGCGCACTGGCGCACCAGTTATGTGCACCCCTGATTATAGTCAACTAATATGTCACACCCTAACCCTAACATCTACACCTGAACGACAGTATTAAAGTTACTTCAGTAAAATTAATATGAGGTAATTCCAAAGCACTTTACAATGGCACATTCACCCATTCACACACCAATGGAGGCAAGCTACCATGCAAGGCGCTGGCCTGCTCATTGGGAGCAATTTGGGGTTCAGTGTCTTGCCCGAGGACACCTCAACGTGACTAGCTGGGGTTCTGGAGGATCTGCCGACCTTGAAATCGTTAGACGCCGGTGTAAGTACCGGAATTTCCGACCCGCGAGGTTTTTCCGACCCTACCAGATCCGGTCATAGGTTCAGCCCTTTCCGGCCATAGGTAGCGCTATGATTCGCTATGATTCGCGATGACAACGATGACAACGAAGACCCGTTAGTAGATCTGAAACGTATGGAAGGCCATGCTCACAAAAACCGGCACGTCTCCACACGTCTCCTCTAGGCGTCAATTCCACACGTCGATTTTTTACGTGTCTACGTAGACACGTCGATTTCAACGGGCTGTTCCATTCTACTGATGTCTGGGTGTTTCCATTCTACTGATGTCTGGGTGTTTGGCAAACAGCTTTTAGGTGCATTACCAGTTAACTTTATAATAGTTACCTTTAGAACGATGATGCTGTTTAAACAACAAAAGAAGAAGAAGCAACGAGGACTGGTAACATTAAAAGCAGACATAGATTTCGAAATCTATGTATGTTTGTAATGTTACCAGTCCTACCACTAGGCGTCACTATGCCATATATAATGTATATTCTCATGTATATACACATATCATTTTGCTTTCACTTTAGATTAAAGGAGAGATAGATAATACATAGAGAATTGTATGAGAAAAACAATGGTCCAAACAAATAAAGATTTGAAAAATTATGATAACCATCTTATTGTCTTAGTTTAATGTCATTTCAATACTGCTTCAATACTAACGTTGAAATTACAGTCTTAAAACAATAAGTACATCGAAAACATATACACAGAGCATGTATGTTTACACATGTAAGACAAAGAAAAGAAAATTTGATTTTTCTATTGTCCCCTATTTCCTGGGGCTCATATAGATTTGACTAATTAGTAGATTAGATTAGATCAGCAAATGTCTGTCCAGCGATTGATATGAAGGGGTGAAAAGTAGGGGAGGATGACATTGAAAGACAACATTATGGCCCATTGGCATATGAACATCTAAGCAATATCACACGAGAGGGAGTGCTGTTATACTTAATATCATAATAAGCGAGAACAGATTATGATTTGTTTGTTTATTTAATAATTTATTTTGGCAAGGGGACATCACTTTGCTTGACATTTTGGTATCAACTAAGGTAAACAAACTCATAGTCATGTTACATGGTGGCGGATGTTCAGTGCAAAACAAATTTGGTCTTGCCTGATTAATACACATTCTGATATCTTATCCCCTTTCTCTTATCTTATCCCCTGACTCTTAGTAACAACAACAAGGTACAAGGTTCATTTATTGGCATTCTATAACACAGGGATGCACAATGAGATGCAAGATATAGTCCTTACAGTCCCAGTAGGTCTCAGGTCCTTACAGTCCCAGTAGGTCTCAGGTGTGTGTGTGTGTGTGTGTGTGTGTGTGTGTGTGTGTGTGCGCGCGCGTGTGTGTGTGTGTGTGTGTGTGTGTGTCCGTGCTCCGTTCTACATCAGCACCAGACAACAACATAGTGCAAAGAAATAATATTTTAAATAAAAAAAGAAAATACTAAATGAGATAGTGTGCAATATTGGCAGTGGCTAGCTAGGCTAGTGGCCAGAGTTCAGTAGTCTGATAACTTGATGGAAGAAGCTGTCTCAGGTCCTTACAGCCCCAGCAGGTCTCTCAGGTCCTCTGACCAGGGTTTGCTGGTTGTCTCCCGTGCCAGACTGAAGACCCAGGGTGATAGAGCATTCAGACAGACAGACAGACAGACCCAGGGTGATAGAGCATTACAAACCGTGGCTCCCAAACTCTTTGTGACTTTGTGACCCTTGGTCTGGGAAAGGTGCTGTCCAAATACATTTTACTTACTTACTTACTTACTTACTTACTTCTGTATCTCTTGCCAGATTGCAGCAGGGTGAACACCCTGTTGCTGGGGTTGGTATTGTTGATAGCAGTGCACACTGAGGTCATTTAATTTTTCAATAAATATAGGCTATATGGGATGAAAACATAGAAAATGGAATGTACATTTATTTTTAACATTGTTGTGTGACAGTGCTGTGGTTTTTGTAGGCTTGGGACACTGGGTCTCTACAGATTGTTTCTCTATGATAAAGTGTGGGCTATTGCACAACAAACATGACACAATTGGTTATGGAAGGCAAACCTAGGCCACCAACCCCCTCTGTCAGGGGTTCATTTGACTACTTCCTCATCGTCCGACATTGCTAGTCTCACACATTCACTAAATGTGCGGTTGCAATTCGAAAGAAAAGCCCGCAATGCCATCCTCACGAAGTTGGTCTGCTTGTGAAACTTTACTCCCCCGCGAGAAGTTTTCAAATCGGCAATGCCATCCTCACGAAGTTGGTCTGCTTGTGAAACTTTACTCCCCCGCGAGAAGTTTTCAAATCGGCTCGCCTGCAGGGTGTGGCCTTCCATACGTAGCGAAACGTACCCCCTACGCTGTTGTCGACAGCAATGACGCGAAACTCCTCATTAATATGTATGAGTGCCTTGATTCAAGGTCCCTCATTGGCTATGATACGCGAGTCCATTTTAGCGGAGCGGGCGTTCCATAGAAACGGTGTGTTGTGTGTGTGTTTCGCGCGCATCGCGCGTGCGCGCGTGTGTGCCCGCGCGTGTGACCAATGTGTCACAGTGTGTGTGTTCAAGTAATCATGACATTTCTAAGAATGTATTTCACTATTTCTGAGTATTTCACTACTCAGGTATACATTTTCCATAGTTTGCTTCAAATAGCTGTTATGTGATAATAAAGTAATAATAATAATAATAATAATAATATATATTTCAACCCTTTGTATATATACACATCTCTGCATTCTCTGTGCCATTATGCTTGTTAATCATTTTAATTCGTTAGAGTAAACTAATAGGTATGAAATGAAAAAAAGATTCATTACCTTTAGCTATGGTTAATGTAATAGGGTCAACCATTACATATCTTCTCCTATTATCTTTTATCACGTTCTCTTCAGAGAATGGTAGAGATGTATTAATTACTATGGCCACACCCCTCTTCTTACCATATGACACATGAAATACTTGGTTTACCAAATCCTTTCTCAATGTTTTGTAGTCTTCCTCAATCAGATGTGTTTTTTGTAGTAAAGCAACACGATTTAATGAAATGCAATGAATTTATTGTACATCAATACAGCATGAAACCATATTTACATAAAAATGGATTGACCATACACAAACAAAAACGTATTCATTCACAAATTAGCTGGAATCAAGTAAAAACATTGTGTAGGTTAACCGAAATATAGCATGTGTACCAGGGTTTCCGTTAACCGGCAATTACCGGTCTTTGTCCGGTAAAATTTGTTGAAGTCCGACAAATTGAAAACTCGTCGGACATAAATGTCCGGTGAAAATAATTCCCTCTAAGCACAATTTGAATACAATTCGCTAAAGTTCACATTCTGATTCCTTCTATTTTAAAAAATCCCCGTATTCTCCAGTGTGCCTGTAACCGAATTAAAACTGCGGACCGAAGTCGCCTTGTCACTTCCACGATTTTTTCACACGCTGTCACACGTCACACGCTGCCGGTATCCAATCGTAAATCATCCAATCCCCGTTCTCTACAGACGACGCAAAATGATAAGGTGTCTCTCACCGAGTGCTGAGAGCGGGATGATTCAAACAAACCAGGAAGTGGATTATTCCGTCCGTTCGTGTTTGTGCCGCAGGTCGCGTCTGCTGTCTGCGTCTCGGTAAATGTTTTAGCCTACTCGGACCGCGAAGAGCTGGATGAAACGTAATGATTCCTTTGGATACAATGCCCCGTAAGGATACAGTTGGATACAAGGCCGTTGGGAATGTCATACGCTTGCACCGGAGCTGGGGAGAGAGCAGGAGCTGCTCATCTAAAGCAGCGCGGGTAACCCGACACCACTAAGCCTATCGGAGTTTGTGAACTGGACACTCCCAAGTTAACGCTGGTTGCATATTTGAGTTGATTTTTTGAGAGTTCTTTGTTTATTCGTGACAATACAGTGCACCTGAATTGCAACACATGTCCTTTGTGTACTAATTTTCGTCTGTTGTGCAAAATGCTATAATATTACAATAACCTATTCACATGTGTATAACAAAAAAGGGTTCATGTTTTGATGCATGTAGCGCTTGTAAAGGTTTAACTTGACTAAAGACTGACTAAAACAACCCCACACTAACTAAAATTGTCAGGCCTCGCCCTGACTGGCACCCCGGACAACCAAGTCAACGAGGAAAACCGTTACAACACGGCTAATGCGCATTGCAAGTTGCGGAGATATATGGTTATAGAAATGACGTTGTTTTATTGATTAAAAAAGGGTAAAACTGGAAAGAGAAAATAGAAAACTCACATTAATCCCAAACAATGTAACAAACTTCAGTTAACGTAATGTGGAGTCCGTTCATTGATCGATGCGCCCGTTCAGCGCTGGACATAATGGCATAGCACGCATGCGAATCATGTTATATTATTATATATTATATAGCTCGCATCTAATCGTATCGGATGAGAAATAGACATTAAATGGCATATATAGGCCGCTACACAACAGTAATCACCGCGACAAACAGCTATATTAGATTTGGCAAAAAAAAATATGATTTTGAAAAAAAAAAATATATATATATTTTAATATGGTGACCGGAATATATCACGTTTGTCCGGTAAATCGAAATCTTCCCGGACACGATGTCCGGCGGCAATTTTTTCTAACGGAAACCCTGATGTGTACATCTACATATATATCTTATTTGGGAAATAATAATACCTCTCAAATTAGGCCTGATGAACGGCTTCAGCTGGGCAACGTTCACACCCTGCTTTAGCTGAGGCCCTTTGGTGCTGGACAGCATCACCAGACCCTTGGGTGAGATGGAGGATATGATGTGCGGCCCAAACCAATTGGCCTCCAGTCGCCCTCCTTTCCGTTTGTTTGCCCGTAGGACCTCATCCCCAACTTTGAAGTCAAAGGATTTGACCCCCTTTTGTTTCTGGGCCTCGTAGGTCTTTTTCTGCCTTGCCTGGGCAATTTGGATGTTCTGGTAAATCTGAAAAATTGTTATCATTTAATTAATTTTCCCTTGAAACATATTCATATTTTATAGCATATATTGCCATTGTATGCATATTTGTTATTATTAGATATTATTATGCATAAATTGCCATTTTTACATCACCTTTGCATGTAGATCTGTAACTTCGACAGTCTTCGCCTGTACATCCTCCTCTGGCAAATCAACCACAACCACAGCTGAGTCGTCACCCTCCTCAGTCTGTGTTGTGTTGATGACACCTGGGCTGCGAGGGTGCCGTCCGAACAGTGCCATGTACGGGGTGTACCTGGTTGATCGCTGTAAAACAAAACAAAAGTACAATCAATAGCATTTCACCATCTTTCTATATTGTTTAAATAGTTTTTTGTTTCTTTCTATGTTTGTTTGAATTGTTTACATATGCAGTTGTTACACAATAGTAGGCTACCTGCTTAGAGGTGTTGATGCTCATTATGATGCCCCTCAAATGGACATCCCAGTCGTTCTGTCCCTCCCCACAGTACTTGGCAAGCGCAGTCTTCACGGTGCGGTTTGTGCGCTCGTCCTGTCCATTGGCCTGGGGGTGGTAGGGTGACGTGATGCAGTGTTTGACACCCAGGGCCTCAAAAACACCACGGTTGACCTGCAGATGCATTAGTGTATGCAATTAAATTAGATTAAATTACAATTATCAAATGTCACACATCACATACACTGTGTCTTATATAGATAACTGTACCTCATTCACAAATTCCCGTCCTTGGTCGGTAATGATCTTCTCTACCAGTCCAAAGTCAAAAAGAATGTTAACTATCTTCCTGGACACCTCTGTTTTGGTGTAGAGGGTTTTTGCCACAGCCCACTTGGTGAAGAGATCGGTTGCAGTCAGAATGTATCTGCAATGAAAAATGCAGATTGTTCTCCATTAGCTACAGCATTGCAGCAGCTATTCCTCATGGGGTCCACCAAAAACGTGCTTCATAACTTTTATTGACTTATCCAATACATGATGTCAGCTTATCTCACTAGCTTTAACCAAAAGGGGTTACACATACTTCTGCCCAACATTCAGTAGCTACCTTTTGCCCTTTGCAGTGGTGGGAAGTGGACCAATGAGATCAATCCCCAGGACACTCCATGCCTCTTTCACTTGGATGGGATGGAGTACAGGTGCAACTGTCTTTATTGTCTCATGATGTTGACAGCGGGGGCACTCATCAACCTTTAAAACAGTGACATTTCAGAGGAAATTATCTAGAGTCAGAGAATTCTTGATGTGGTTGAGGCGTCATGTTGGTGGTGGTGGTCAGCTGCTGGGCTTAGTGCCTTAGGTGCAGAACCGCTGTGGTTGAGGGGCCGCGGCCTGTATGATGGTCTGGGTGTTCCAGTGCAGAATCAGATTGTGGTCAGTATGATAATTACACAAGAGTTGGAGATCTTTGAGTAAAAGATCATTGCTAATGGGCAGTGTATAAATTACAATGTTCACACACACCATGCACTAATAACATCAGAAACTCACCCATTTTGTGACATCCTCCCGCAAGGTGGACCAGAGGTAGGACGCCGTCACCTTCTCCAGCGTTCGGCGTCTCCCTGGATGACCCCCAGTCCCATGGTTGTCGTGGCACTCCTTCAGATCAAATCAAACTTCATTTGTATAGCCCATTTCTCACAAAAATGTGACACAATGTGCTTCACAGAGAGCAAAGAAGATAAAACAACAATAGTACAGATGAAACAACAATAAAGACAGACATTTAAAAGGCGAGATTGAATAAGTAGGTTTTGAGGTCTCCAACAATGATAATCTTGTCATAATTGGGAAAGATGATGGACAAGAACTCAAGTCAGATAAGAAAGTTACCATCAGGACATCACGAACTCCATCTTTGTTTCACACCACCAAGCGAAGTTTGTCCTTGCACTTATAGTACAACTCCTCACCTGATGCAGCAGGAAAATACAGCATTCATTTAGAAGTGCAAATATAAAGCCACTGGAAACAGGTTTTATGCACACAATAGTTAGCAGATGCTTAATGAGACATTCAATTTTGATACAGGCCTATGCATTTTCGCCATTTTCGCCATTTCAAGCAGTGGCTTCAAGAGTGGATATAACATAGTTATTCACACTGACTTACCTTTCATCAAGTAATTCTTGGACGCCTTTAGAATCCTTGATTTAAGGTGTCTCTCTTTCACCTAAACTCTCTCACGGTGCGCGCGCAACATCCATGTATCTTAAGGTAGCTACAGAGATTAGATCTATAAACAGCCAAAATTACTGATGGGTAAAAATGGCGGTCATCATGTGATCGTAAATCATCGTCGTCAGCGAATCATAGCGCTACCTATGGCCGGAAAGGGCTGAACCTATGACCGGATCTGGTAGGGTCGGAAAAACCTTGCGGGTCGGAAATTCCGGTACTTACACCGGCTCTACCTCCTGCGCCATTGCAGCCCAGTCAGCACAGCTTCCCCAGAAAGACTCTAGTCAGCCCCCTCCACCAGCTCAGGTCAGCATCACCTCACCAGTAGCGCACTTCGCTTCCTCGGTTTAGTCGCTCGTCCCGTAGTTGAATGCAGCCAGCCAGCACACGCCAGCACACACACACTTGCTGTATCTACTAACATACATAGTACATATCTGTGGGGAGCATGGCACGTTCTGGCCTGCAGAGGGAGCCAGACTGTCGTTGGGAGGGGGGTAATGAGCTGATTACGGACAGGTGTCAGTGATCAGACTCGTTATCCCACTGGTCTATTTAACCTGTGTGTGTTTGTTCCCTCGGGTACCTGCCGCACGGAGACACACTGTGCGACCAAGAGAGAGAGAGAGAGAGAGAGAGAGAGCCGCGGCGAGGACGCACGAGATCCCGAAAGGGGGTGTGGTGCGGAGAGCCGGGCAAACGGAGCGGGTCCCGAAAGCGGAAGCAGCGGGGAGAGAGCGAGAGCTCTGCCGGGGAGCGAACGGGTCCCGAGAGGGGGCGTGTCGCGGAGCGGGTCCCGAAAGGGGAAGCAGCGGGGTGAAAGGACTCGCTCCCCGGTCCCGCGCCCTACCCCGACCCCGGCTCCGCGCCGACGGGCCGGCGGGGCGCGGCCTGGGGTACGGCCTGGGGTGGAGCCGCGGCGGGAGCCACCAACGCCTGCCCCGAGGACAGGGCGGGCCACCGGGGGGAGGAACGCACACAGGGGGCCAACCTCCACCCCACAGACGGCCCCACGGACGGTAGAGGAGGGATGCTGGCGATGCGGACAGCCTGGCCACCTCCGCCGGGACTGCCCCGAGATGGAGGTGGGTCAGGTAGTCCGCGTCGTCGGCGGTCCGACCCCTCCCCCGCGTCCAGGACAGGCGTTTCGCATCCCAGTAAGGATACAGCGCGAGACGCACCATGCGCTGTTGGATTCGGGTTGCGAACAGACCATGATCCACCAGCGCCTGTTCGACCCGGGGCATTGTTAGAGGCATCGCGGGTTGTGGTGATGTGTGTGCATGGGGATTGTCACAAGGATCCGGTGGTCACCATCGAAATTCGTTATGGGGGGAAAAAATATAGTGTCAAGGCGGCGGTTAGTCCGAGCCTCATGCACCCCCTGATTTTGGGTTTAAATTGGGCTGGGTTTCCGCAGGTATTAGGGGAAACCACGGGGGTGCGTGCACGACCGACAGGGAAATGTGAGGCGTGCGCAGTGCTCTGCGCTGATGCGAGGGCGTCCGACGCTGCCGAGGAGCCGGAGGAGGCGGTGGGTCCAGCACCCGCGGATCCGCCGCCTGCGTTCCCTCCAGTGTATATAGTATAGTATAGTGGATAGTGTACATAGCCTTTATTTATGTAAACCAGCTCTTTTCCCTTCTTGTTTTTAGTTTTTTTTTCTCCTAGCACCAGGGGAGCCCCCCCATCCCAAATTTCGTTGTTTGGTACCTGTACTATATCAATGACAACAAAGACCATTCATTCATTCAGTGGCCGACTTCCCCCTCGAGCAGTCTCGCGACGCCACTCTACGCTCCGCCTATGACCAGGTGATTAGTATTGATGGTGCTGGTACGGCCAGACGCTGTGCGCGCCCACCCGTGTTTTGTAGTGGTTAGGGACAGACTGTATGGAGTGAGTCGTGACACTCGCAGGGACGAGGAAGTGACCCAGTTGTTGGTACCTAGGAGCCGCCGGGAAGCTATATTCCAGGTGGCGCATCATAACCCTATGGCAGGCCACTTAGGATACGACAAAACACTCAATCGGATAATGGCTCGATTTTATTGGCCGGGGATTCGGGCAGAGGTGCGGCGGTGGTGCGCATCCTGCCGCGAGTGCCAATTAGTCAATCCCCCGGCCGTGCCCAGGGCACCGTTGTGCTCCCTCCCCCTGGTAGAGGCACCATTCGATCGGATTGGGATGGATATAATCAGGCCATTTGAACGTTGCTCACAGGGCTATCGGTTCGTGTTAGTCCTCATAGACTACGCGACTCGATACCCCGAGGCAATACCGCTTCGTACTATCTCTGCAAAGAGTGTAGCACAGGCGTTATTCCAGGTCATCTCCCGGGTGGGGATCCCGAAAGAGATCCTCACCGACCAAGGCACTAACTTTATGTCACGAACACTTAGTCTTAGGCTAGTGACCAAACTACTAGACCTGGGACTATCACACTCTATATATGCATGGATCAAGGACTTCCTGTCCGACCGCCCCCAGAGGGTGCGGGTGGGCTCCCACACCTCCACAGCCCTCAGACTCAGCACTGGGTCCCCCCAGGGCTGCGTGCTAAGCCCCATCCTCTACAACCTCTACACCTATGACTTCACCCCCGTCCACCCCAGCAACTCCATCGTAAAGTTTGCAGACGACACCACCGTGGTGGGCTGCATCTCGGGGGGGGACGAGGCGGCGTACAGGGATGAGGTAGAGCAGCTGAGCAAGCTGTGCAAGGTTAACAACCTGCTGCTGAACCAGTCAAAGACCCAGGAAATCATCGTGGACTTCAGGAGGAAAAAATCTGAGGTCCAGCTCCTGCTCATCGACGGAGGGAGCGTGGAGAGAGTCTCAACCCTCCGATTCCTGGGGGTGCACATACAGGATGACCTGTCCTGGAAGAACAACACAGCAGCCATCATCAAGAAGGCACAACAGCGGCTCTTCTTCCTGAGAGTCCTCAGGAAAGACCACATCGGACAGGAGATGCTGGTGGCCTTCTACCGCTGCGCAGTGGAGAGCATCCTCACCTACTGCATCTGCAACTGGTTCTCCAGCTGCACAGCCGCAGAGAGGAATGCGCTACAGAGAGTCGTGAGAACGGCCCAGAAGATCACCGGCGCCCCCCTCCCCTCTCTGGAAGAGCTGTACAACACACGCTGCCTCAGGAAGGCCTCCAAGATCTCCAGAGACCCATCCCACCCTGGGTACGAACACTTTGCTCGGCTGCCCTCGAACAGGCGGTTCAGGACCATGTTCGCAAGGACAAACAGACTGAAGCTCAGCTTCTACCCCAGGGCCATTCAGGCCCTGAACACAGCAAAGACCTAGGTTCTGGGCCCTGGACAGTCTGGACGGATTGATGGCAGCTGCTGGATTGAAATCAGGTGTAGTGCTGAGGCACAAATGTGTACATTTCAAGCCTGCAAACTGCGACACTTTAAATGAATGTGCAATAACACTATGTGCAATATGACAACCCTAGGGTACATAAGGTTGCAGAGAATAGGAAATGTTAGAATAGGTATAGCATAGCATAGAGTACAGCACAGTGTTTTATTTGTATAGTATAGTATAGTGGATAGTGTACATAGCCTTTATTTATGTAAACCAGCTCCTTTCCCTTCTTGTTTTTTCGTTTTTTTTCTTTCCTAGCACCAGGGGAGCCCCTCCTCCCAAATTTCGTTGTTTGGTACCTGTACTATATCAATGACAATAAAGACCATTCATTCACTTAGGGAACTCTACGGGTTGTTAGACATTAAGGCGCTCCGAACGAGCGTGTATCACCCGGCCACTGACGTGTGAGCGGTCACCCCCCCCCCCCCACTCTCCTCCTCTATGTTAATACACGTGTGAGCGGTTCAATCGGACGCTTAAGTCAATGATCCGTAAGTTCATACACGAAGATAGTCGTAATTGGCATAAGTGGTTAGACCCTCTGTTGTTCGCAGTGCGGGAAGTACCCCAGGCTTCCACTGGGTTTTCCCCCTTTGAGCTCCTGTACGGACGCAAGCCACGGGGCGTCCTAGACCTGATTAAAGAAAGCTGGGAGGAAGGGTCTAGTGACAGTAAAAATGAAATACAATACGTCCTGGACCTACGAGCAAAGCTCCACTCACTGGGGGTTATGTCACGGGAGCATTTGCTCGAGGCCCAGGAGCGTCAAAAACGGCTGTACGACAGAGGGACTAGACTACGCAATTTCACACCGGGAGACAAAGTCCTCGTATTACTGCCCATGTCTAGCTCTAAATTACTCGCCAAGTGGCAAGGGCCGTTCGCGGTCACACGGCGAATTGGGGATGTAGACTACGAGGTAGTGCGGTCGGATAGAGGGGATAGCACACAAATATACCACATTAATCTCCTAAATATACCACATTAATCTCCTGGTCCCTGTTTCCCTGGTGACGCTACTTCCCGAGAAAGATGAGTTCGGGCCGGAGGTCCCAAAAACTAGTACTAGCGCCCCGGCCTGCTTAGGCGACCATCTCTCGGCGAACCAGCGGGCGGACGTTGATCAATTGCAACATAGGTTCGCAGATGTGTTCTCCCCTATACCCGGTCGTACTCGCCTCATAGAGCATCATATAGTTACGCAACCGGGTGTTACGGTACGTACACGGCCATACAGGCTGCCGGCTCACAAACGAGATGTGGTGAGCCGGGAATTAGACGCTATGCTGAAACTGGGCGTGGTCGAGGAGTCGCACAGCGACTGGTGCAGCCCCATCGTACTGGTGACAAAGCGCGATGGGTCTGTACGGTTCTGTGTTGACTATAGACGGGTGAACTCTGTGTCAAAGGGATACTGGCAGATACCATTATCGCCGGTATCCCGGGAAAAAACAGCATTCTCTACCCCGCGGGGTTTATTCCAGTTCACCGCGCTTCCGTTCGGGTTGTTCGGGGCCCCGGCCACGTTTCAGCGGCTGATGGACCGTATTCTGCGGCTGCACTCTGCGTATGCTGCGGCGTACTTAGATGACATTGTCATCTATGCGGACACCTGGCCGTAGCATATGCAGAGGGTGGCTGCGGTACTACAGCAGCCACCCAAGAATTGAGAATCAAGGACCCCAATTGAAATAAGCCAGTGGCTTTCTTGGGTTTTTATCCTGTTAGTTGACCTTGTATGTAATATGTACTTTCATGTACCTACTTCTGCAAATCTTCTAATAAAGTTTTCAATCAATCAAAAAAACAGTCGCTGAGGCAGGCGGGGCTGACGGCTAACCCGGCGAAGTGCGTGATCGGGCGGGGGGAGATCCGGTATCTGGGGTACATCCTGGGCGGTGGGGAGGTGCGACCGCAGGTGGATAAAACCACTGCGATCACCGCCGCCCCGCGGCCCAGGACCCGGAAGGACGTGAGGCGGTTCCTGGGACTGGCCAGTTACTACCGGCAGTTTGTGCCGGGGTTTTCGGAGCTGGCCAGCCGCCTTACCGATCTCACCCGGAAGGGGGCCCCAGATCCGGTCCAATGGAGTGAGCTGTGCCAAGTAGCGTTCGATGGGATTAAGAACGCCCTCTGTGGGGAGACAGTCTTGTATGCTCCTAACTTTAACATTCCTTTTTCTCTGCAGACAGACGCGTCGGATAGAGGGCTGGGGGCGGTGCTGACCCAGCAGGTGGAGGTAGCCGACCGTCCGGTGCTGTACCTGAGCCGAAAGCTGTCGGAGCGGGAGGGCAGGTACAGCACGGTGCAGAAGGAGTGTCTGGCCATTCAGTGGGCGGTCGGCGCCCTCCGGTACTACCTGCTGGGGCGCTTGTTCACCCTCTACTCCGACCATGGTCCCCTACAGTGGCTCCACCGCATGAAGGATACCAACGCGAGGATCACCCGGTGGTACCTCGCGTTGCAACCCTTCAACTTCACGGTGGTTCATAGGCCGGGGGCGCAGATGGTCGTGGCCGACTTCCTCTCCCATGCAGGGGGGGGGGAGTAGGCTATCGGCCGGTTGTGTCCCCGGCCTCGAACTGGCGGTGGGGGTGTGTGGGGAGCATGGCACGTTCTGGCCTGCAGAGGGAGCCAGACTGTCGTTGGGAGGGGGGTAAATGAGCTGATTACGGACAGGTGTCAGTGATCAGACTCGTTATCCCACTGGTCTATTTAACCTGTGTGTGTTTGTTCCCTCGGGAGAAGGAAGGGGCAGGAAGTACCTGCCGCACGGAGACACACTGTGCGACTGAGAGAGAGAGAGCCGCGGCGAGGACGCACGAGATCCCGAAAGGGGGTGTGGTGCGGAGAGCCCGGCAAACGGAGCGGGTCCCGAAAGGGGAAGCAGCGGGGAGAGAGCGAGAGCTCTGCCGGGGAGCGAACGGGTCCCGAGAGGGGGCGTGTCGCGGAGCGGGTCCCGAAAGGGGAAGCAGCGGGGTGAAAGGACTCGCTCAGCACGTCGGTGACGGTGCTGAGCTGTGCGGGAAATAATAAAATACCTATTCTACACCTGTTCCTCTGTGTCGACCTCCCTCTGTGCGTAGAGTCCCTTACAATATCTACTAACATACATAGTACATATCTACTAACATACATAGTGCAGATCTACTAACATACATAGTGCAGATCTACTAACATACATAGTACATATCTACTAACATGTTACGTTTTGGTATAGAGTTCTAGATGTAGAATGGTGTTGGACCCATATGCGGTGCGACTCAGATGAATGGAGGTCGAGACAGTAATAAAATAAAGTTTCTCTTTACAAAAGTAAAGGGGAGCAAGCAAGGCTCTGAGTAACGAGTAAATAATAATAGTGGATACAAAACAACTTGCGTCTCGACAAAACAAAAGGAGAGCAATCAAGGCTCCATCAGCTAACCACAAGAATAACGCAAACACAATGAAAATAACAAACACTATATACAGTCACTATACCTGGGAACAGCGACAGGTAAATAAAGTCCTCCAGGACTGAACGGACAGAGTCAAATAGCATACACAGTATTTTCCATAGGACAAGTAAGGGTTCTCATCACGTCAACAAGCACAACAACTGACAAGGGAACAGGGAAATGGGACACACCTAAATACACATACAAACACTCACAGGTGACAATGATCATGCAATTAGTCCAGGGCATGAGTAATGCACTTCGACCAGCAGGAGGCATCGGGGAGTGATCCTCGCTGACCCCCCTCGTAACACTAACATACATAGTACATATCTACTAACATACATAGTACATATCTACTAACATACATAGTGCAGATCTACTAACATACATAGTACATATCTACTAACATACATAGTACATATCTACTAATAAAAAAAGTGCTTTGAGTTGCACATGTGTAGATATGCATGTATGATCATCCCACCATGAGGTAGGATCAGGTTGTTATGGTAATCACTAAACACTGACTGACAGCAGATCTGGGATCAGCAAAAGAGCTTTTATTACATTTACCACAATTTACAGGATTGGAGGAGAGGATATCTTCCCAATGCAGAGCACTAGTCATAGAGGAATCACATCCTGCCTGTTCAATTTGGAAATGGCAACACTGTCCCACAGCAATTCTAACCACTACAAGTTAGGATAAAAAAATGGCTTATTAATTTCATATTTGTTTTCTAATTTCTAATATCATAAGACTCCCGTTCGTGCCTCTGAGCCACGTTTAGTTCATTCACAGCAATAATAATAATAGAAAATGCAGCATAAACAATAAAAACTGTCTTAGGATTTTTTTTTTAAGAACTCAACATTTTTAAGACACAAGCATGAATATAAATCAATCAATTATTGAAAATGATAGGAAGAAGGATAAGTACATTTGACTCATGTTTCATAAACAGACTCATACACTCCTCACTGGGATGACATCACGGTCAGAGACACCTCTGATTGGCAGATCTGTAGATCAGGGTGTTTAGCATCACCAGCTGGTCCAATACAGAAGTATGGGAACAGTCTCTCAGTGAAGGTCTCTCTATAAGTGTGGATGAGTGTCATGTCTTTAGGGTCGTAGAAGGACACCTCCCCCTTGTTGTAGTCCAGATGTACTCTGATCTTCTGGGGTCTCCTGTTCAGAGTGATGGTCCTACTCATTCCATCTGCATACATACCATCCATCTGTTTTATAGCCCAGATTCCATACTTTGGTGATGCATACCTCCCCCTTTCTGTCACTGGACTCTTTAATCACACCAATGACCCAGTCAGGATGGTCCCCCACCTCCACCTCCCAGCTGTGCTCTCCTGAGATGAAACCCGCAGAGCCCACAACAGTTGGATACTTCATGAACCGTTCTGGGTTGTCAGGGAGCCATTGCAATTTGTCTGGGTTTCTCACACTGGTCAGATCATCAGACAGAGAGAGCCAGGGCCTTGCAGTGTTGGGGTCCAGAATCACAGGAGCTTACAAAACAAACTGGTCTGGTATTGGTCCGGCTGGACACATTTGATTTGCGTTCTCACAGCCCTTTATGTAAACGAAGTAGCATACGCAATCGAAGCAACAGACGTGGTTGTTGATTGGTCAGAAACATTTAAAATTGCCCGTTTGTCCCGCTCTTATCCAGATCAACACGCTGTTGTATATTGAAGAACGCAGTGGTGTGCCGTCAGGGCCAGCAAGGCCTTCTCTGCTGGCCTAAACATCATCAGAATATACATTTAATTTTGATATATTTTTCCACAAATATGTATTGAATTATTCCCTTAGTCTATTCTCTTCATTTCATAGCTTTCTTCTTGGTTGCGCTGCTTCCAGCCATTTGGGGGGCTGGGCTTTAGCTTTTATCCAATCATAGAATTTAATTTCAGCCATAATGTGTTGCCAGGGTACCAAGAAATCTGCCCGCCTGCAGATTCAACAGTGGCGCGAGTACAGATTGTAATTTAAAGTGAGCGAGAAAAGAGCTGTGGCGTACCGTGGTCAGATCTCGAGTTGGCGAGCAAATCCAAGCAAATCCGACGAACGCGCCTGCTGGATGGCGGAGCACCTGATCAGCACCTGCACGTCTTTTGATTGGATACAAACTATTGGGAGGCGGAGCTAGCAAACTGAACTTGATCTCGCTAATTTGTGTAGATGGAAGCAGCCACAATGGCTGAAGGAGGAGAAGAGGTAGATTTGGTGGCAGATATTATAACAATGCCATTTTCAAGAAGAACCTTCCAAAAGCTAGACATAATCAAAAGAGAACGGCCGACCCGAAGTTAGCGACGCTATCCATGTAGAAACAGACTTATTGGTGGAACTGATCAACTGTACAACAGAGACATTGAAGTCTTCGTGAGGAAAGAAAGGAGGATGGATTTTGTGTTCAAATAATCAGTTGTTTTGGTGAGTACAAAGCATTTAATGTTTTCTGCGAGAGATGTAGACATAGCTACGGAGCGACCCTGGGGTTCGTAGATAGAGTGTGTTGTGTTGCTTGGCTCAGCTGTGTGAGTAAGTGGGGCTTCAATGCGATCTTCTAACCACTTCCCGGGCTGCTACCATGGAAAACGACACACCCCCGTGACCGTATGAACATGAGGAAGATAACCGGCCTTAAATGGAACCTCGATACGTTTCTCCTATCGAGATCGACAGACCGCAAAGTTCGGGAAATCACTGACGCTTTCGTTTTCATGCAATGAATTGAATACACCCAGACAAGGTGCCGCTATAATAACAATGGCAACGCCCGGTTATACTGCGTTTCTGTCTAAATGTATCGTTTCTAGAGCCATGGCGTGTCATAATGATGGTATTAAGAGGTGGAATAATTCAGGTAGGACATCACTGAAGGCCTAGGTGTGAAATGCACCGCCCGCCACTGGAAGAACGGACATACACGCGTGGTCAGTTGCAAAACCCACTGAGCTTTAATTAACTTCCCACCCTCCAAGACCAAACCTCAAACTGCTTGAATCACGTAATGAATATAGCACCCCTACTGGCGATCAGAGGTGTCAAAAGTATTCACATTCATTACTCAAGTAGAAGTATAGATACTATGGTTTAAAAACACTTCTGTAGAAATTGAAGTATCAACTCAAGCTTTTTACTCAAGTAAAAGTATAAAAGTACTGGTTTCAAAACTACTTAAAGTATAAAAGTAAAAGTAATGTAAGGGGAAAAAAATGCCATTAAGGACAAAAGCTTAGGCCACGCCACAGGGGCCTATAGTGCACTACCCCACCTCCCCCCCAAAAAACATTTTTCTAAAGGCCATATTATGTTATTATTACAATGTTAATGTTGAAACATTTGGGATGCACTTGTTTCAGACGCATTTATGCCCATTGAAAATAAACACATTTTAGTACAATGCAAATACATTAAAGAACCATATGTGTACTACTGAGCATTAACATGTGAACACGGAAGATATGATGACTAGTTGCCTAAGTATTGTAATGGTGCAAAAAGTCAAACGTCAAAAGTCAAACGTCAAAAGTCAAACGTCAAAAGTCAAAAGTCAATAGCCTTTATTGGAACTGTGATGGCAAAACCATACAAACCATAACAAAGTAGTGATTCAATATTTCCTGAAAAAACACACACATACACACAATCTACATCAGCATCAGAGTTACCAATAAGCTTTGTTCAGCCGCAAAAGCAGCAGGTTCTCAAAGTTCTTTGAGCCAATGCATGCTCTTTTTGGCCTGAAGATCAGCCCTGCGACACTAAACAGTCTTTCACAGGCTGCTGAGGCAGGGAGTCCCGTATTAAGTTTGAGTGATAGCTGGCACACAGCTGGGAAGGTCTTCAGTACCTCTACTGTGTCTCCTGGGCACCCCAGGTACGCATCCAACTGCTGGGACGTTTCAAGAGGGCCGGTCTTCTTCAAGGAGGAAAAGAAGTCCTCTTCCTCAGACGATTGGGAGCCCTCACTGAAGTGTTTCTCGGCCTGACAGTCCAAGTGGCTTCTGATATAGTGAAGGCCTGTGGAATAAAAAACAAAAATCATGACAATTTAGACTATATGGCAGTATTGTAACTGTGTATTGGATAGTGTTGTGTGTGTGTGTGTGTGTCATTAAATGTAATTTCAAACTAATTTCACTGTCTTCATAGAAATTACACATATTAAGCGGAAGTGAGACACTTACCAAGTTTGAGGATATTTTCGTCACTTGTCCAACAGGTCTTACATTTGGGAACTAGAATGGCTGCGGCTATCAGTTCTGGATCTGCAAGCATCTCTCCGAAGCGTTTCTCAAGGCCTGAAAGAAGTGCAGCAATCAAAGGCTCACAGAACTTGGAGGCGACTTGAAGGTGCTGTAGCTTGGTCCTTAGCAGAGTTATGGTGGGGACCAACCATCCCATCTGCACACTGGTTTCTCCCTGAAGAACATCCAGTGCCTTTGCAACTGGGCTCATTGTCTTCGCATATTCTGCAAGAAATGCAAGTTCCACTGGAGTAAACCTGTACAAAGAAGAAGAGAAAAACACAACATGGAACATTAAGTCTACTTGATGTAGCACCTTCAACTGGAGGAACTGATCATTAAAAAGGAAATATATTGTCATCTGAGACTTTTAGAAATGAGGTTGTGTTGCTACAAATCACATTCATAGTAAATATGGGGACTGCATATTGGCATAGTGCATACGTGTTCTACAGTATTCCAAGTATAAAACTGTGACTTAATCTATTGTTAATCACTTCATTAACTGTAAGGCAGAAAAACAAGCACTTACTTGGGTGTATCTAGTTCACTGCAGACAGCTGCAAGGGCTCCCTCGCCTTGTTCTCGTGTTATTCTCACTATTCTTTCTACGGCTGAGAAGAGTGAATTCCACCTTGTAGCAACAGGCCTTACGAGTTGGAGTTTGCAGTGGTCTTCAATTACTTCAGATGCGGTGGTTGATCTTGAACTTTTATTCCACAGGCTAGAGCATTTGGCAAATGTGGACCTTGACACACGCTTGTACAGTGGGTTGACCTCTGCTTTTGAAGCATCAACTGTGGACACTAAATTGAGGAGGTGGCAGGAGCAGTGATGGTACTTGGGTAGCTGGTATTCTAAGTAGTCATCTTCTTCCAACAGGGCTCCGGCATCAACAAATTCAACACCCTCAAGGCTTTCCTCTTCTTCATCGTTATCATCATTTTGGCCACCATCATCCTCTTCTCCATCACCCTCTCCTACAGGTTCAGCATTGTTGTTCTCGTCAGTCTGCCCATAAACTCTGAAGGCTTTCAGGAAGTTTGATCCGTTGTCAGTTGTAGTGCGAACGATCTTCTCTCTGACATTGAATTCTGTGTGAATATCATTTAGGGCACCAGCCAGGGCAGAAAAGGTATGTGACCCTTTAAGTTGCTTGCATGCCAGGGCAGCACAGGATCTCTGCATGGTCTGGGGGTTAAACCAGTGCGCAGTGACACCAATGAAACCGCGACGGTGTGCCGTCCAGCAGTCTGTTGTTGTTGCTATGAACTCAATTTCACTAAGGGCAACTTTCAGTTTTCTTTTCATTTCAACAGAGGCCTTTGTGACTTTGTTAACAACAGTATTACGCGTCATGACATTTGTATTTGGCTGAAGATGTTGCACAAGCTCAATGAAGCCCTGTTGCTGAACAATGTGTGGTGGGTGCAAGCCTTGGACAATGAATTTGAGGACTACTTCATCCACACTTGCCTGGGACACTCTTCGAGCCTCCCACAGCTTGGTTTGTTTGGAGGGTGGGGTCAAAGAACCTTCAGTGGATGACTTCCTTTTGAGGGCTGTTGAAGAAAGTTGCGTGTACCTCTCTAGACGAGTGGGGTGTTTCTTCTGTGGAGAAAATGAATGCACAGGCACAGATTGAGATTCATATTATTTCTCTCAAACCACAAGCTGAGACTATCTAGGACTTCCGCTGTATTAAATGTCACGCTGGAAGTTCATGAATGGAGGTCAGACTACAAGTTAGGGAGCAGTTTCACTGGTCTATGCAATTATGTTGAGCAGACCAGAATATTGCCACCTAAAGCTGTTTTAGGACCACAAGCAGCTGCTGGCATGACTGAAAAGTAACATTATTGTTAATGGCACACACCGCGCACATTTCTTCTCCCGTGGGAACATAATTAACTCTTTACAGCAACAAACACGGTAAAACTCCGACCTCAACACATGAAGGATTACAAATGAAACATTGAATCATAGCCTACTGCTAGCAAGCAAACCATGGCATGTTCTTAGCCATAGCAAACATTGCAAATTTACCATTAGTACGTTACTAGGTTACTACAAAATGTCGACTGATAATAACAAACTTTCAGCTTACCTCAATATGCTTTTTCAAATTAGACGGTGAGTTTTTGAAGGCCATTAGCTCGTGGTACTTGGGTGCGCAGAGCTTGCAGCGCATTCGAAAGGAGTTGTTTTTGCATCCAACCATTTCAAAAAAGTCTTCCAGGTACGGCCAGGGATGGAGAAGGGTTGGCTGATCTTCCTGGCTATCAACCTGGTTGATGCTGGTGCTTGGTTGGGACATTTCGCTGTTATTTTGAGTCTCTGGCACGGTCACGGACATCTTTGGCTACATACATCTGCTTTCCTTGCTGGAGTGTGATTTGTGTCATGTGCAGCAGATGGAATGCATCTCGTACAAACCAATAGGGTGTCGGAATGGTATAATGTTTATACTTCTCATCCAACCACAATCAAATTCACTCTATCCGGATGGCGCGACTTATCTGGATAGTTTTTTTTTGTGTGTGTTTTTTTTAACGATGAAAAGCTGTAATGAAATAGGAGTGACGAGGCTATTTTTAAAATGTAAGGAGTAGAAAGTACAGATCATTGCGTGAAAATGTAAGGAGTAGAAGTAAAAAGTCGGCTGAAAAATAATTACTCCAGTAAAGTATAGATACCCAAAATTTCTACTTAAGTAAGGTAACAAAGTATTTGTACTTCGTTACTTGACACCTCTGCTGGCGATGTATAATAAACTAAGCATAGCATAACCTATGTTATCAAACATAACATTTCCCCCCCCCCCCTCCGAGAAAGAAAGAACATGGCAAGATAAGCCCTAATACCCCACTTGAACAAACCCATATAACCAAGTCCATGAACTGCTAGGCCTGAGACTAAGTATGGTAGGATGTGGCATAGTCCTGCTAGGGAACAGGTCGGGTTCTAAGCCGCACTGGCCTGGGCTCCAACCCCATAGGCTCTTGTGCTGGTGCTGCATCCGGTACTGGATGAGGAGGTGGGCCAGGGTCAGTGCCCATGGCATAGAGAGACGGTGGTGGGGCTTGAGCTGCAGCTGTGTGCCCGGAAAGGGGAACTAGAACTTTCCTCAGTCTCCTAGCTTGCCATCGCGAGCCGTCGTCGAGCAGGAATGTAGCAGGCCCCAACAAGCATCTGACCTGCCTTGGCTCCGACCAGAATGAGGCCATCTTGTTATCTCGATGTGGGCGTCGAGCCCTGACCCAGTCAGAGACCTGGATGGATGGTGCCCTTGCCCTGCACGTTTTGTCCACCCTCTTCTTTGTCTCCTGTTGTTGTGTGGCAATGGTGTCCCGGATCCGGGTTAGTGAGCTGGCCTTGAGAGTCCTTCCAGCTGGTGCTCTGAGCCTATGCAATGGCAATTCTAGCTTTCGGCCGAGCATTAGGAATGCCGGTGACACTTGTGTGGTGGAGTGTGGGCTTGTCCTGTAATGTAGCACGGTCTGGTTAAGTGCCACTTCAAAAGTGCAGCCTTGGGCCAGGTGTGCACGAATGCCATTCTTCAACGTACCATTGAAGCGTTCCACTCCACCACTGGCCTGCGGGTTGTAGAATGCCGTTCTAATATGCTTGACACCTCGGCTGGTGAGAAAATCGGAAAATCCAGCAGACGTCAGCTGCGGCCCGTTGTCTGTCGTCACAACCTTTGGCACTCCCCAGGGTGCGAAAAGGCTATCCAGTATCCGGATTATGGCGTGTGACGTCACTGTCCCCACTGGTACCACCTCCGGCCACTTGGAGTGGAGATCATACACGACCACCAGAAAGCGCTGGTGGTGGGGAACACCGCGGCCATGGACTTCCCCGCAGATATCTAGTTGGACATGCTCCCAGGGGCGAGGAGGCCAGGGAAGAGGTTGTAGAGGGGGAGGTGCTGGAAGTCCAGTCTTGCCGCTGAGGATGCATGCTGAGCAGTCCCGGACAAGACCTTCAATGTCTCGGTCGATGGCCGGCCACCATACTAGGTTGCTTGAGTTTCACAATTCCCAAGTGACCCTCATGTGCCATTGACAGGACGCGTGCGCACAGGGCACTTGGGATGACAGTGCAGAGCCCCCTCGAGACACAGGTATCTGCCCAGCAGGACAGCTCGTCTTTCACCCTGGCGAATGGCTTCAGCTCTTCAGGAATGTGGGGTGGCCAGCCAGTTCTGATGAATGTGCACAGTGTAGACAGTATTGGGTCCTTGTCTGACACTGCCTTCAGTTCCTCGAATGTGACTACCTGCTGCAGAGGTGCCTTCTTCATCGTCTGTCGGTTCTCCATTGCTTGATGGAACGGAAGGGGTTGGGGCTGTGATGGAGTGGGAGAGGCGGTCCGCCACCATGTTGTCCCTCCCTGGTGTGAAGGTGAGGTCATAATGGTACTGGCGAAGACATTCCACCCAACGGTGAAGTCGCAGTGGCTTGTGACCCGAACCTGATGTGGCGAGTACTGTTGTGAGGGCCTGGTGATCTAGTGGTGGTGGGGTAGTGGTGGTCTAGTGGATAGTGAGTTGGACTTGTGATCGGAAGGTTGTGAGTTCAAATCCCGCCTGAAACCACACCACTACTAGTGCGCCCTTGAGTAAGGCACTTAGCCCTCAGTTACTCCAGGGGGAATGTCCCTGTAATTCGTAATTGTAAGTCGCTTTGGATAAAGGCGTCTGCTAAATGGCAAAATTATTTATTTAATTAAATTATTAATTGATCTGTCCTGATGGTAAAATGGCGGCCATACAGATACATGTGCCATCTCTCGCATGCCCACACACAGGCCAGTGCCTCGCGTTCACCCACAGAGTATCGCTGCTCTGTTGGTGTCAGGGCCCGGAATGCAAAGGCGATCGGCCTCTCGGTGCTGTCCTGTACCTGGGACAGCTCAGCCCCAATTGCCGCAGCAGAGGCATCGCAGGTGAGGAGGGTCGGGCTGGAGAGGCTGAAGTGGGACAGAACTGGAGGCGAGGTTAGTTGTGCTTTTAGTGTACAGAAGGCCTCTGCCTGTGCTGGTGACCAGTCCCAGGGCTCATCCTTCCTCAGGAGCTGGCGAAGGGGTGCTGTCGTTTGCGAGAAGTGGGGCAGGAAACGCAGATAGTAGGCAGTCATCCCCAGGAAGGAGGCAACCTGTGAGGCGGAGGTCGGTTCTGGGATGTGCTGTATTGCTTCAACATTAGATGAGAGGGGTGCGATACCTTCAGCTGAGAGGCGGAACCCGATGAACTCCACTGTGGGGACTGCAACCAGACATTTCTCTTCATTCAGCGTCAGGTGGTGCCTGGCGAGCGCCTCAAACACTCCGTGCAGATGTGTGTCGTGGGTTGTTCGGTCTGGCCCGTGCACCACAATGTCATCCAGGTACACCGCCACCCCTGGGACCCCTGCGAGGATTGTGGACATCACCTTTTGAAAGCAACTGGGGGCAGAGCTAAGGCCAAAAGGCATGCGTGTGTACCTAAAAACACCAGCATGGGTCACAAATGCCGTCAGGTCCCGGCTGGCTGGATGAAGAGGCACCTGAAGGTAGCCTTGCCGCAAGTCTAACTTTGAGAATATTGTTGAGCCATGGAAGAGAGTGGTGAGCTCTTCCGCTGTTGGCAGAGGATACTTGTCCGGAATGACAGCTTTGTTCACCTGGCATAGGTCTACACAGACGCGTAGTCCCCCCGTCTTCTTCTTTGCTACCACCAGGTTTGATATCCAAGGCGCCGCGTTTATCGGCTCAATGATGCCTTCTTCCAAAAGGGAGGCGAGCTCAGCGAGCAGGCGAGGGGCAGGCACCTGAGGGGCTGAATGACGGGTGCCACTGCAGGGTCAACCAGGGGTCGGTGAGTGAAAGGTGTCAGGCAGCCTAGGCCGTCAAACAGTGCCGGCCACTCCTGTCGCACTGTAAGCGAGACCTGCAGTATAGCAGCTCCACTGCTGTCCCTCAGAGAGAAACCCAGTCCTGTGAAGAGGTCCAGGCCAAGGAGGTTGGCCCCTCGCTGTGCCACATGGAAAGTGAAGGAGGGTAGGTACCTCGTACCGTAGTGGACAGGCCCCTGGAGGGTGCCCACTATTTCGATCTTGGAGTTGCCATACCCACACAGCCGTGTGGATGGTCGTTGTAGTGATATGTGGGAAAATAATTTCCTGTACATGCCCAGATTGAGCAGCGATACTGCAGCACCCGTATCCAGTGGCACACTAGTGGCACACTAATGTCTCCTAGCTGTACTGTGCATGTCAGAAATGTTGCTTGTGTAGAGACTACATTGCTGATTTCAGTGCCTTCGGAGCTGGGTTGGGAGCGCCTGTGTTGTGGTGGCACATTGGTTGGGGCAGAACGGCAGACTTTAGAGAAGTGATTCAATTTCGAGCAATTGTGGCAGATTTGCCCACGGGCGGGGCATTGTGGTGACCTAGATGCATGAGAATTTGATCCACAATTGGCGCAGTTGCGCTTGAGACCCATAGGAGGGCGCTGTCGGGCCATCTGTTGCACAGGTATGTTTACATCGGTGTTTTGGGAAATACCCTGTGATGACGTCGGTGGCCAGTGATCAGTGTAATTCAGTTGTGCTAGCGTGGTCGCAGCAGGGCTAGCTAGCAAGGTAGTGCATTCTAAAGCTGATTCTACTTGCAACGCAATCTTGATTGCATCACTTAATGTCAGATTGTCTGGCTCTGTCATGCCAAAACCTGCGGCTGCCAAAAGCTGCAGGGCCATCAGCGGCCTAACGCGTCACGACCAGCTGGCACGCGTCACGACCAGCTGGCAACTGTGACGTCAGTCTAGTGTTTTTGAATCCTCCGTTTTGGCCGCCATTAGCGAAAAGCTGTAATTTGGCTCTACAAGTGTTAATATGTAATTTTATGAAGTTTTAATATGTTTTCAGGCGAGAAAGTAACCATATATATTCACAAAATGTATCCGGTTGATCAAAAGAACCCGTTTATATATCTAATCTGACGGTTTTTTTCACATTTAGGTTGTGTCACTCCGCGAAGACAAATCTTCTTGCACTTGAATAGCACAGAGCACCTCGGGTTGGGAGAGCTCTATAAGACCCCGACTATCAAATAAAAGCAGAACGGAATAAACGTTATTAAATACAACGTTATAAAATGCAAGTGTGCACAGCACACACACACACACACACACACACACACACACACACACACACAGAGGAAATCGCGCAAATAAAGTTGCAAACGCAACTTGAGCCCTGGACTAAGCATCCTAAAACAATGCACAGCAATTCAACTTAATAAAAAAAATGCGCGTTTCGTTCAAGATCCATTAGAGTAGGACATGTACAGTTATGATAAGTACATGTAACTTTTGGACTAGTATAGTAGTTGATATTGTAATAAAACGTGCCAATGTCAGACGATGAACAAACACACCACGAGTCCACACTGATTCAGAAAACGGAATAAACTTTATATATAAATACACAACACTTCAGGGGGATAACGTTTGCAAAAGAACTGTACAGGTTACAATCAGGTATATAATAATAGTTAGGGAGTAACATATCATTCACAAATTCAACAATAATAGAACCAGTATACGTATGTTACACAGTCAACTGTTAAGTGGGACAATGACAAGCTGGTCTGTGTCCAGAGGGGAGAGAAGAAGAACAAAGGATGGAAGCATTGGATTGAAGGAGGAGAATTATACTTGGTGAGCTCTTGTCCTCATACATGCATTTCTTTTTTACTACAGTAAACATTGTATCCAAGAAAAGAAAAAAAAATCAAAGTAAACATTGTCAACAAGAATGAAGCCCTGCATTTGTATAACTTTATATTTGTTTCTCTCTTAGGCAAGTCTAAAGGTTGTGGTGGTGGTGTGTCTGAGGTGGTGGTGGTGTGTCTGAGGTGGTTGTGGTGGTGTGTCTGAGGTGGTGGTGGTGGTGTGTCTGAGGTGGTGGTGGTGTGTCTGAGGTGGTGGTGGTGTGTCTGAGGTGGTGGTGGTGGTGTGTCTGAGGTGGTGGTGGTGTGTCTGAGGTGGTGGTGGTGGTGTGTCTGAGGTGGTGGTGGTGGTGTGTCTGAGGTGGTGGTGGTGTGTCTGAGGTGGTGGTGGTGTGTCTGAGGTGGTGGTGGTGTGTCTGAGGTGGTGGTGGTGTGTCTGAGGTGGTGGTGGTGGTGGTGTGTCTGAGGTGGTGGTGGTGGTGTGTCTGAGGTGGTGGTGGTGTGTCTGAGGTGGTGGTGGTGGTGTGTCTGAGGTGGTGGTGGTGTGTCTGAGGTTGTGGTGGTGGTGTGTCTGAGGTGGTGGTGGTGGTGGTGGTGTGTCTGAGGTGGTGGTGGTGGTGTGTCTGAGGTGGTGGTGGTGGTGTGTCTGAGGTGGTGGTGGTGGTGTGTCTGAGGTGGTGGTGGTGGTGTGTCTGAGGTGGTGGTGGTGTGTCTGAGGTGGTGGTGGTGGTGTGTCTGAGGTGGTGGTGGTGGTGTGTCTGAGGTGGTGGTGGTGTGTCTGAGGTGGTGGTGGTGGTGTGTCTGAGGTGGTGGTGGTGGTGTGTCTGAGGTGGTGGTGTGTCTGAGGTGGTGGTGGTGTGTCTGAGGTGGTGGTGGTGGTGTGTCTGAGGTGGTGGTGGTGTGTCTGAGGTGGTGGTGGTGTGTCTGAGGTGGTGGTGGTGTGTCTGAGGTGGTGGTGGTGTGTCTGAGGTGGTGGTGGTGGTGTGTCTGAGGTGGTGGTGGTGTGTCTGAGGTGGTGGTGGAGGGTTGGGGTAACATCTGGGAGGTTAGGGGATAACATCTGGAGGGTTGGGGGTAACATCTGGAGGGTTGGTGGGTAACATCTGGGGGGTTAGGTAACATCACACCAATCAGCTCTCCTGTTGAGGTAAGCAATAACCATGTTGTTAGTGTAAACACACAAACAAGCACAGATATGTACAGTCAAAATAACATTTTGTGAGTAAATACATTTCTAAATAATCCCTATTCAATGTGACTTACCAGTGTACTGGGTGGATGGGGATGAAAGGTAACTGTCCAGATGTAATTTTGTCCAAAACATCTTGGTGCTGTGTGAATGAATGAGCATACATTTAATGTATTAGTAATGAAACAATCAATATGAACATTTAAAAATAACAATGATGTAATTGTGGCTCATACTTGCAGTAGCCTGAGGTAGAGGTGGTCCTCACAGAGGAGGTAGAGGTGGTCCTCACGGAGGATGTGGTAGAGGTGGTCCTCTCGGAGGATGTGGTAGAGGTGGTCCTCACGGAGGATGTGGTAGAGGTGGTCCTCACGGAGGATGTGGTAGAGGTGGTCCTCACGGAGGATGTAGCAGGGCTGGACAGTTACTTATGTACAGGGGAACGGGCCCTCACGGAGGATGTAGCAGGGCTATCTGTGTACAATCTGGAAAATACTTAAAAAAACAACTTTACAAGCAGTACAAACAAATTCATTAGGAAACATAATATTAATTGACACACAAGACGAATGGAAACACTTGAAACACCTCCTGCAGGTTACCTGAAGCTCTGGTCCTCTCGTCCGGATGGTCCTCCTGCAGATGCAGTGCACACTAACGTCCATAGTGTACACTGACTGGGCCGTGCGTGGACACCGTATGGAGCTGGGGAATGGTGTCAGGTGCCCAACCTGAAAGCAAGAAAAGAGGTGCTTACGCATAGCAGACTGATCAAATTCCATGCTTGCTGGGTCCTCACCTCTGCAGCATGTGAGACTGTTCGCAATAGCAAACATTCCACAGTCTGAGCTGCCTCTCTGCTGCTGGACATCAGGCCACTGCAGAAGGACCTTGGGACCTGAAAAAGAGAGGAGACCTGTTATTTGAGAAATGAACTCCTCGGTCGACCCGTGACCAGAGGAGTCATAAACGTTAACAGTACCTACCTCGCAGTTGATGTTACTTACCGTAACCCAGTGATTTGAACAAACATTTAAAATCTGAACAAACCCCTGGGTTGATGCAGGCACGGAGGAGAGGAGGGAGAGGGACGTTGTGGCGTAGAGGCCTCCTACATGGGGATGTTGAGCCTGTAAAAGAGCCTGAGCATTGTCAATGGAGAGATCATTCAGCCAACAATTGGGATTCTGAACGAAAGGCCTAAGCACCTCCAACCTGCTACGTAAAGCTGGACAGGCCCGCCCCAGCTGAGCATCTGTGATGATGACATCTAGCAGCTGAGATGGTGCCTAAAAAACATAATGATGTTGGGTTAAAGGGACTGTCATGTTACAGTACTCAGCCATTGGAATTTTGATTATTTAAAATGAATGAAGCTAGGATTTTTAAGTGTACCTGAAGTGAGTCCCACTCCGGCTCAGAGTTTAGCGGTTCAGGGTCATCAGAACACACTGGCTCCGGTGGATGGGACACAGCTTTCTGAGTGGGCGGGCAGGCTCGGAATCCTTAAGTCAATCAACAAAACCATTTTAGAATGACATCTTGTGGTAAAAAAAATACAGTTTCACATTACATTAACTTTAAAATGTGAACTGTATGTTACACTTACTCTTCCGCTGCTCCGCAGAGGCTTCACTGAGGCATAGGGGGTTTTGGTTCCCAGTTGTTGGCCATCCAAGGTCTCCAACTGCACCAAATTGTTGTCCCCAACCTCAGTCACCCTGAAGAAAATATGTATTAATAATGGCAAAATTGGACATCACACATCACCCTCTCATTCTGAATATTCTTAAAAGTCTAACATTTACCGGTACTTAGTTGGCCAGTCTGGGTCCATTGTGCCACCAGGTCTCCCACGTTTCCTCTCATTCTTCTTCAGGACCTCCATGCCCGGGAGGATCTCAAACCGCTTGGTTCCCTTCTTGATCCTCTTCCGGTAGCTTTCCCGCTGTTTCTCCTGGGCCTTCTCCACGTTGAGTCGCACCTTGATCGTTGAAGAAAAAGCGAAGCAGCAGAGATTGTAATTCTCTGTTGTGCAGTATAGCTCTGTATATTGCTGAGGCATTGTTATTGCTTTAGCAGTTACTTAGCATCACTCAGGTGGTTGTTCAGTATATAGTTGTGTAATATCTTTCACCTCGTCAAAGACCTCCTCATCCTTCTCAGCCCTGGCGTGGAGATAGTCTGCAGCGGTGTCTTCATCAATCTCGTCCACCTCCACAAAAGGACGGTCGCCTGTGATCTGAAATGAGAGGCAAATAGAGATACGCAATACATACATTTGCATAGAGTTAGTGTTTTATTTTTTGTTTATATTGAGAATCAATTTGCAAAACAAATTATATATTATAAGAACAATAATATCAAGAGTTGACATACCTCAGAGGACAGCCGTGGCTCCCGACCGTACATCAGGCGGTAGGGCGAGTAATTGGTGGAGGCCTGGACGCTGGTGTTATGTGCGAAAAGGATTAACTTAAGGTTGTCCTCCCACCGTTCCTGGTTCCCATCCAGAGATTTCCCGATAGCCCTCTTGAGTGTTTGATTGGTCCGCTCGTCCAGTCCGTTGGTCTGGGGATGGTAGGCCGAGGTAATCCGGTGCTTCATCTCCCACTTCTCAAACAAAATCTGGTTGACCTAAAAAAGAAAGTAAGACAGAAGTCATTAGTTTTGTCCATACAAGTATGTCCATAACTGTTACAAGATCATATGTTTTAGCAAGTACATGACCTTGTTGCAGAACTCTTTGCCCTGGTCAGTCAGGATGACCTCCGGCGCACCATGGGTGTGGAAGATGTCTATCAGGGCCTGGGATGTTGCCACTGCCGTCTTGTCCTAGCAGTGTATACACACAGGATATGGTACTATTATATGAATACTTATAATGTTAATTTTAAGATGAAAATTGGGATACATGGTGATGAACTGTTCAAGTACAATACATTCAAGTATTTTAAAAAGCATGGTCATGATCATTATATTTGAGAAAACAACACTAAACACAAATATAACACACCTGGATAGGAATGGCCTCCACCCACTTGGTGAAGAAATCTGTCGCTGTGAGGCAGTAGCGATTGCTATTCTTGGATGAGGCCTTGAACGGTCCGATGAGGTCCACACCTAGCAAGAAAAATGTGTTGGCATACTCTAACATTGGACAAGCGGAAGTAAAACATTCACACTAAAAGAGCATACTGAAAGAAAGCATGGTGGGAAACAAGTCAAAACCCAAAAAATGAATTGGGATATAAAAGTGTAGAACTCACCAATCATGTACCACGGTGAAACAGGCTTGATGCTCTTCAGCTCAGGGGCTTCAGTCTTCACCTTCTCAAACCTCTGGCAAGCCACGCAGGTACGGACCTTGAAACAAACAGTAAAGTGCAAGTTGAAATGAAATGTGAATGAATGAATATTATCTGCGTGTAAAATACAATCTTGCTACTGTTTGTAAAACATAAAAACTAACTAAAGAAATAATAGATTTGCTTGCCCAGTCTTTCACATCCTTCACAATGCCAAACCAGAAGAAGCGCTGATTAATCTTGCCAATCATGCGCTTCACTCCGAAGTGACCGGCATGGACCTCGGTCAGCACTGCCTCCCTTTCCTCGTCTGACATGATGACCCTCCTTTGTGGCTGTCCCTTCTTGGGCCTATAATACATGAGACCATCTACAACATCAAAAGGATTAGAGAAAAGAGACCAGGACTTGTTAAATAATGTTTTTTTTTGTTGTTGTTTTTTTTACAGTAGTACACTATTTTATTGCTTTATGGGTTAATTTAACAAATCTTACCCTGAAGCATGTATTTCTCAGCTGCTCTCTGGAGAGAACACTTCTTCACCGCAGACATATCCTCCTGGAACTGGGCTTTGGACAGATATAAGAAAATGTCACTGTGGCTGGTATAGGATGCCATATCTATTATCTGATATGTATAATAATTGTGTATATATATATTAAAACAGATAAAACACAATTTCACTAGAAAACAATCAATAAATGGTTGGAAAGCTAGCTATCAATGCCCTGTGTGTGTGTGTGTGTGTGTGTGTGTGTTTGTGTGTGTGTGTGTGCGCGTGTGCGCACAAGTTAGCTAGTTCGAAATAAATCACAATCTAAAATAAAACAATTTACAATACAAGCACAATATAAGAGTAACGTATAAAAGGAAATTATAGGGTTATCTGTAGTAGTTCTCTAGTAGTTCTCTGTAGTAGCAGGTGTTTCGTCGTGCAGCAGCAGAGCAAAATGGTGGAGTAAAGTGCGGAGGATTAAACATAGCGCACTAGAATGACGTCACAGTCACCACCTGGTCCTGACGCGTTCTAAACGATTATTGATTGATTGATTGATTGATTGATATTGATTGATTGATCAGACACACCACCACCACCTCAGACACACCACCACCACCTCAGACACACCACCACCACCTCAGACACACCACCACCACCACCTCGGACACACCACCACCACCTCAGACACACCACCACCACCTCAGACACACCACCACCACCACCTCAGACACACCACCACCACCTCAGACACACCACCACCACCTCAGACACACCACCACCACCTCAGACACACCACCACCACCACCACCTCAGACACAGCACCACCACCACCTCAGACACACCACCACCACCTCAGACACACCACCACCACCACCTCAGACACACCACCACCACCACCTCAGACACACCACCACCACCACCACCTCAGACACACCACCACCACCACCACCTCAGACACACCACCACCACCACCTCAGACACACCACCACCACCACCTCAGACACACCACCACCACCACCACCTCAGACACACCACCACCACCTCAGACACACCACCACCACCACCTCAGACACACCACCACCACCACCTCAGACACACCACCACCACCACCTCAGACACACCACCACCACCACCACCTCAGACACACCACCACCACCACCTCAGACACACCACCACCACCACCTCAGACACACCACCACCACCTCAGACACACCACCACCACCACCACCTCAGACACACCACCACCACCACCTCAGACACACAACCACCACCTCAGACACACCACCACCTCAGACACACCACCACCACCTCAGACACACCACCACCACCACCTCAGACACACCACCACCACCACCACCTCAGACACACCACCACCACCACCTCAGACACACCACCACCACCACCACCTCAGACACACCACCACCACCACCTCAGACACACCACCACCACCTCAGACACACCACCACCACCACCTCAGACACACCACCACCACCTCAGACACACCACCACCACCTCAGACACACCACCACCACCTCAGACACACCACCACCACCTCAGACACACCACCACCACCACCTCAGACACACCACCACCACCACCTCAGACACACCACCACCACCACCTCAGACACACCACCACCACCACCTCAGACACACCACCACAACCACCTCAGACACACCACCACCACCTCAGACACACCACCACCACAACCTTTAGACTTGCCTAAGAGAGAAACAAATATAAAGTTATAAAAATGCAGGGCTTCATTCTTGTTGACAATGTTTACTTTGATTCTTTTTTCTTTTCTTGGATACAATGTTTACTGTAGTAAAAAAGAAATGCATGTATGAGGACAAGAGCTCACCAAGTATAATTCTCCTCCTTCAATCCAATGCTTCCATCCTTTGTTCTTCTTCTCTCCCCTCTGGACACAGACCAGCTTGTCATTGTCCCACTTAACAGTTGACTGTGTAACATACGTATACTGGTTCTATTATTGTTGAATTTGTGAATGATATGTTACTCCCTAACTATTATTATATACCTGATTGTAACCTGTACAGTTCTTTTGCAAACGTTATACCCCTGAAGTGTTGTGTATTTATATATAAAGTTTATTCCGTTTTCTGAATCAGTGTGGACTCGTGGTGTGTTTGTTCATCGTCTGACATTGGCACGTTTTATTACAATATCAACTACTATACTAGTCCAAAAGTTACATGTACTTATCATAACTGTATGGATCTTGAACGAAACACGCATTTTTAAAATTAAGTTGAATTGCTGTGCATTGTTTTAGGATGCTTAGTCCAGGGCTCAAGTTGCGTTTGCAACTTTATTTGCGCGATTTCCTCTGTGTGTGTGTGTGTGTGTGTGTGTGTGTGTGTGTGTGTGTGTGTGTGTGTGTGTGTGTGTGTGTGTGTGTGTGCTGTGCACACTTGCATTTTATAACGTTGTATTTAATAACGTTTATTCCGTTCTGCTTTTATTTGATAGTCGGGGTCTTATAGAGCTCTCCCAACCCGAGGTGCTCTGTGCTATTCAAGTGCAAGAAGATTTGTCTTCGCAGAGTGACACAACCTAAATGTGAAAAAAACCGTCAGATTAGATATATAAACGGGTTATTTTGATAAACCGGATACATTTTGTGAATATATATGGTTACTTTCTCGCCTGAAAACATATTAAAACTTCATAAAATGACATATTAACACTTGTAGAGCCAAATTACAGCTTTTCGCTAATGGCTGCCAAAACGGAGGATTCAAAAACACTAGACTGACGGCACAGTCGCCAGCTGGTCGTGACGCGTTAGGCCGCTGATGGCCCTGCAGCTTTTGGCAGCTGCAGGTTTTGGCATGACAGCTCCATTAACAATTTCTCTCGAGTCTTGTTACATGACGTGCCTTCTATCAGTTGGTCTCTGATCATCTGATCATGCAATGCTGCGTAGTCACAGGCTCGGGCAAGCTCGCGCAGATCAGCGACGAATGCTTGCACGGACTCACCGGGTCGTTGCTGACGTTTCCGAAGCCTGTATCTCCGTATCAGGACTCTTTGTTTGCCCGCGAAGTGGTCTTTCAGCAACTTGACTGCTGCATCAAACGTATTAGCTGACCCCAGCGCTGAGAAAACCCTCTGGCCCTCGGTACCGAGGCAGTGAATAAGGAGAGCGGTCTTCCTCTTCTCGGGGAGCTGTTCGGCGGAGAGCCCCAGTGCATCGACGTAAGTCGTAAAACTTGTCAGCCACCATGTCCATGGTACAGGAGGTTCCCCGGCACTGCAAGGAAAGGGTCGGGTGGGGGAAGGCTAAAGAAAGAACGGACATACACGCGTGGTCAGTTGCAAAACCCACTGAGCTTTAATTAACTTCCCACCCTCCAAGACCAAACCTCAAACTGCTTGAGTCACGTAATGAATATAGTATAATAAACTAAGCATAGCATAACCTATGTTATCAAACATAACACACGGATGCGCTGTTGTTTTCCTATGGACAGCCTCGATGCATTGTTTCTAATCGGAGCGAAACCACTTTTTTCAAGCGGAGCATGCATTGGTTGTTTGCTCCGGGAGCGACTTCGAATGCGACTTCACAGCTCCAAACGATGCAGAGCAAAGCGAATTTTATCCAGCAAATGTTCTAGTGAGAACACACCCTAAGAATCTTGTATAACTGTAAACATATTAAAATCTTCTTCCAGATAGTTAAAAACATTATTGTTGGTACTAACTGTGTTTGACAATCTTCTGCATCTTCTCCCAGACTCTGAACTGCAGGTTTCCCAGGTGTTTGGCCACATCTATCAGTGCTCCTGAAACATTCTCTGGGTCTGGCAGTGTGAACTGGGCTCTGGAAGAACATTCAGTAGTCAGTGCTGCTGTGGGCTTGGGTTCAGAACCACAGAGAAGAGAGACAAGAGACAGATCACTTACCTTTTCTTACTGGCCTTGAAGTTCTGGAGAGGAACAGAGGAGAATAGTCATCAATGTGGTCATCAATCAGTCTTTGAATACATTTACAATTGCTGTCTGAGAGATGGCATCCTTGCCTGCAGGAAGGAGATGTCTTCAGCTTGCAGCTCCTTCTCTAAGGCTGTGATTGTGTCTGACAGTGATGACATCTGTCTGCTCAGTAGCTCAGTCTTCTCCTTCATCATCTGACTCTTCTGCTTCTCTTCCTCCCTCAGTGCAGCTATCCTGGCCTCCTCTTCCTCTCGTAGAAACTGGTGAAGTTTCTCAAACCCCTCCTTAATCTGTCTCTCTGTGTGCTGGGCCTGGCTCTGGAGACAGCAAGGGGAATATATCGTATAATCATTGTAGTTTTACTACCATATATTACATTAACTATTTTTACTTTTACTTTTGTATTATTGTTATTCAATGTTTAGGTGAAATGTATGCAGCTCTCTTTACGATATTGAGTTGCAAATGCATGACTTCAGTTAGATGTCTACAGTATCCAATATTGAGCAGCACAAGAGAAGACCACATCATTGAATACAACACGTTGCATGACTTACACAGTACCTTAATGTGCTCTGATGTTTCATCACAGGTTTGTTTAACTTTGTTAAAGACCTCCAGCTTCTCCTGTAAGGGTTTCAGAGCTGTCTGGAGTTCCTCCTGGATTGAGACAAAACTTTACTCAGGAGATTTCTGGACTCATTTGACAGTATCTGTTTACCACAGTTCTGTAGGAATCATTATCATAATCCTTACAGTCTGTGTCAGAGAAACACATTCTCTCAGCATTGCCAAAACGATATTTGTTATTTCAGACAAAAAAGGATGAATCAGAGTAAAATTAAAACAGAAACAAAAAACGATCATTAATTTTTATCATTGTGAAGAAAACAACAACCCTTTATCTATTAAATAGTCATATTATTGTATCTATTTTATTATTATATTGTATATTATGTTTACCTTATGTTCCTGTGCAGCCTCGTCTACTGGGACAAAGTCATGAGATTTGTGTTTCTTTGAGGCCTGACACACAAAACAGACCTTATCCTCCAGACAGAAGAGCTTGAGTTTCTCACCGTGCAGACTGCAGAGCACCTCAGACCCTGCTGCAGCTCTCTGACTTCTCTCCTGTAAGAAGGCCTTACACAGGTTCTTTAGAGCTAGGTTAATGGGAGGACTAGCTCTCGAGGACCTTCTCCTACAAACTGGACATTCCTGAGATTCCTTGTGTTCCCAGTATTCCTGTAGACAGGCTTTACAGAAGCTGTGGCTACATGACAGGACGTCTCTCCCAGGATGACTGGGAGAGACGTTTTAGCAGCCATTTTCTCACACAATCCCAGTCCCTTTTCTCTAATAGCCTCTAAATATTACTTTAACTTTTGACAAAGTTCTCCTGCTTTTAAACCAACACTTAAATAAAAAATGAAGCTGGACTTGGAGATAGCTTTTCTGATAGTATTTTCTGTGCCGTAATCTTGCCACTGCTGTGTTGTAAGTCTGATAGGGCTGAACAGAGCCTGCGGCCTCGTACCTACGACCCAATCACAGCCGTGCTGATATTCAGTATAACACACTCTCTCTCGTGTGATAATTGCTTAATCAGCAATGGTGTAGGGCAGGGGTCGGCAACTAAGTTTGGCCTCGGGCCCAAAAAATGTTGAGCCACTAGATGACGGGCCCGAACATAATCAAAGGCTAATTTAAGTAATTGATTGTTAAAAAATGTGACACGTTCTAATGCTTTGACTTTTCGTTCGAAAAATGTACACATCGCTAGTCAACTAACACAGCTTGTTTTGTGAGCCTGCTAACAATGTAAAGTAGTGTTCTAGTTAACTAGGTAGCAGTCCAATCCATTACGTTGCAGTATTTTGGCTTGACTAGCGAGTTTGTGTTGTGATTCTCAACAATGTTGAAACTTAGTTTTACCCTTTTCCATATTTTTGAATAATAAATGTGTGGACTGACGATGTAGCGCAGCCTAACTTATTCTAATAATTATTTAACATACTTTTGTTCTGATAATTATTCCCCCCTCCTCCCAGACAAGGTCACATTATTATTGGATTGGTTGTTTGCGTGTCGGGTGAAGTTAGCTAAACATTTAACCTGCTAGCTAGCAAGAGAAACATAATGTCACTCTCCAAAGGTCTAAAGAGGAAAGTTGACGGTGAAAACAAGGCATTTAAAGAGGAATGGACAGCGAGCTATACGTTCATCCTACCTGGTTTCATCAATGCAAAGCCATTGTGAGACTCACATTTTACGTGCTCACTGACAATGTTCCCTTTCTATACATGCGAGTCGTCCTTTTCGTCAATGAATGCGATAAAGACGCACGAGAGGAATCGATTGATGCATAAAAATCTTGAGAACTGCCTGCGGATTAAAGTGACGTCCATATCACCAGATATCAAGCAAATACTGACCGATGGGAGATGCCACTTTTCACATTAAGTGAGTACCAAGCCTGTCGTTATTGTATTTAATAACCTAATTGTATTTTGTATATTTTGAAAGAATGGCTCATTGTAATTATTATCCCTAATAGCGTGTTTGCTCTGTCGTTTCAGGAGCGTAGATCGAAGATCAAGCGGATTCTGCTTTTTGTTTGCGCCGATTTTGTTGTCAATGTTTTTCAGAAAATTAAACAGAATTTGCTTTGTTACTGTTCATATGTGTGTTGCAGTCATATACGTAAACATTACGTTTCAATGGTTTAATGAGCTCGTGTTATTTCTTTCAAACCACACACCGCATGTCAGCTATTTCAGCACCACGGGTTGTCCACCTACTTAGTGCGCTTCGCTGCCTGATTGTCTGTCCCTGTGTCAGTCACTCTCAACATGGATAAAAGTACAATAAGCATTATTCAGGTGGAGGTCTATTCTCTATTCGGACATTATAGGCGCTATATGTGGGACTGTCGGTCCGATATTGTAAAAAAAAAGTAAAGAAAAAAAAGTGGATTCTCAAAATAATCTGCTGGGCCAAATATTATTGGTGATGGGCCAGCAATGGCCCACGGGCCGCCTGTTGCCGACCCCGGGTGTAGGGTGTGGGTGAGTGATCTGTATGTGGACAATAAACTAGCACAGCCTAAATAGGCACCGGCACAGGTGTGCTGCATCAGCCAATCAAGCCAGTCAATCTCCCCACTGCCATCCTGCAACACAGAACCACAACAAGACAGCAGTGGAGGGAGGAGGCCGTCACAGTGTTTCTTGCCTCAGTGAACATGTAGTATGTGTATGGATTTCTAGTCCACTAAATCTAGGACTACAATTCCCTGAGTGTGCATGACTTGCACACAGGTTTGATTGGGATTTGATTGGGATTTCACCATGGGATTTGTTTATATTGGCAGACAGGCAGAAAGACAGTGACGGTGCACTCAAACTAAACAGTGATGTCATAAACCACATGGTTCACCTGTGTCCTAGTCCTGTTACAACACATATAGGCCTAGCCCTTATCTGCGAGCGTCAACATTCTGCCACTGGGAAAGCAAACGGAAACACAGTGGTGTAGAGAGACAGAGAGGGGCAGAACAAGGAGATTAAAGGTAGGAGTTATGGAGAGCACGCTGGTCTTAGCAGGCCTGGTTTTGGTTCTGCTGTGGTTGTTTAGTGTGAGCAACAGGAGGCACCGGCTTTTACCTCCAGGACAGGACCCACCGCCCTCCCACTCATAGGCAACCTGCTGCAGCTGGACAAACAAGCTCCCTTCAGAAGCCTCCTCAAGGTGAAAGACGGGTTTGGGAATGATCAGGATTATTTGTGTTCGCTTTTGATGGAGTAGTTTGTAAGCCAGCCTGGACTGATTACATTGTCTTGTAACTGTGGGAAAACCCACAGTACATGGTTTTAACTGAAATAATGTTATTGCTTTCTGTTTGTTTTTGCTTATAAAAACCAGAGGGAGTGCCCTAAAGTTGGTGTGTGAGTGAGTGTGTCTTGCGTTCATACCGCTCCAGTTTAGTGCAAGCTACGGGACGGTGATGACAGTGTACCTGGGGCCACAGAGAGCAGTGGTACTGATGGGATATGAGACTGTGAAGGAAGCCCTGGTGGACCAAGCTGATGACTTTACAGGAAGAAGTCCAGTTCCGTTCCTCCACAGAGCTACCAGAGGCTATGGTGAATAAAGAAGGTTCTACACAATCTATCCAATGCTGCCATTACAGTAAAACAAACCTTCACAAAGACTGGAATGATTATCTTACAGTGTAATGTCATAGTGTGCACAGTTGATATTTTACTGGTTTGAACAGGTATGGGTTGCTCTGTTGATATATGTAATATAAATGAAGATCAGTCTCACATTAAAACGCCCACCTCTCTCTCTCTCTCTCTCTCTCTCTCTCTCTCTCTCTCTCTCTCTCTCTCTCTCTCTCTCTCTCTCTCTCTCTCTCTCTCTCTCTCAGGCTTAGGCATCAGTAACGGCGAGCGGTGGCGCCAGCTGCGGCGTTTCACGCTGACGACCCTCAGAGACTTTGGGATGGGCCGCAAGAGAATGGAGGAGTGGATTCAGGAGGAGAGCAAACAACTTATAGCCCGCATAAATGACACGAAAGGTTTGTCGTGGTTCAGCTTTAATAATAATAATAATAATAATAATAATAATAATAATAATAATACATTAGACTTATATAGCGCTTTTCTAGACACTCAAAGACACTTTACAAACTGAAAAGATCGCGTAGTAATAATAAAAAGAAACAAAAAATAAATAAAAGAAAGTAAGTATAGGGGCCTAAATAAGGTAGTGCTGGAGACACATGGGGAGGGGAGGGGGAGAGGGTTCACTGGTGAAGGCAAGCTTGAAGAGGTGGGTTTTGAGGGCCTGTTTAAATGTTGGCAGGGTGTTGGCCTGTCTGATGTGGTTGGGGAGGGTGTTACAGAGGGCTTTACCCTCATCATGGTGAATAGAAACTGACCTTACAGTTATGAATAGATACCCATTTCAACCATAATCGGTTGCACACATACTGTAGACAGAAAGACAATAACGGTTATGCATGACCAATGCATGATTACTTGTGAATAGAAGCCAGCAGGCAACCAGCCTCTGAAGAAGCGACACACTTCATCACTCCTGTATGTTGAAAAGCATATTTTTTTAAGGTCTATTTTACACAGATTTTCAATGAGCATCCTATGATATCTCCTCCATGTGTGTATGTAGGTTGCAGCATTAGCGTCTGTGTAAAGGCTGAGTAATGTTTTTTTTTTCCTGAGTGGGGCAGTCCCACTCAGACATTTTTCATTTTATTGGACAGACATAGTGAAGACACAGGAAAGTAAGGAGAAGAAGGCATGTCAGCAGGGCATGGGCCCGATTCGAACCCATGCCGGCATGGGCACATGTGTGCACTGTAGACCGCGGTGCTAGACTACTGAACCACCCCAGGCCATAAGGCTGAGTAATCTTAATAACAATACTCAAATTGGGCAGTCAATGCATAATTGTATGTGGATAATGAATGAGAGGGTCTAGGTCTGGCGGGTTTAGTGTTGAACCAGACCAGATGATCCATAAATAGTGGTTGACTAAGCTAAGAAATCACACAATATAACCAAAAAAATCAAACTTCATTTGTCTTGCGATATAATGTGTATAGGATTTAGTAGAAGCATCTCTGGTTGGTTTCCTCACTGGTGTGTTAACCTCACTCTCCCTGCAGCCGCACCCTTTGACCCCACCTTCTTCCTGAGCAGCTCTGTGTCCCACATCATCTGCTCTCTGGTGTTTGGACAGCGCTTCACCTACAACGATGAAACCTTTCTGCACCTACTCAACATAATCTCTGCAATACCGAAATTCGCCAGCACCCCCTGGGGACAGGTACTGTCCTGGATTTTAATGAGACGCAAGATAGTAACTTGCTTTAAATCTAAGTATAATATTTATTATTCATTAAGAAATGGTCTTTAACAGGAGTTGGGCAGTCAGATCGGCCTCACATTCAGAAGCTTTCAAAGACTGACACCAACCTTCCACATTGTACACTGGGTATACTGTCAACATAGTCACAACATTGATAACCAGTCTGCATTCAATCACTGTCCATGAGCACAAGAATTTGAATTTCAAGAATTTCCCAATGGAGAATTTCCACAAGAATTTCCTGATGGAAATCTACTGTTACACTGTGTGAAAATGGGTAGATCATGCATACAATACAAAACAATACATGTTACAGTACTACATTACTACATTACAGTACTATGTTACTACATTACAGTACTACGTTACTACATTACAGTACTATGTTACTACATTACAGTATTACGTTACTACATTACAGTGTTACGTTACTACATTACAGTATTACGTTACTACATTACAGTACTACGTTACTACATTACAGTACTATGTTACTACATTACAGTATTACGTTACTACATTACAGTACTACGTTACTACATTACAGTATTTCGTTACTACATTACAGTACTACGTTACTACATTACAGTACTAACGTTACTACATTACAGTGCTACGTTACTACATTACAGTACTATGACGACCGAGCTGGGAATGGAGAGAGATAAGGGGAGACCAAGGCACAGTCCAACCCTCTGACCCTGGGTTATTCTGACCCTGGGTTATTCTCCTCTGACCCTGGGTTATTCTGACCCTGGGTTATTCTCCTCTGACCCTGGGTTATTCTGACCCTGGGTTATTCTCCTCTGACCCTGGGTTATTCTGACCATGGGTTATTCTGACCCTGGGTTATTCTCCCACAGATGTACAACATGTTCCCCTTGTTGATGGATCGCTTGCCTGGAGAGCAACACACGATATTTGCCCAGATAGACGAGGTGAAGATCCTGGAGCACCAGGAGACTCTCAGCCCAACCTCCCCCAGAGACTACATCGACTGCTTTCTCACCAGACTCAACCAGGTCTGTGTCTGCAGTATTACTGAGTTTACTGTACATGTTGTTCTGGTGGTGGTAACATCTACTGACAACCACACGACTTGTCTCTTTGTCCTTCCAGGATAAAAACACCCCCTCTTCTGAGTTTCACTATGACAACCTGGTGGGTACAGCCTTAAATCTGTTCTTAGCTGGGACAGAGACCACCAGCACCACAATCAGATATGCCATCAAGATACTCATCAAATACCCAAACCTACAGAGTAAGGAACGTCTAAATGCCACTGGCTAATCTGGTAACTATTCAAAATAACGATGTGACAAAAGAGTTAACCTCATCTTTGGAGTTCAACTGTATTATGATTGTTCTCTCATTCAAGAGCGAATACAGCAGGAGATTGACACCGTGATTGGACAAGAGCGTGTTCCACAGATGGAGGACAGGAAGTCTCTCCCCTACACGGATGCAGTGATCCATGAGACACAGCGTTTCATTGACCTTGTGCCATTCAACGTCCCTCACTATGCTACAAAAGACATCTCCTTCAGGGGCTACACCATTCCACAGGTACCCTATCATGTTCTATTATGCACAATAGTACATTTAATTTAAATAATTAACATTTAGAGAGAATTTCTAGAAACAATACTGTATCCTACATAGTGTAGCTACTGTACTTACATACCCCTCCTAACCCTACTGTACTTACATACCCATCCTAATCTTTTTCAGGGCACAATGATCATTCCCCTGCTGCACTCTGTGCTAAGAGACAAGCAGCACTGGGACACCCCGTGGTCCTTTAACCCTGAGCATTTTCTGGACGAGAATGGCAACTTTAAGAAGAACCCAGCATTCCTGCCTTTCTCTGCAGGTAGAGGATACGCCTGTTTTAGGCAACCTCAACATCATTTTCCAATATGTCAGAAGCTTGGACTGTACAGTACAGTGCAGTTGTTATTGTCACCTTTTCTATAAAGAGAAATATAAATGATGTTTACAATATACTGTAATGCAAATTATGTTCCCTTTACAAACAAACTTTAACCTCTAAAGGCCAATGCACACGGCGTGCAATATCTGTTGCACCTCAACATTCGATTTTGAAGTTTGAATGGAAGTCTATGAGAAAATCGCATCCCAACGCACACAGCCCCGATTTTAATCGCACGGCGAAAATTCGATTCCATTCATTTTGAATGGGACAAAGCACACGGCGTGCGAGTTTTGTCGCACTGTCAAATTTTGCAAATGTTGTAAAAGTTTGTGGTGCGACGGATTATTGCATCACAATGGGACAATTGGGAAAACTTCAACTGGTCTATCTAAATTAATTGAGTCACTCATAACGGGGAGAGAGACTGGAGCATACATTTTTGACTGTCTCCTTTTTTGAAAGAAGTTAAAGGCTGAAGGTCTGACCCAAAAGGTCTGATATAGTACATACACCTACGGTACATGAAGGGTTTATGATGTACAACATTATCATTTCATTTTCATATCATATATTTCAAATACATACTGGACACAACGGATAATGGATGCCATTTGGTAAACCTCATCTTCCCAGGATAATAATAAAGTGGCTTTTATAATACACCTTTCTGGCTGTGTGTTTTGTGCGCTCCCTCTCCTGACATTTTACCAATACCCCTAAATCAGGGGACCCACATATTTTATCACAATATGTCCAGTTGTATCTTGTAGAAATTGTGGAAGCAAGGCAAGCAATATTGGTAGAGCCTATTGTAATCAGCCTGCCTGGTCCGACTACGTAACAATTGAGAATGGAATGTTGAGGTGCAACAGAAATTGCACGCCGTGTGCATTGGGATGCAATTTTTTATGATTTTCTCATAGACTTCAATGGTGTGAGTTGAAAATGGAATTCTGCGGTGCAACAACATTGCATCGCACGCCGTGTGCATTGCAATGGAATGTTGTCGTGCAACAGAAATTGCACGCCGTGTGCATTGGCCTTTAGGCCCATATTCTGATATGCAGTCATTGCGGTGCACAGTACCCCCATAGACACTGGACAATTATTAAACCCAAAGACTATTGTCATAATAATCATGAATCAACATCACACATGTTGTTGTGTATTCTTATGATCATAGAAGTATAGTTGGTATACTGAAATACTACTTTTTGGGGAAAAAACACTCAAATTAGCAAATAAATGCTATTCAACTGGATTATGGAAAAGCCCCCAACAATCACTCAATGGTATCGTGAGATCTTCAAAATCTTACCGATGGAAAGACTGAGTGCTAGAGTAAAGGGCAACGAACAGCTCTTTATTAGAATATGGAAACCCTTATTTGACCACCTGCCACGTGACGTTGCGAGTCTGTGTATAGATTAGTGTGTTGTGCTGACTGATGAGCTTGCGAAAGGTGCATATTGACCCCCATTTCTTTTTTTTTTTTTTCTTTTATCTTTTTTTAAATTTTGTGTATATGTATGTATATATTCAGATTCAGATAACGTTTATTGCCATTATGCATACACATATAGGAATTTGCTTTGGCGTTACAGTAAGTGCATTAATATGCATATATAGTGTATATATGTGTACGCGTATGTATGTATGTATGTGTATGGGTATATATATATAATGTGTAATTTATGTTTGTTTGTCTCTTGTATGTGGGTATTGTGGAGGTTTGTTTTGTTGATTCAATGTAGTGTTATATGTATTGTGTATCTAAATCAAATAATAAAAATAAAATAAAAATAGCAAATAAACAACGCTAAGCCTAACTCTAACATTGTAATTGTAGAAATTGTAATTGTAGGGGTAGTGGTGGTCTAGTGGATAGTGAGTTGGACTTGTGATCAGAAGGTTGTGAGTTCAAATCCCGCCTGAAACCACACCACTACTAGTGTGCCCTTGAGTAAGGCACTTAGCTCTCAGTTACTCCAGGGGGAATGTCCCTGTAATTTGTAATTGTAAATCGCTTTGGATTAAAAGCGTCTACTAAATGTCAAAATTATTATTAAAATGATTATTAATTAAATTAATTCAATTCTCCCAAACAAGCATAATATATCAACCTATTCTATAGATGATGTCTGCGGTTTCTCTGGTGCTGACATTTCTATCCCTTCTTCCCCAGGAAAGAGAGCCTGTGTTGGGGAGTCTCTGGCCCGCATGGAGATCTTCATCTTCCTGGTGTCGCTGCTGCAGGGCTTCACCTTCTCCTGCCCCGGGGGGCCCGACAGTCTGGACCTCAGCCCAGAGTTCAGCAGCTTTCTGAACGTCCCCCGTAGGTACCAGCTCATCACCACCCCCCGCTGAGCCACTGCTCATCACCCCCCCCCCCCTGCTGAGCCACTGCTCATTACCAGGACAGGAGCACTCAGAAGGACGGGTGGGCAGGCGGTGGTGTTTTACCTACTGGAAAAGCCGCCTCGGGGGTCCTCTTTACAATGCTCAAGCTGCTATTTACACACAACGACTTGTAAATTCCGCTTGTAAATTAGCCTGCTTCCTACACAGAAAAACGGCAAAATAGCTTTATACTAGCTTATCCTGATGTGATTTTGAAAATGTAAGGATACTGGGTGGTAGAACACACATATCTAGGAAAAGTCATGGTGAGGACGGTCCTGAAATTTTACAAAAATATTAAAATGTACTATACTAACACTGTTCTAGTGTTAATTCTTTGTGGCATAGATTCAACAAGGCGCTGGAAACATTCCTCAGATATTTTGGTCCATTTTGACATTATAATGTCACACAGTTGCTGAAGATTTGTGCCAAGAAAATATCCCCCACACCATTACACCACCACCACCATTTTCTGCCGCTCACTGGATATTTTCTCTTTTTCTGACCATTCTCTGTTACCCTAGAGATGGTTGTGTGGGAAAAACCCAGTAGATCAGCACAGCTATTCAAAACAGCCCGTCTGGCACCAACACTCACGCCACGTTCAAAGTCACTTAAATCACCTGTCCTATTCTGATGCTGGTTTGAACTTCAGCAGATTCTTTTGACCATGTCTACATGCCTAAATGCATTGAGTTGCTGCCACATGATTGGCTGATTAGATATTTGCGTTAACGGGCAGTTGAGTTGAAAAGGTGTACTTAATAAAGTAGCCGGTGAGTGTATGTCCATGATAGAACTCGACAGGCTGTAACAACTATTGGAATACCATGCTACTGTTAATCCGGAGATCCAGAGAGGAAGCGACATTACAGCAGTAGAGGGGAGAAGTCACGACTTCCCCCTCTTTAAGCTAAGTACCTCTCTTTGGCATTCAGGACTGCTTGGTGCGCAATTTATATAGATATCCGATCATTTGATGTAAGGCTTGTGGTTGACTATTTGAGTGTGTTGTGTATTTATCTTATTGGTTATGAATCAAAGAACAGTTATTGAGTTTAAGACGATTTAATTAAAGTACAAAAACAGGGTATACATATACCAACACTGGAGCCTGGTGTCTGTTCTCCTCTGCAGGGCTGGGCTGGTAAAGAGACCCCTCTGCTCTTGTGTGAAGGTCTTTATGGCCTTTTCGTATGCAAATATCTACCAGTGATCCTATCACAGTTACTACAGATGCTTGGGGTGTGAAAAGGGAGAGCCCAATATGATGTCACCTGGCCTTAAGTCAGGGGGCAGGTCACAGACCACAAGAGCCATTCCACAACACTCCCCCACAGCATATATACAGGCCCATATCATATACAATCCATGCATGTGTGTGTGTTTAAGTAGAAATAAACTACATATTCCCCCCTCGGTTCCGAAACTAAACGACCACAAAACAAAAACAAAAACACAAAACCCCACATACTGCAACTAAGAAACCAAAGAAAATTGTTTAAAAAATAAACAACAACAGACAGAAAAACTACACCAACATACAACACAAGAAACATAATAACACAGACCAACCCAGCACCAGTACCAGCAACCAAAAATATCATATAAACCAAATACAAAACAATCAACAATAAAAAAGAATCCTAAAAATAACAATACAAATTAATCTAAACACAGTACATCATACATATTTCAACACAAAAACTTCCAACGACCGACGTCTTCTTGTTTCTTGCATCTTCAGAACACCCTTTACCGCTGTCTCAGATTGATAACTTTCCTAGTCAGGAGCTTTTTCTTCATTGCGCTAGGAACAGAACTTCTTTCCTATCTTTGCATAACCACCACATCACTTCTCAACTGACATCAATCACATACGATATAGAAATAAACAAACAATACACAAATAATGACATTCAGTTATCATAACACATAATTCCCCAACAGTAAGCACAGGACAAAGGGAATGCATTAATGCATAGATCTTCACCTCAGGTGAGGACTAGTCTTCTGAAAAGTTCATCAACGTGGACTGAGTGACTGATTTTCCAAAAACAGTCAATAAGGCCCTGTCTCCTAAGAAAGTCAAAAATCATGTCTGCTATAATAGGTGCTCCTATCTTAGCAAAATAAGTTTCCCATGCCCCTAAGACCGTTTCCAGCCATGCTATCATCTGCTGTCCATTCCCGTCATTCCCTTTGATCTGCTGCTTCACTACCCTATGCGTAGTCTTTAATATTTTCCTAACTGGTCGTCGTCCGTCAGTGTCATTGAGGTTCAGGCAGTCGTCTGGTCCCCTCCCACGCTGATCAAGGTCTGGGGAGTCGCCCTCAGCATCATCTGAAGCATAATGCAGGCACTCGCCAGCATCCCCAGTAGCACAGGTGTCCAGGCTTTGGACACTCCCAGGCTGGACCTCCAGACTGTCAACACTCTCTGCTTCGTTGGTTTCTGGTTCATTGGCATCTGGACAGCTTTCCACTGTCCCCTCGGTTTCAGGCATTGCCGGTAATGTCACTGGCTGTAACACTGGCATTGCCACTGGCTCTGGCAACATCGCAGCATCTCGTCGTAGCTCCTCCTTCTCAGGTTCTCTGGGAACCTCGGCACCTGTTGGCACAACATCCTGCCTACTCTGTACATCCACCCCCCTGTCCACCACCCGTGGCCCAATTGGGGTAGGGATATGCCCAGACACCACTGGTGTACCCACTCTGATGTTGTTTCTCCAACAGACCCCACATTGACCTAAAGCATGGTCAATCTGTTCCATCAAATATGGACTCCAAAACCCATATTCCTTGTTGATCTTGCGTCTTACCTCCCCCCTAGCCACATGTGCTAATCCATGAGCTTCCCGTATTAACATGCCTAATAAATCTGAGGGTGCTACAACCAACCCCTCATGATTCCTCCACAGACCTGTGTCATCCTGACTTGCCCCCCTTGCTAGCCAAACGTTTTTGTCTAACGTAGTTGCTCTACTCTGTAACATCAATAAATCCTCAAGTGTGACCATGCCCTGTAATTGCATTTCATGTGCGACCAGAAGACCTTTACCTGCCTTGTCTGCTCCTGTAATGGCTTTGGCTGCATCCTCTGCAGCCCTGTTACCTTGTGTGACATGTGATGAGTCAGAGCTGTGTGCGGCACACTTCACTATGGCTAATTCCTTTGGCTTCATCATGGCTTGTAACAGCTTCATGATCTGTGCGTGGTGCTGTATAGGCGTACCATCAGTTCTCTTAAAACCCCGCCCCCTCCATACAGCTCCATTAAAATGACAAACATTATGTGCATAGGCAGAGTCGGTGTACACTGTCACTCTCCGTCTGGTTCCTAAGTTGCATGCTTCTGTGAGGGCAATCAATTCAGCCAACTGAGCTGAGCAAGGCTGAGGAACTGCCTCAGCCTGTTCCACAATAAACTTTGAATTCTGTGCTTTAACTAAGGAATACCCAGCGCACAAAGTTTCTCCTACCCGGTAACATGACCCATCAACCCAATATTCTATATCAGCTCCCTTTAAAGGCAAAGCTTTTAGGTCTGTTCTATGCTTAATCACTCTGGCTGTCGATGGAATCTGAGCACCGGATGGCACCGTCACCTGACAGCCGTCAGGTGTGCTTTTTACTGTACAGTTCAATTGGCATAGAGCATCTCTCCCTAGCAGCCCTGTTGGCGTGTGTTCTGACACAAGTATTGACAGAGTTGCTCTCTGTCCCTTGTACTCTAAGTCTACAAGCTCAGTTGTAGGAATCAGCTGTTTAATTCCCTCAAATCCGATTGTCTTCACATATTTTCCAGACATAGGAAGGTGCGTGGCGTCTTCAGGCTTCTTTGTCACCACCAGCTGGCACCTCCCACTCGGATCTTCCGGGCACCCCTATAGGCCAGCTGCTGGGTCTCCGTAGAGGTTCATCCCTCCTGGAGCAGGTGTAGCAGGGGGCCAATATCCTCCTCCTTGGCTCCCCCCTGCGCCCCCTTGGGGCCTGTTGTAGCAGGTACAGGCTAGATGTCCATTCTGGCCGCATTGGTAACATGGTTCTAGCATCTTCTTCCCTGCTGCTGTCCATCCCCCTGGTGGTGGTCCTTGGCCAGGCTGTGTGTACGGCTGGTATGGAACCGCTTGCACCCCTGGTGGCCCCTGTGGGTATGGCTGGTAAGTAGCAGGATACCCCCCTTGTGGCCCCTGTGAGTAGGACTGGTAAGTAGCAGTCTGCACTCCAGGTGGCTGTTGCTGTGGAGCTAAAGCCTGCACTCCCTCTATGTTCCTCTTGCTTTCAGTCAATTGCACATGAGTCAATATTCTGAGTGACTCTTCGTCTTGTGTCTTCTGTATCTGAATATTATTTCGATATAACTCAACTTTATGAGCTACGTGGTCTATATAAACAGCTTTGTTCATGTGTCGTAGCCCCACCACTTCTGCTAGCTTATCCTTGACTGGGGCAGGAAGACCTTGTTGTATTTTTTCCCTGATTATGGATTTTTCTAAGGGGTTATCTTCAGCATCCTTCCCTGTCACACGGGGCGAGGATATCGAGGTGGTGAAGACCTACAAGTACCTGGGGGTGCATCTGGACGACAAACTGGACTGGTCCAACAACACAGAGGCACTTTATAAGAAGGGCCAGAGCAGGCTGTACTTCTTAAGAAGACTTAGGTCTTTTGAAGTGTGTGGAGAGATGCTGGCCATGTTTTACCAGTCTGTCATGGCCAGCATTCTCTTCTACGCTGCAGTCTGCTGGGGGGGAAACATAACCAAGAGGGATACCGGACGGCTGGACAAGCTCGTAAAAAAGGCGGGTTCAGTGGTGGGAAGGAGCCTGGACTCTCTGGGGACGGTGGTGGAGAGAAGGACTAGGAGTAAGCTGCTGTCCATCAGGGACAACCCCAACCACCCCCTCCATCATGTCCTCGCTGGGCAAACCAGCAGCCGCCGCAGAGGGCGGTTCATTACGATCCGCTCCCGGACGGAGCGATATAAAAAATCATTTATCCCGGCTGCACTAAGACTGTTCAATGGCAACTAAAGTAGCAGTCGGGGTCAAGGCTCCTGAATCTGTATTTATTATTTATTTTAATCACCATCATCACTTTTTTAGTATTTTAATATAAATAACTATAGCCATCCTTTTAATCCACTTTTATATCAGATCTCACTGTTTTTTTTTTTTTTTTTTTTTTTTTTTTTTAATATACTGTACATGGCTGGCCCAGTGTTGTTGTCTGTCCTTTATGTTGTGTTGTGTTGTTATGTGTGGTTTTTAGTGGAGTGGCGCGGCAAAATGAATTTCCCCACGGGGATAAATAAAGTATTTATCTATCTATCTATCTCTACTTCTCCATTGAGAGTGCACACAGGCAACAAAACCCCTGGGATTCTCATCTCCCCCCAGTGGCTTCACAATTATATTGTCTGGGTGAATGTGAGTAGGGTAAGTCTCTCTGATTGCCTTCCACAGCCTGCCTCTGTTTGCTGCGAAGAGCTCTGGATCATAAACTGATGTATTGATATATCTATGAAGTCCTGCCTTCATCAATATTTCCTGCATTGTATCCAATCCTGCAATAAAGGCTAAGAGTCTTTTCAGGTCTCCCATCGCTGCTTGCGTTCCTGTCAGTCTCACGTCTACCTCTGTCGTCCACGGGTGGCCACCATCTTCCAGGACTGGGAGCTTTTCTATCACTTCAGACAGATCTGTAATGATTCCAAGGATGATATTCCATCTTGTTACCCCGAATCAGCACTGGACAGTTCTTTAATGTATTTGATGACATTCGATGACAATCTTCCTCTTCCTCCCTTTCTCGTTGCTCCTTCAGCCATCTGTGGTGTCTTCCTTCCTCTCTTTCCGCTTTCTCCCGGCGTCTTCTCCCACCTTTCTTTTTGGCTGTGGCTATCATCTTCCTGACCTGAGCGTTGTAGCCTCCATCTGCATTGTCGTCATCACTTGAGTCTTCACTGCCATCTTCGCTGTCATCTTCCTTGTCACTCCTGTCGTCCCCTTTTCCCCTTGGCTCCTTCTTCTTCTTCTGGGAATGGTCCTCCAGTGCCTTAGCATATGGAGGGGGACTGGAGACTGGACACATGTTTGTGAATGGAATGTTCAATTTCTGTTCCAGTGTTCTGGCCAATTCATCTTTTTCTTTCGGTTCCATCTGAGCTAATTTCTGCCCCTCTACCTTAAATAGCTCTAAAATAGCTAACTCTAACCTGCGTTTTTCTGATCTATTCTTTGCCTTTTTCTGGTTTGCTTTATAGGTTTTAATAAGTACTTCTAAAGTTGCAATAACTCGTAAGTCGAAGGTGCCCTCTTTCGGCCACGGCTGTTCAATGTCTGCCCAACGGCTATTCCATTTCGTAGACATTTTGCTAATTTCCCTAACAAGAGGATTCATTTTTTCCACTATAGCCATAGGGGATAAAGTAGCCAATATTCCACTATGTTTGTTAACAGCCTTTACCATTTTACTGGATTCTGCCCCCATTCTACTGCTCAATATGCTGAAAATATTCTATATGAGATAAGGTGTACTTTTCTTACAACCCACCTCCTTATTGCCTTGTTTGCTAAACAAATGCTAGTCCAATTTAACTGTATTAACTGTCCACACAGAACCCTACAACTCAGAATACCAGATTTGCCTCTTGTGTATGTCAGTGCAGTATTAACTTAAATCTAATCCTCTGTGTAAGTACTTTATACTTAAATGTTTTTCCTAATTGTTTATGAATATATGTCACTTAATTACTCATTCAATACTAATTACAGTTCTGGTCAACACAATTATTAAACAACAAAGGCTGGTCAACACCTAAGTATTCACTGATCTACAAAAACCCTTTTACTGCTCAACTATCAATACGAACTATTCTGCTATTCCTAATCAAAAGCTGTGGACCCTCTAACTAAAATAAAAGATGTAACTTACAAATATTAATTACAACCTGTAAATAAATCAACTGTTAAGTGAAAGGAATGAATGGTTAGTTAGAATTATTCATTATATAATCGTATACTTCATTGATGCAAACCTGTGAAGTCATTCAGCTATTATCAAAATATTTAACAAAATAATTATTATTCAGAATGGTTTTTCATTAGACAGTCACAGACATTGATCAAATCTGTGGAATCAATCAATTGTTTTGTGAAACAGACAATGAATGATCTGAATTATTATTTTACACTTGGTTCCTTCAGACCTCCCCTCTTCCCAGGGCGCAGTCTCAGGCTGGAACCCTTTCCGCTGAGGTCCTTTCCAAAGGACATCTCATCTCAGCCTCTCTGCTTCCCAGGCGTCTCCTTTTCAGAGCCCTGATCACAGAAAGCACCACTCGCCTACTAGCTGTACGTCGCTTTCAGCTTATGGTGGCCTGACTGTACATTGAGCTGAGCGCTACTGCCATATCATATGGCCTTACTTTCTTGAGCGACCCAACCGGCCGGTGACCCAGTCGATAGCGACCCCCTGCAAATGTATAACACTGGCCCTGTAGCGGTGATTAGCCGCCCAGGTGGGAACCGACGGTCTGATCCCTAGCCCACTTCGCTATGGGTCTAGAAACTTTGACCGTTTACACCAGCCTTGCCTGTTCACGGGTGTAGCTTCCTCTCACATCCCGCTAGGTGTGGGCTGTCGCCCACGTACCACGCACTGCCCACACACCTACATGCGACAGCTGCGCCGACTAAACGGTACCACGGTAGTATGTTCATTCATACTTCATCAGACACGGGGGCCTTCAGTCCTCTCCCCAGCACTATATACTGTCTTTAACGTGCCCTCGGAACTTTGCAATTCCACCGCCGCCTGTTATTGGCTAGGTTCGGGGTGCCTAATCCCCTGCCTAACCAATTAGTAATTAAACAAGTAATGTAATATTCAACAGTCATTTACAAACATCAATCTATGAATGATCTCTACAGATCTCTCGTCAACATTCTGTGCAAGCACACAGTCACAGAGCCGTTTTTATGGGGGTGATAAATATCCTTGCTGTGACCCTGCTGTGATTCTGGTCAGGGAGAGCAGCCCTGTCTCACGCACAAATGGCCTCTTTTCCTTTGAATCTATCAAAAGCCCACAATCTATCTTTACTTCTAACAAACAATGCTTAAACTTTCGTGATTCAACGATCACAACTTTATCACAGAGAGAGAGGGGTTGAAATTAAAAGTATGGGTACCGTCTCTCAGCACTACAGTATTCGCTTCGCGCTCTCTCTGTGTGTGTGGAATGCGCCTGCAATGCACATGCGCGAGTCTCCGTGTGTAAACTCGCCTCTTTCCCTAGTCTATGAATGTTTAACCGTAACCTTAAACTATTTAAAATACCCCGATGATCAATTCACTATATCTCTATCTTTATAAATACTACAGTCTATGGGAGTTATGTAATCAATGACATTCAGCTTCCCTTTTTCTCGGAGATAGAGGAGAGAGGAGGGGGCTCAATTTTACATTCCTTTGTCTAATCTCTGGGGAAACCCGCGCCCTCTGTTTTCGCTTTAATCAATAACTTAATACAACTTTGTTTTCACAAACAAATTACATTCTCCACGACACAACAATTTCAAGATTATCTTTCAATGCAGTTAAACTATTAGTTACCAAACTAAATCTCATTCAAATACTCATACAATGTATATGCTTTTTACTGTTTCTCTTCCAAGAGACGTCTAGGCCTGTGTGTGTCCGCGTCTCTGCGCGCGTGCCTGAGCGTGCGTGTTTTTGCTCCGCTGACAAAGGACAATGGCTCCCAAAATACTTTGATTTCTTAATCTAATGCAATAATGCTCTTTCTTACAAAATAGACTTCACAGTCCAATTACACTTTATCAAATTAGGAATACTTTATTCCATAAACACAATTTTACCGAATTTTACACAGACACACACGATATTCCATAATACCATACAAACACTATATTTACAAAAAACGAATTTCCAAATTCGGCCCTCACCAACCCCAGCTTAAAGATTATGAAAGGTTTGTTTCTATTCCAACAAGATACTCTACTTTAAGGTTGTTTTAGTCTCAAAGAAAATGTTTGAAAACACAGCTGTTCCACACAATCATACCTTTCTTGCAGCTTCAGTTTTCAAACGTAGATTTCCCCTTATAGACTCCTGGCTGGCTCGCCATTTATGTTGTGTATTTATCTTATTGGTTATTAATCAAAGAACAGTTATTGAGTTTAAGACGATTTAATTAAAGTACAAAAACAGGGTATACATCAGGGTTTCCGTTAGAAAAAATTGCCGCCGGACATCGTGTCCGGGAAGATTTCGATTTACCGGACAAACGTGAATTATTCCGGTCATCATATTCAAATATAATATAGCTGTTTGTCGCGGTGATTACTGTTGTGTAGCGGCCTATATATGCCATTTAATGTCTATTTCTCATCCGATACGATTAGATGCGAGCTATATAATATATAATAATATAACATGATTCGCATGCGCGCTATGCCATTATGTCCAGCGCTGAACGGGCGCCTCACTGGGAACTGAACAGACAGCATCGATCAATGAACGGACTCCACATTACGTTAACTGAAGTTTGTTAAATTGTTTGGGATTAATGTGAGTTTTCTATTTTCTCTTTCCAGTTTTACCCTTTTTTTTAATCAATAAAAACAACGTTATTTCTATAACCTGGGGGGTATTCCATCAACATTGCTAAAAGAAAATCCAGGTTTAGTCTGACAAAGTCTCGCGAGAGTTCCTAAAAATATACAGGCATATTCCGATAAGTCTCGCGAGAGTTATCAAAAATAAGCCATGATTTTCCTTTAGCGACGTTGATGGAATACCCCCCAGGTCTCGCTGGTTGGGAAGGCATTTCGTTTAGCTGCCTGTCAAATCATACTTAATCGGACTCGGGAGTATGACAATGAGGAGAACATAACTGTTTATTGAGAAACAATTGATAGGCAGGCTGGGGATACGTATATAAAGAAATACCACAATGTCTAGATGTATAACATTTTATTGAACAGTGCAAGCATGTAGGCTTCTGGCGTGACACGGCTAGCCTAATTTCCGTTCATATGCCTTTTATCAGATAAAATAAAATAGAATAAAACTCTTTGAAAATAAATAGGCTTTAAATTAACTTGCAATGCGTATAGGCTAATTTCCGTTCGATGTTACAGCCTAGACCTATGCCTTTTCTCAGATAGATAGGGGATAGCCCTGTAAGCTCATACGGGTCTGTATGTCGTCCTGAAGACCGGCTGTTAGATCATATCGCTGAAGTTTGTCTCCATCTTAGTGTAAATGTTGTCCGTTTCGTTTGTTATCCTTGTTATTGTGCGATAAAGTTAAGGCGCTCCGCTTCGGGCCACCATTTTCAGCTGAGCACCAAACACACACACACAACACTGCCCCCTTTAGTTAGCCTATAGGCTAACTAAAGGGGGCGGGTCCTTCTCTCTCGGGCAGTGTTGTGTGTGTATGAGTGTGTGTGTGTTTGGTGCTCAGCTGAAAATGGTGGTCCGAAGCCAATTTGAATACAAAATGTGAACTTTTGCGAATTGTATTCAAATTGTGCTTAGAGGGAATTATTTTCACCGGACATTATGTCCGACGAGTTTTCAATTTGTCGGACTTCAACAAATGTTACCGGACAAAGACCGGTAATTACCGGTTAACGGAAACCCTGGTATACATACACCAACACTGGAGCCTGGTGCCTGTTCTCCTCTGCAGGGCTGGGCTGGTAAAGAGACCCCTCTGCTCTTGTGTGAAGGTCTTTATGGCCTTTTCGTATGCAAATATCTACCAGTGATCCTATCACAGTTACTACAGATGCTTGGGGTGTGAAAAGGGAGAGCCCAATATGATGTCACCTGGCCTTAAGTCAGGGGGCAGGTCACAGACCACAAGAGCCATTCCACAACACTCCCCCACAGCATATATACAGGCCCATATCATATACAATCCATGCATGTGTGTGTGTTTAAGTAGAAATAAACTACAAGTGTTTGGTCTTCTCAAGGAAAACCTGGACAGCGACGCCCAGGAGAGTACGGACTGGACTTCACGTAGTGGACGGAGTAACTTAAACAACGCCGCCTGCTACATCTACTCTGCTAGCTGAGGCCTGCTACATCTACTCTGCTCTGCTAGCTGAAGCCTGCTACATCTACTCTGCTAGCTGAAGCCTGCTACATCTACTCTGCTAGCTGAGGCCTGCTACATCTACAATGTTTGTTTTTTTTTACTCTTGCCGTGCTCAGTTTGTTAACTGGATGGGACTCTACTATTAGTGACAAATGTCGGTCCTACAACTCGGAAGACTTGTTCTCACAGTTGGTCATTCCGTGCGGTGAAACCCTTGCTTTTGGTGTACTCTCCCTGTCCCCACTCCACTGTGTCCCGAACTCTCTCAGCTACGCAGTCTTTGCAAACTGGCGGCAGCTTCTCAGTCTCACTGTTCTAAAAGACTGCTTCACAATCACATCTGCGTTCTCCTGGACGTCACTGCCTCCAAGGACTCTGTCTCGACTGAACCCTCCATTCGTGGTGAGAAAGAGACTTCTTGTTCTTTTGATGTCTGGAAATGTTCAGCCAAATCCTGTCCCCATGTCTGTTAATCCTACCATTTGTAACACACCAGATGATTTTAAGAATATGCACGGGTTACGTTTCATTCACATTAATGCACGCAGTCTCTTACCTAAAATGGATATGATACGTATATGGGCAGAATCGACTGGTGCTCACATTATTGTTGTCTCTGAGACCTGGCTCTCAAAGTCCATATCAGATAGGGATGTTGCTTTAGATGGGTTTGATCTCTACCGCTCTGATCGTCCCCGGAGAGGCGGGGGCGTGGCTATCTATGTTAGATCATTTCTCGCTGCTCATGTCCTGCTTTCTAGATCTGCTACTAAGCAATTTGATTTGTTAGCCTTGAATGTAGATCTGTCTGGAGGTCAACATCTAACCGTTGTTGGCTGCTATAGGCCCCCATCAGCCTCCCCTGATACATTGCCCTCCTTAATGCAGCTCCTGTCTCAGCTTCATTTTAATGAAATCGTCCTCATAGGGGACCTGAACTGGGACTGGCTCTCCATAGCTTCAGATGACTTTAAAGCCCACTGCTTGTCTTTTGATTTCACCCAAATCATTGAAGGCCCCACACGGCTAAATCCCAAACGTCCAGATAAATCGACGCTTCTGGACTTATCACTAATAGGCCGCATAAATTCACTGCAGCTAGTGTTTTTGCAAATGACCTCAGTGATCATTGTGTAATTGGAGCTATCAGGGATAGCAAAATCCCTCGTTCTAAGCCCTGTGTCATTCAGGAGAGATCTAAAGAACTTCATAGAGCAAGCTTTCCTCCATGACCTGCAGCAGGTTCGTTGGGACCGTATTTTCCTGATTGGTGATGTTGACCTCGCCTGGGAATATTTTCACGATAGTTTTAGCTGTCTTATTAACAAGCATGCTCCTTTTCGGCGCTTCAGGGTTAAAGGTCGAAACACTCCCTGGTTCTCTAGCGAGCTGTCATCCCTCCTTCACAAAAGAAACCGGCTCTGGGCTGCTGCCAGGCAGTCCGACTCTGAAGCTGCTTGGCTTTCTTTTCGGCAGGTGAGAAATAACTTCACTGCTTCTGTCAAAACAGCAAAAAGTGATTTCTATCTTTCTCGTTCCACTGATAATCTGAATGACCCCAGAAGGTTTTGGAACACAGTTAACACTAGAACAGCCGTGAGGTGTTAAACAGCACCAGTGAGTACAAAAAAATTTCTACCTTTGCACTCGATCACATTTCAGGACCCTCCTTTCATGACTTTTCCTAGATATGTGCGTTCTACCACCCAGCATTTTTACATTTTCAAAACCGAGTTAGTATAAAGCGTTTTAGCAGTATTTCTGTGTGTGTCTGTGTATTTGTGGCTGCCATCTTTTTCTCCAAGCCTGCAATTCTCTTTTATATCAGCAGAGGTAGCAGGGGGGCACACACTGTGCTCAAATTCAGGCTTCAGTGCTGAATGAGACACAGTGCATAAGACTGATATTTGTGTTTATATATAGGCTACAAAATAAGATATGTATATGTGCAGACAGTTATGAAAATGATCAACTGTACAGTATGTCTCCCAATCAATGTTCGTTCAGACAATACAACCAAAGGCGTAAAAATACTGAGCAAGGGGGCACACACTGTGCTCAACCTTCAGGCTTCAGTGCTGAATTAGATACAGCGGATAAGACTGATATTTGTAACATAATGTGTTTATATATAGGCTATATATAGCAATAGTGATACATAAGATATGTATATGTACAGACAGTTATGAAAATGCTAAACTGTACAGTATGTCTCCCAATCCCTTCAGATTTGTTGGAGCTGATGTTTTTTTTTTCACCCAAGTTCCATGCAATAGTGATAAGATATTATGATATGTGTAGCCTATGTACAGTTATGAATGATACACTGCACAGTATGTACCTATCAAGCTGTGTGGTATTACATAGGTACCGCAGCAAAGTAGTTCATCAACGAATATTATATAACAAACGGATATTTATAATATTGTATATAATGTATTTTTTGTATATCACTGTAGACCACGTTGTAGTAGTAGCCAATTGCAGAGTGTATTAATTATTTTGTTTGTTTGAATCCTCACTGTGTTCATGTTGTGCAGTGAACAAACAATTGTTGGGTGAATAAACTGTCTCTTGCCGTGAAATGTGTACATTTAAAATGATGTCGGCGATGATTATGCCTGTACAGCGCTGTCAATTTTCAAATAATGCTATAGGCTATATATATAAATGTTCAGTTGTGATATGAAGTAGCCAACAATTCTCATGTCGACCATGATAATAATAGGCTACAACAAGGTTGTACATAGATATACGCAGATTCATATTTGGATAGTTGATTTTGGCACCATTGTATAGTAGCCAATTGCAGAGAGTATACATTATTTTGTTTGTTTACTGCACATTATAAATGAAATGAAAATAGCTGTTGTGAAAAGTGAAAATATAGTGTGTTCATGTTGCAGTGAAATGTCTTTACATAGATATATCAGATGTGATATTTCTACTACAAACGAACACAGACAGAGAGACAGATAATTCAAGTAACATTTTTATTTACTTGCAATGTTCACGTCAATTCTTCCAAGTAAAAAGTAGACTTTCTGAGGCAGTGAAATAATACATTATCAATACATGATATACTGGTGGCTTTTCCTGTCTGTCTTCACTAGATCTGTCCAATAAAATGAAAAATTATGAGTGGGACTGCTCAGAAAAAATAATAATACATTATATACTGTAGGCCTATTATAAATATCCGTTCGTTATATAATATTAGTTGATGATTACATAATCAAATGTAGGCTACTTCAATTACTTTGCTCCGCACAACAGAGAGAGTTGAGTAGCCTACAGCCTTTCTGGTGGGAGGTGAGGGGGGGATGGTAGAATGCTTTGTTTGCTGATCGGCAAGCAATCATCATGAATAAGATTACGCTCCCCCTCGCATGATCCATTCTCTTTAGAAACTAGTTATTCTTGTTTATTTCAGTGGTGTAGGACGTGACTTTCATTCATACAATTCACCCCGTCTGTGTCACCCCGTCATATTTGGATAGTTGATGTTGGCACCATTGTATAGTAGCCAATTGCAGAGAGTATACATTATTTTGTTTGTTTACTGCACATTATAAATGAAATGAAAATAGCTGTTGTGAAAAGTGAAAATATAGTGTGTTCATGTTGCAGTGAAATGTCTTTACATAGATATATCAGATGTGATATTTCTACTACAAACGAACACAGACAGAGAGACAGATAATTCAAGTAACATTTTTATTTACTTGCAATGTTCACGTCAATTCTTCCAAGTAAAAAGTAGACTTTCTGAGGCAGTGAAATAATACATTATCAATACATTATATACTGGTGGCTTTTCCTGTCTGTCTTCACTAGATCTGTCCAATAAAATGAAAAATTATGAGTGGGACTGCTCAGAAAAAATAATAATACATTATATACTGTAGGCCTATTATAAATATCTGTTCGTTATATAATATTAGTTGATGATTACATAATCAAATGTAGGCTACTTCAATTACTTTGCTCCGCACAACAGAGAGAGTTGAGTAGCCTACAGCCTTTCTGGTGGGAGGTGAGGGGGGGATGGTAGAATGCTTTGTTTGCTGATCGGCAAGCAATCATCATGAATAAGATTACGCTCCCCCTCGCATGATCCATTCTCTTTAGAAACTAGTTATTCTTGTTTATTTCAGTGGTGTAGGACGTGACTTTCATTCATACAATTCACCCCGTCTGTGTCACCCCGTCATATTTGGATAGTTGATTTTGGCACCATTGTATAGTAGCCAATTGCAGAGAGTATAAATTATTTTGTTTGTTTACTGCACATTATAAATGAAATGAAAATAGCTGTTGTGAAAAGTGAAAATATAGTGTGTTCATGTTGCAGTGAAATGTCTTTACATAGATATATCAGATGTGATATTTCTACTACAAACGAACACAGACAGAGAGACAGATAATTCAAGTAACATTTTTATTTACTTGCAATGTTCACGTCAATTCTTCCAAGTAAAAAGTAGACTTCTGAGGCAGTGAAATAATACATTATCAATACATGATATACTGGTGGCATTTCCTGTCTGTCTTCACTAGATCTGGGAAAAAGGTGTCAAGAGCCTGGCAGACGGCCTTGTGTGACATCGCCCTCCAGCGATCCTTGTCCGTCAGTACACTCTTCTCCATGTTAAAATCTGCTGGTGCTGTTTCACACCTGATTGCGGTGGAATGAATGGCGATCCCATGGCTGTTCTAGTGTTAAGTCCCTCTCAGCCAACTCCGGTCCTGCTGAGCTACCTTCCCAAATTATCGACAACTCAGTACCAGTGTTCGATAAATCTGAGATGCTTAACTGTTTCAACAAACACTTTATAGCCTCCGGTTTACTGTTTGATTCCTTGTCAGGAGCCAACTCCCCTCCTTCTGGTCCCCCTCCTCCTCCTTTCACGAAAACCTCTGGTAGTCTCCCTGGGCACCACTCTTTCTCGTTCTCCCCCTTCTCTGTTAGTGATGTCTGGAAAGCCTTAAGAGAGCTAGACCCTAGGAAATCGGCAGGTCCTGACAATCTTCCTCCTCTCTTTCTGCGCCTTGCTGCAGATTTCATTGCAGAACCTGTATCACACATTTTCAATTTATCGATTTCTAACAATGTGATGCCAGAGGTCTGGAAAACCGCTTTTGTGCTCCCACTTCTGAAGGGGGGTGACCCAAAATGTTTGAACAACTACAGACCAATTTCAAAGCTTTCTGTCCTAGCCAAGGTCCTTGAGCGACTAATTAACGATCAGATCAAGGACTTCCTAGATTCACACAACATCCTATCGCCCCTTCAGTCTGGCTTTAGGAAGCAGCACAGCACAGTGTCTGCTGCTGTCAAAGTGGTTAATGATATTACTGAGGCTTTGGATAAGAAGAATCACTGTGCTGCACTTTTTATCGACTTGTCTAAAGCCTTTGACACCATCGATCATGCCATCTTATGCCAGCGCCTCTCTGATATTGGGCTGTCCCCTCATGCTGTTGGCTGGTTCACCAACTACCTGTCACAACGGAAACAGTCTGTGCAGTTTGGTGATCTCTCATCCAACTTGCTCACTGTTTCCAATGGGGTGCCACAGGGTTCGGTCTTAGGGCCAACTCTCTTCACCATTTATATCAATGAAATAGGATTAATCTCTAATGCTGCTGTTCATTTGTATGCGGATGTCACAATCTTGTATTGCTTTGCATCCTCTATCAACCGTGCCTTCGAGGCTTTGCAGACTGCTTTTGATGCCCTTCAGTCCCAGCTGTTTCAGCTCAGACTGGTGTTGAAGACCAAAGTCATGCATTTTTCCAATAACAAGCGGGTGCCAAGTGCTCTTCCTGACATTGTATCATGTCAGGGTTCACCTATTGAGCTTGTGCCAAACTACAAATACCTTGGCATTCAACTGGACGACAGCCTCTCTTTTCAACTGCACATAGACAACCTTCTAAAGAAACTAAAATTGAAGCTAAGCTTTTTCTTTAGAAACAAGTATTGTTTCTCAGCTGCTGCAAGAAAACGTCTGGTTGCTGCCACCTTTCTGCCTCTCTTGGACTACGGTGATGTCTTGTACATGAATGCCTCTGCTACCTCTCCAACATCTGGATGCAGTTTACCATGGCGCGTTAAGGTCTATAACAGGCTGTAAACCCCTTATGCATCACTGTGTGCTATATTCTCTGGTTAACTGGTCATCTCTCTCTATCCGCCGAACCCTTCACTGGTATATTTTCATTTACAAATCCATCCTTGGTCTACTCCCCTCCTACCTTTCTAACCACCTATCACGCAAGCAATCTGTCTACGGCCTTCGCACACAGGCCATCATCACATACTCCATCCCCTTGGTCCGGACCATGAAAGGCAAAAGGGCGTTCTCATTTGCAGCCCCTTCCTCTTGGAATTCTTTACAGCAGAGTCTGAAACTGTCTCATCTGATCCCTCTTTCCAGTTTCAAGCTCTTGCTGAGAGACATACAGTGCGAGTCCATGATTTGTTCTTGCAATTAAGTTGACCCTCCCTTTTGCCCATTACTGACCCCTCCCTGTCCCTAGCTCTTTAGCTGTCAAGTTTTAGGTTTTGTAGTTTTAGTTTAGTTTTAGATTATCTTAGACTAGTTTTAGACTATATTGACGGAAAGTTTTTGATTATCTTAGACTGTTTTAGACTAGTTTTAGTGTTAAACGTTGGTTATTGCGTATTGGCTAAAACCATAACGATCGGACTACACACTGAACGGAGGAATCATACGCTGTCAGACAGGGTTCATGTTATCAAGGAAGCAACTTTTATTGTGGGAATGGTCACATACAGGTATATAGGATCAGCTGGCTCAATCATTGATGTCACACAGCTGGTGTCAATCAATCAATTATGCCCCACTCACACTGGGATAGGGATGACTGGAGAGCACACTCATGTCAACACCCCCACTTGCTCTCACCTGACCAATCTGAGGCCCTGTCCACACCTATACGTTTTTTTTGATAAACGTTTTTCGTATATAAAAATATTACCGTCCACACCAGCATGTTTATAAACAATGTCTGTGTCCACATGCATACGCATGAACGCAATATAAACGCTGTCATTGAGCATTCCACACCAGTAGTCGGCGATATAATATTATCCCCATAGCCCCGCTGGCCAATCAGACGCCTCTGTCTCTCAATGTTCTCGATCATTAACTGTGCATTTATCTGTAAACAGGTTAAAAGTCCAGTTAACAGTGAAAGAACTAGAAGCACTTTGTTCACATCCATTTTCCTCGCTTGTGTAGCCTCGAACACCGTTGCCTGTTGTAAACATAGTAGTTACTGGTGCCAGGATATGACGTTGGAGGGAACAGCAAACAGCTGCAGTGCGCATGATCATAGAAATCTACGCGCATGATGACGTGACGAATACAAAAAGCTCTGTCTATCTCGTCCACACGTCAAAAATATACGGCGAATATACAGCGTTTTTAAACATCTTCACTCTGGCAGGCGTTTTTAAACATCTTCATTTTCAGAGGGCAAAAACTCGTTTGCGTCTGGACGAACCCCCCAAAACGAATATAAAAATCCACGTTTATCAAAAAAACTTATAGGTGTGGACAGGGCCTAAGATGGAGAGAAAAATAAACAAATCAGTAACAATCAGTAGCCTACAATTTCCATAACACTCTTTGGGGCTGTCATTCCATCAATCAAACAAACAAAAGCTGGCACTGATATTGTTCCTCTCCTGTGAAACAAGAATATACATCATCATCATCATTTATGTGACCAAACTACTAGACCTGGGTCTATCACACTCTATATGTGCGTGGATCAAGGACTTCCTGACCGACCGCCCCCAGAGGGTGCGGGTGGGCCCCCACACCTCCACAGCCCTCAGACTCAGCACTGGGTCCCCCCAGGGCTGCGTGCTAAGCCCCATCCTCTACAACCTCTACACCTACGACTTCACCCCCGTCCACCCCAGCAACTCCATCGTAAAGTTTGCAGACGACACCACCGTGGTGGGATGCATCTCGGGGGGGGGACGAGGCGGCGTACAGGGATGAGGTAGAGCAACTGAGCAAGCTGTGCAAGGTTAACAACCTGCTGCTGAACAAGTCAAAGACCCAGGAAATCATCGTAGACTTCAGGAGGAAAAAGTCCGAGATCCAGCCCCTGCTCATCGACGGAGAGAGCGTGGAGAGAGTCTCAACCCTCCGATTCCTGGGGATGCACATGCGGGATGACCTGACCTGGAAGGACAACACAAAAGGCACCATCAAGAGGGCACAACAGCGGCTATACACCCTGAGAGTCCTCAGGAAGGAACACAGCAAGCAGGAGATACTGGTGACCTTCTACCGCGGCGCAGTGGAGAGCATCCTCACCTACGGCATCTGCAACTGGTTCTCCAGCTGCACAACAGCGGAGAGAAATGCGCTACAGAGAGTCGTGAGAACAGCACAGAAGATCACCGGCGCCCCCCTCCCCTCTCTGGAAGAGCTGTACAACACACGCCTGTCTCAGGAAGGCCTCCAAGATCTCCAGGGACCCGACCCACCCTGGGTACGAACACTTTACCAGGCTGCCCTCGAAAAGGCGGTTCAGGACCCTGGCCGCTAAGACAAACAGACTAAAGAACAGCTTCTACCACAGGGCCGTCCAGGCCCTGAACACAGCAAAGACCTAAGTTCTGGGCCCTGGACAGTCTGGACGGTTTGTATGGCAGCTGCTGGACTGAAAAAATCAGGTGTAGTGCTGAGGCACAAACATGTACATTTCAAGCCTGCAAACTGTGACACTTTAAATAACGTGAAACAATACTATTGTGCAATATGACAACCCTAGTCGTCTATCTGTACAGTATAGTACAGTGGATAGTGTACATAGCCTTTATTTATGTAAACCAGCTCCTTCCCTTCTTGTGATTCTTTTTTTTAAAGTTTTTTTTTTTTCCCTTTCCTAACACCAGGGGAGCCACCCCTCCTAAATTTCGTTGTTTGGTACCTGTACTGTAGCAATGACAATAAAGTCCATTCATTCATTTACAAACAGTCTTCAGTTTTTCACTGGTATTCTCTTATAACACTCTCACACTGATGTGGTTTCTCTCCCAAACATAACCTTTGTGAACCTAACCAATTTGTCCTTAGTTACTGGTTTGGTAAACACATCAGCCACCATTTGATCTGTGGGACAATATTGCAAAGATCTGTCCATTCTGTACTGTAGACCTGATGAAATGGTACTTTATATCTATGTGTTTGCATCTTTGTCTGCGGACTGGGTTCTTAGCTAATGCAATCGTTCCCTGATTGTCCTCATGGACAATGGGTGGTGCATACTTACATGCATCCATATGTGTCAACAGTTGAGTCAGGTGTAAACACTCTTGGGTGGTTGCAGCTAATGCCATGTACTCCGCCTCACATGTGGACAACGCCACCGTTGGTTGCTTTTTGGTCTTCCATGAGACCAATGGACCATTCTCATGTAGACTAACACAGTAACCTGTTGTGCTACGACGGTCTGTGACATCTGCTGCCCAGTCAGCATCACTGAAAGCCTGTAATCTCAAATCAGAGTTACACCTTTTGTAACACAACACTTTATCACTGGTGCCCTTTAAGAACCTCAATACCTGTTTGGCAGTGGCCCAATGCTCCTCGGTTGGTTTGGTAAAATACTGGGACAGTTTACTCACTATGAAACAAAGATCTGGCCTAGTACACATAGTCAGGTAGATGAGGCTACCGACCACCTCTCTGTACCGAGTGACATCACTAATTAATCCTGCCCCTTCAGTGTAATTGAGTGTCTGCTCACAAGGCGTCGATCTGGGTTTACAGTTCTGTATGTCAAACCTCTCTAGCATGTTCTTTACACACTGCTTTTGTGACATTGTTACACATCCATCACACTGTTCAAAATCGATTCCCAGGAAATGTGTCAATTTTCCCATATCTTTCATCTGAAATTTCTTTGAGAGCATCTCTTTTACAACATTCAGTGCATTCTCGTTACTGGCAGCAATAACCAAATCATCGACCCATATAATCATGATCACTTTCTCATGTTCCGTTTCTTTAGTATATACACAATGATCTGCAGGGTTTTGCACAAACTCATTCACCATTAGATAGTCATGTAATAAATGGTTCCAATTTCGGCCAGACTGTTTTAGACCATACAGTGACTTCTCTAGTTTACACACCACTGTCTCTGTGCCAGATGTCTGCTCATAACCCTCTGGCTGTTCCATGTATATCTCACAATCTATCGGTGCATGAAGATAGGCAGTTTTGACATTTGATGTAAAATCAAATTCTCCTGTGCTGCTTTTTGCATCAACACTCGAACACTGGTTAAATCGGCTGTGGGAGAAAAGGCCTCTTCATAGTCAACACCCCTTCTCTGACTGCAGCCTTTTGCAACATATCGTGCTTTGTATTTTTCTGAACCATCTGCATTTTTCTTGATTGTATACACCCATCTACCCCCCACTGCAACTTTGCCCTGGGGTAAGTTAGTCAAAGTAAACGTACCATTCTCTCTCAATGATTGCATTTCGTCGTCCATAGCACTGACCCATTCTCTAGACTTGGGTGACTTCACTGCATCACTGTAGGTCAAAGGTACGTTACACAACATTTTGTAGCAGTAATCAATGTTTACCTGTGCCAGGTCCTGACTTCCTACTTCATACTGTATACACGGTCCCCAAAATAATCTGGTCTCTTCCTCTCCCTGGGAGGATAGCGTGGAGACTCCTGTTTCTCCCTAGTCTGCACCTGTTCGGGCCTGGTCACAGGAATATGCTCTTGAGCAGTCTTTGGACTCACGTCCTTTTGCTTAGTCGTGCTGGCCCTTTGTGGCACATCACAGTCCTCATCATCTATTGATATCTCAGTCTGTGTCTGCTGCTCACCCATCATCTTTGGCATAAATCTGACCAGTCTGTGCTTCCTCACCTTTCCACTGTCAGGATAGAAAACCAGGTAAGCTGGGCTTTTCTTGTCATGCCCTACAAAGAAGCCCTTCTCACTCCTTGGGTCTAGCTTTTTCGTATCCTGTTTGTAGGCATAACACACCGTTCCAAACTTCTGCATCCTAGACATATTGGGACGTCTCCCTGTCAGCATCATGTAAGGTGTCTGTTTTGTGCGATTGTTAAAACACCTATTTCTCACTACAGATGCAGTTGTAGTATATTTTTACTTGATTGCACATGTATGTGGTGTGGGCCTGTTCTACTGAAGATGGGGGTTTTATGACGGCCATATGCTCAGGACACTGCCTCAGGAAATGACTGTCCTTATATGGTCATCTGAGGAATGACTTCCTGTGAATCTGCCCTAGCCTTTAACCTGGAATGACTTTAGGCCAGGTGACATCATATTGGGGTCTCCTACTTTTCACACCTCAACCATCTATACAGTGAAGGTGATAGGATCATTGTTGTAGATATTTGTGTGGTGGCCTGGGAAAACCCGTCGGATGTCGCTGGCGTTCGTTTGTGGCAAAGAGCAAAAATAGATGGAAATCGCGATTTTGGTGATTTTGATATTATGTGGTATTCTAGTACTTTGAACTCCATACTACATTATGGTGAATAAACATTTTAAGAAAACAAAAGAGAAAGTACTTATTTTTATGTTTTTGTGGTGGGTAGTTTGCTTTGCATCACAAGCAGACAAACGAGACCGGCCGATCTGCATAGGCTCCTCCCCCGACCCGGAGGAGAAAGGAGTCGGGGGCAGCATGGGGGCAGCATTTCTTACCTTTCACTTTTTTTGACATGATACATTAAAATGCTCATAACTTTTTAAAATAAAGGGCTATCTCAGTCATTCAACCAGTTATGAATAGCTGAGAACTTCTCATTTATGGAAATATAAACAAATGAAAATGTCAAAATGCCACCATGTGAAGGGTTTTCCCAGGCCACCACACATTTGCATACGAAAGGACATAAAGGGGAGAGCACAGGGGCAGATCACTCTCTGATTCACCCCAGCTGACCAGCAGACCAGAATCCAGCTCTCATATCTTGTATACCTGTGCTTTGTTTAAATAAATCGTCTTAAACTCAGAATTGATTCTTTGATCCATAACCAACAAAGGAAATTAACCTCATAAGTGGCGAGCCAGCCAGGAGAAACAGACATAACCATCTATTCACCGTCATTTTGCATCTCTTCAATTCAGCAACGAGGTAAGTCTCAAGGGACTAATCCCAATCCGCGTTGTCGTCCGCTTGGCCAGCGGTAGAAGTGTGTGCAAAGTTGACTGTGAAAGTTATATTCAAAATAATCTTGTGTAAAGTTAACTTGTTGGAAAAGGAAACAAATCTTTCATAGTCTTAAAATAGCTGGTGGTGAGAGCCGGATTACGAAATCCGTTTTTGTAAATATAGTGATTTGATGGTAAAGAAATGTGATTTGTATGGTATTAATATTATGGAATATCGTGTGTGTGTGTGTAAAATTCGGTATTAGAGGAAGACGGACTCTAATAGTGTCTATATGAAATAGTGTAGACTGCCAGAAACAAACTGATAAAGGCATTTTGAAGTGGACTGGTATATTATTGATTGTAAGTGTGTTGGATCAGAAAAGAGTCTGATTATTGTGTTAATGGAATAAGAATTCCTGATTTGATAAAGTGTAAACGGACTGTGAAGTCCGTTTTGTAAGAAAGAGTATTTTTTGAAGTAGATAGGTAAGAAATCAATTCTTCAGAACAGTGTCTCAGAATCCATTGTTCCTTGAGAAAAGACACGCGCGCAGACACGCGGACAAAGAGGCCTTTAAAATCTCTATGAAGAGAACGTGGAAAAAGTGATGCATTGTAGAATATTTGAATGAGATTTAATTTGGTAACTAATAGTTTAACTGGATTGAAAGATAATCTTGAAATTGTTGTGTCGTGGAAAATAACATTATTGAAGAAAGCAAAGTCGTGTTGAAAGTGATTGAGTAAAGCCATTCTCTCCTCTCCATTTTCAAATATACGCGCGTTCACACACACGAGCGTCCGTGCTCGTACACATATACACGCATTGATTCAAACATAGACATTACTCATCTCTTACAGATAAAGATAAATCCATTCACATAGATTGTAGTATTTATAAAGATAGAGATATAGTGAATTGATCATCGTTTTTAAAAAAATAGTTTAAAGATATGGTTAAACATTCATAGACTAGAAACAGAGGAGTTTACACGCAGTATACACAGAGACTCGCGCATGCGCATTGAAGGCGCATTCCACACAGAGAGAGCGTGAAGCGCACTGATTCTAAGTGAATACCCATACTTTTCATTTCAACCCCTCCCTGTGCTAAAGTTGTGATCGCTGAATCACGAAAGTTTAAGTGTGTTTGTTAAAAATAAAATAATAGATTGTCTTTAGGTTAGATTCAAAGCATAGAGGCAACTTGTGTGTGAGCCTAGACAGGGCTGCTCTCCGTGAACAGAGTCACAGCAGTGTCACAGCAGGATATTTATTACACCCCAATAAAACGGCTCTGTGACTGTGCTTGCTCAGAATGTTGATGAGATAATCCTTTACATTCATAGATTGATGTTTGTAAATGACTGTTGAATATTACACTACTTGTTTAATTACTAATTGGTTAAAATAATAATTCAGATCATTCTTTTGTTTGATATAACAGCAAAATTGATTCCACAGGTTTGATCAAATGTCTGTGACAATCTAATGAAAAACCATTCTGAATAATCATTCACAGGTATTAAATCAATGTATATGATTGTATAATGAATAATTCTAACTAATCATTCATTCCTTTCACTTAACAGTTGATTTGCGTGCCGCTCTCAGACATCGCTGGCCTGGCCGTGCCGTGCTACTACCCTCGTCCCGGGAGGTAGCCACCGCTCCCTCCCCGGCTCGGGGGTTGCCATCTCCGCAGGTGAGTGTCGGTCCTTCCCAGCCTTCACTCACTGCTGCGCGATTTGGTCGCTGGCATGGCACGGCTAGGCTGGCCGGCCGCGCGGGTTCGGTCCCAGGCTGGCAATACTGACGACAACGGCAACGGCGGCACCGCCTGTCGTTTTGCCCTGGACTCCCGGCCATCTCACCTGCCCCCCACCTCCCCCTGCCCTTCTCTCGTCTCACCTACACTCACTGAACCACAACCATCGCCTCACTGCTGCTGCTGCCACCAAGGCAGGCATTCTCCGCTGCCGCCGCCACATCCATCGAGGCTCCCAGCAACATCAACACCGGACTCTACACCACCCCTCCCCGTTCGCTGACTCTGTGTTCCATGTTACTTGTTGTTGTTACTTGTTGTTTTTGTGTGTCCCCATGTGTATCATATATTGTCAGCGTCTTTGAGCCTTGGAAAAGCGCTATATAAATGTAATAAATTATTATTATTATTATTATTTATTCTACAGGTTGTAATTAATATTTGTAATTTACATCTTTTATTTCAGTTAGGTCATTTCCACAGCTTTTGATTAGGAATAGCAGAATAGTTTGTATTGATAATTAAGCAGTAGAAGGGTTTTTTGTAAATCAGTGAATACTTAGGTGTTGACCAGCCTTTGTGATTTAATAATGGTGTTGACCAGCCTTTGTAGTTTAATACTTAAGTTGACCAGAACTGTAATTAGTATTGAATGAGTAATTAAGTGACATATATTCATAAACAATTAGGAAAAACATTTAAGTATAAAGTACTTACACAGAGATTAGATTTAAGTTAATACTACACTGACATACACAAGAGGCAAATCTGTTATCCTGAGTTGTAGGGTTCTGTGTGGACAGTTATACAGTTAAATTGGACTAGCATTTTTATAGCAAACAAGGCAATAAGGAAGGTGGGTTGTAAGAAAAGTACACCTTATCCCATATAGTATATTTTCAGCATATTGAGCATTAGAAATCAATCAACTTAAAATGGGGACAGATTCAAGTAAGATGTTAAAAGATATTAGTGAACATAGTGGTGTATTGTCTACACTATCCCCCATGGCTATAGTAGAAAAAATGAATCCTCTTGTTAAGGTAATTAGCAAAATGTCAACGAAATGGAATATTCGTTGGGCAGACATTGAACAACCCTGGCCAAAAGAGGGCACCTTTGACTTACAAGTTATTGCAACTTTAGAGGTACTTATTGGGACTTATAAAGCACATCAAAAAGGAAAGATTAGATCAGAGAAACGCAAGTTAGAATTAGCCATTTTAAAGCTATTTAAGGTAGAGGGGCAGAAAATAGCATCAGCTTGGAATGAGAAAACAGCACAGATGGGAACGGAAAAGAAAAATGAATTGGCCAAAACACTCGAGGAGAAATTGAACATTCCATTCACAAACATGTGTCCAGTCTCCAGTCCCCCTCCATATGCTAAGGCACTGGAGGACCATTCCCAGAAGAAGAAGAAGGAGCCAAGGGGAAAAGGGGAGGACAAGAGTGACAAGGAAGATGACAGCGAAGATGGCAGTGAAGAATCAAGTGATGACGACAATGCAGATGGAGGCTACAACGCTCAGGTCAGGAAGATGATAGCCACAGCCGAAAAGAAAGGTGGGAGAAAACGCCAAGAGAAAGCGGAAAGAGAGGAAGAAAGACACCACAGACGGCTGAAGGAGCAACGAGAAAGGGAGGAAGAGGAAGATTGTCATAGAATGTCATCAAATACATTAAAGAACTGTCCAGTGCTGATTCGGGGTAACAAGATAGAATATCGTCCTTGGAATCATACAGATCTGTCTGAAGTGATAAAAAAGCTCCCAGTCCTGGAGGATGGTGGCCACCCGTGGACAACAGAGGTAGACGTGAGACGCAAGCAGCAATAGGAGACCTGAAGAGACTCTTAGCTTCAATTGCAGGGTTAGATACCATGCAGGAGATATTGATGAAGGCAGGACTTCATAAATATATCAATACATCAGTCTATGACCCAGAGCTCCGTTGGCTGAATTGATTGCCCTCACAGAAGCATGCAACTTGGGAACCGGACGGAGAGTGACAGTGTACACCGACTCTGCCTATGCACATAATGTTTGTCATTTTAATGGAGCTGTATGGAAGGGGCGGGGTTTTAAGAAAACTGATGGTTCGCCTATACAGCACCACGCACAAATCATGAAACTGTTACAGGCCATGATGAAGCCAAAGGAATTAGCCATAGTGAAGTGTGCCGCACACAGCTCTGATTCATCACATGTCGTACAGGGATGAGGTAGAGCAATTGAGCAAGCTGTGCAAGGTTAACAACCTGCTGCTAAACAAGTCAAAGACCCAGGAATTCATCGTAGACTTCAGGAGGAAAAAGTCTGAGATCCAGCCCCTGCTCATCGACGGAGAGAGCGTGGAGATAGTCTCAACCCTCCGATTCCTGGGACACAACATGCGGGATGACCTGGCCTGGAAGGACAACACTAAAGGCACCATCAAGAGGGCACAACAGCGGCTATACACCCTGAGATGCCTCAGGAAACAACACAACAAGCAGGAGATACTGGTGGCCTTCTACCACGGCGCAGTGGAGAGCATCCTCACCTTCGGCATCTCCAACTGGTTCCACAGCTGCACAACAGCGGAGAGAAACGAGCTACAGAGAGTCGTGAGAACAGCACAGAAGATCACCGGCGCCCCCCTCCCCTCTCTGGAGGAGCTGTACAAAACACGCTGTCTCAGGAGGGCCTCCAAGATCTCCAAGGACCCGACCCACCCTGGGCACGAACGCTTTGTCAAGCTGCCCTCGAACAGGAGGTACAGGACCCCGGCCGCTAAGACAAACAGACTGAAGAACAGCTTCTACCACAGGGCCGTCAAGGCCCTGAACACAGAAAAGGCCTAAGTTCTGGGCCCAGGACAGTCCGGACTCCGGACGGATTGTATGGCAGCTAGTGCTGAGGCACAAACATGTACATTTTCAAGCCTGCAAACTGTGACACTTTAAAATAATGTGAAAAAATACTTTTTGTGCAATATGACAACCCTAGTTGACTATCTGTGCAGTATAGTACAGTGGATTGTGTACATAGCCTTTATTGATGTAAACCAGCTCCTTACCTTCTTGTGATTTTATGCATCTATGCTCTTTCTAAAATGTGTTTTCTTTTTCCTTTCCTAAACACCAGGGGAGCCACCCCTCCTAAATTTCGTTGTTTGGTACCTGTACTGTAGCAATGACAAATAAAGTCCATTCCATTCCATTCCATTCCATGTCACACAGGGTAACAGGGCTGCAGATGATGCAGCCAAAGCCATTACAGGAGCAGACAAGGCAGGTAAAGTTCTTCTGGTCGCACATGAAGTGCAATTACAGGGCATGGTCACACTTGAGGATTTATTGATGTTACAGAGTAGAGCAACTACGTTAGACAAGAACGTTTGGCTAGCAAGGGGGGCAAGTCAGGATGACACAGGTCTATGGAGGAATCATGAGGGGTTGGTTGTAGCACCCTCAGATTTATTAGGCATGTTAATACGGGAAGCTCATGGGATAGCACATGTGGCTAGGGGGGAGGTAAGACGCAAGATCACCAAGGAATATGGGTTTTGGAGTCCATTTAATGGAACAGATTGACCATGCTATAGGTCGATGTGGGGTCTGTTGGAGAAACAACATCAGAGTGGATACACCAGTGGTGTCTGGGCATATCCCTACCCCAATTGGGCCACGGGTGGTGGACAGGGGGGTGGATGTACAGAGTAGGCAGGATGTTGTGCCAACAGGTGCCGAGGTTCCCAGAGAACCTGAGAAGGAGGAGCTACGACGAGATGCTGTGGTGTTGCCAGAGCCAGTGGCAATGCCAGTGGAATTGCCAGTGGCAATGCCAGAGTTACAGCCAGTGACATTACCGGCAATGCCTGAAACCAAGGTGACAGTGGAAAGCTGTCCAGATGCCAATGAACCAGAAACCAACGAAGCAGAGAGTGTTGACAGTCTGGAGGTCCAGCCTGGGAGTGTCCAAAGCCTGGACACCTGTGCTACTGGGGATGCTGGTGTGTGCCTGCATCATGCTTCAGATAATGCTGAGGGCGACTCCCCAGACCTTGATCAGCGTGGGAGGGGACCAGACAACTGCCTGAACCTGAATGACACTGACAGACGACCAGTTAGGAAGAGATTAAAGACTACGCATAGGGTAGTGAAGCAGCAGATCAAAGGGAACGACGGGAATGGACAGCAGATGATAGCATGGCTGGAAACGGTCTTAGGAGCATGGGAAACTTATTTTGCTAAGATAGGAGCACCTATTATAGCAGACATGATTTTTGACTTTCTTAGGAGACAGGGCCTCATTGACTGTTTTTGGAAAATCAGTCACTCAGTCCACGTTGATGAACTTTTCAGAAGACTAGTCCTCATCTGAGGTGAAGATCTATGCATTCATGCTATCTCTTTGTCCTGTGCTTACTGTTGGGGAATTTTGTGTTATGATAACTGAATGTGATTATTTGTGTATTGTTTGTTTATTTCTATATCGTATGTGATTGATGTCAGTTGAGAAGTGATGTGGTGGTTATGCAAAGATAGGAAAGAAGTTCTGTTCCTAGCCCAACGAAGAAAAAGCTCCTGACTATGGAAAGGTTATCAATCTGAGACAGCGCTAAAGGTTGTTCTCCAACTGGGTTCAAGTGCTAGTAACCTCTGACCCTGAAGATTCAAGAACAAAGAAGACGTCGGTCGTTGGAAGTTTTTGTGTTGAAATATGTATGATGTACTGTGTTTAGATTAATTTGTATTGTTATTTTTAGGATTCTTTTTTGTAGTTGATTGTTTTGTATTTGGTTTATATGATATTTTTGGTTGCTGGTACTGGTGCTGGGTTGGTCTGTGTTATTATGTTTCTTGTGTGTTGGTGTAGTTTTTCTGTCTGTTGTTGTTTGTGTTTTTTGGTTTCTTAGCTGCAGTATGTGGGCTTTTGTGTTTTTGTTTTTGTTTTGTGGTCGTTTATTAATATGTAGTATATTTTTACTTGATTGCACATGTATGTGGTGTGGGCCTGTTCTACTGAAGATGGGGGTTTTATGACGACCTTATGCTCAGGACACTGCCTCAGGAAATGACTGTCCTTATATGGTCATCTGAGGAATGACTTCCTGTGAATCTGCCCTAGCCTTTGAATGAATGAATGAATGAATGAATGAATGGACTTTATTGTCATTGCTACAGTACAGGTACCAAACAACGAAATTTAGGAGGGGTGGCTCCCCTGGTGTTAGGAAAGGGAAAAAAAAAAACTTTTAGAAAAAGAATAAAATCACAAGAAGGTAAGGAGCTGGTTTACATAAATAAAGGCTATGTACACATAAATAAAGGCTATGTAACCTGGAATGACTTTAGGCCAGGTGACATCATATTGGGGTCTCCTACTTTTCACACCTCAACCATCTATACAGTGAAGGTGATAGGATCATTGTTGTAGATATTTGCATACGGGACATAAAGGGGAGAGCACAGGGGCAGATCGCTCTCTGATTCACCCCAGCTGACCAGCAGACCAGAATCCAGCTCTCATATCTTGTATACCTGTGCTTTGTTTAAATAAATCATCTTAAACTCAGAATTGATTCTTTGATCCATAACCAACAAAGGAAATTAACCTCACAGTCTGTACTGCATAAGGCCATAACACCTTGGGTAGCTTGCTCTCTAATAACATGCATCGAGCCATGTCAAAGAGAGTCCTAAACTGGCGTTCTGCAGTGCCATTCTGATGTGGCGAATATGGAGATGATGTCTCATGTCTGATACCATTTCTTCTCAGTAGCCCTTGGTACTCTTTCCCTGTAAATTCAGTACCATTATCTGACCTGATACGTCTGATCCTTCCATACGGGGCGGTGTCAGCTATGAACTGCTCTGTCGCCTGTACAGTATCACTCTTGTGCTTAAGAAAGTAGAAAACACAGTACTAGTATAGTCATCTGTGAACGAAAGTGCAAATCTGTCCATCTATGGACACTGGGTCAATTGGACCCGCTAGGTCTGTGTGCACCAACTCTAGAGCATTTTTGGCCCTTCTATCAGGCTTCCTGTTGAAGCTCTGTACAAACTTTCCCCGAGTGCACACTTCACAGTTCAGGTTAGACTTATCAATTTTCCCCTTAATTGACATACCATCAACAACATTCTGGAGTTTCAGAACATCCTCAAAATTACAATGTCCTAGAATGTCATGCCATGTCTTTAGATCAAAACAGCTCTTACTTTGATCACATTGGTCATCCACTGTGGGCAAATAATATAGTCTATTATGCTCATGGATGTGAAATGCAGTACCGTCTCTGTGCTGTAGGATGTCTTCTCCTGTTCTGAAGATCACAGTTGCCCCAGTGTCTGTGGCTGCTCTCACAGAGAAGATGTCCTGGGGGAATGAGGGAATGTACAGCGCCCCTCGCAGCGTTGTAGTCAGTCGCCTCCCTCGGCTGTCCATCAAGCACACCTCCGCATCTCCTCTGCGCTCTGCGACCCCTTTGCTCCTCGTGCCGTCCGCCAGCTCCACGCAGTGCGTCTCGGCCTGGAAACCGTCATCGAACACCTTGAACCTGGCCAGGTCGGTGATAATATGCGCAGTCGCACCGGTGTCCACCATCAGGCCCCTCGTAACACTGCGTCCTGGCTTGTATTTAGCCAGAAACGCGTAAGTGTTGTCATGACCACTCACTTGGTCGGACACCCCTCGCGCGTCGTCCTGGTCTGGTCTCCTTTTGCAGGCGGCTCCTTGATGTGTGGAGCTCCTACAGTGGTTACACCACACCTTGCGTCAACAGGTCCTTTTGATATGTCCCTTTTGGCCACATTTGTAGCACACAATGTCTGTTCGCTGTGCGCTCTGGCTACGTGCGCTTTGGGCGTTCTGGGCACCCCGGTCAGACAGGGCTTGGGCTCGCATAACATTGTCCTCCGACGCCGTTACGCGCATTTTCTCCGTGTCCTCAAAACTCCTGAGCTTAGTTTTAAACTCAGAAAAAGGCATGGTCTCGTCACTGTGTGACATGTATCGCAAAGGGTTTAAATGACTCGGGCAGTCCTTTCAATACCATAGCCACAAGTAGGCTATCACTCAAAGTCTCATCTGCATTCCTCAGTGCAGTTATTGCCCTTTCTGCACGAATGATATAGTCGGTCACTGTTTCACTGTTAGACTTTTGCAGTGTGGTCAACTCTGTATAGAGACTTATAACCCTTGGCTTCCCTGAACCCGCATAATAATTGCGCTATATCTCTAGGGCTTTTCGTCCGTCATCTGGTGCGTCTCGCATTATGAGCGACAAACTTTTGTCATCTAGAAACTAGTGTTGTTCCGATACCATTTGTTGATCCCGATACCGATACCGATACCTGACCGTGCAGTACTTGCCGATACCGAGTACCGATCCGATACCACGGCGTTTGAAAAAACAAAACAAAAAAACATGTTTTTTGAGCCGCATACTCACCTCGATGTAAAATTATTGCTAACACTTAGTCTGGCACTGCTCAAAACCTTTGTAAAACAGGAAAAAATACCAACAGAGAGTGAATGCTATAGAACTTTTTTTTATTGTCTACCTGGTATGGTGACAAGAAAATCAACCCCTTATAAAACCTGAAATGTGGCTCTCACAGATGCCAATCAGTGCAATAGCCATTTAAGATATAAAACAGTCGTAGTAGTAGTAGTGCAACAGCAAGTGAACATTTACAAACAAAATAACTTTAAGATATAAAACAGTCGTAGTAGTAGTGCAACAGCAAGTAAACAATTACAAACAAAATAACTTTAAGATATAAAACAGTCGTAGTAGTAGTGCAACAGCAAGTGAACATTTACAAACAAAATAACTTTAAGATATAAAACAGTCGTAGTAGTAGTGGGGCTCCTCCTCGACGGTCTGGAACCTTTTGTCGACAGCCGCTAGTAGGGTTGCTTTCATTGTTTTTATCCCGCTGTCCTCCTCGGTCTCTCGGGTCAACAGTCGCTTCAGTACCACCACCGTGGGGATGACTTCAGACGCGATGGAGGTGCTAAAGCTGATTTGTTTCGTAATCTCCTCGAATGGAGCCAGGACGATGTTTACTTTTTCAAGTAAAGCCCACTGGTTGGTACTCAGGGCGTGTTTGTTTTTCAGCATGCGTGTTTGTTTTTCCGCGATAGTGAAAAGCTGCCACGCCATTGGTTGAGAGCAGCTGCTCTGGGCCAATAGCGTTCCAGCAGAGGAGCATGCCTGGGCATGTCTGGGCATGTCTGTGTTAGGAAGGCCGTGTCAGGCTACTATAGCAGACAAGCTGAGAAAAACGCAACGTGCTGCGTTTGAACAAGAGTTTGGTATCGGGTGTTATTATTTGTTAGTACTCGCCGATACCGATACCAGCATTTTTGTGCGTATCGGTGGCCATGACGATACTAGTATCGGTATCGGAACAACACTACTAGAAACTGAATGAGCTCTGCGTAAATCTCTGCATTTTTCTCCTCATCTTCTCTCAACTCCTGAGCCGAAGCTGTTAAGGGAAGGTCTGTTTTGAGAGTGTCTTTCAGTTTCTGTAGCCGGAGATGGCCCATGAACTTTGTTTCCCACAGTTCGTACCTTTCCTCATCTCCATCAAATGCTAGTCGAGACCAGACGCAAACTTCTTTCCGATTGTCTCGCCATGGTAGCACTCTGGGCCCATAACCTGTTAAACGTTGCCTGATTTATTTCAATCGCCGATATACTAAGCCACCTATAGTGGAACGGCCCCCAGGTTTGTTATTGTATTTGTTTGTGGTGGATGTTGTATGCCTGTGAACAGGGGGCCGTTCCACTAAAGGTGGCTCAGTATATCGGCGATTGAAATAAATGCGGCGATCAGGCAACTCGGGATTGGAATTCAAGCCTCAGGTGATTCCTCGAACGAGGATCAGGCTTGTGTTATGAGTGTTCACAGAACACCGGCTTACAAATCTTCGATATGGGCGCATGCACGCAGACATAAAGAGCCCTGAAGAGTCGATCTGTCGAAATGAAGATACTCCACTCTGCAGGGGTACTACATTTGCGCAGCATTCCGAATTATTGATTTTTATGAAGACGGAAAAATAAGATGTAAAATAGTGCAATACTGCCGCAATTAACAAGGCGAGGGAAATGGTTTGGCAATAAATTGCTGACCGATTAAATGCGTAGGTCAATCACTTAGTCAAGTCTCGAACACGCAACCTTTGGAACTCTAGTTATCTGCCTTTACCACTGCGCCAGCCAGACCGATGTGATGACAGCAATGCAAGTTGAAACAAAGACTTTTTTTTTTACACTCTTTTATTTATTGATCTATCGATCTATCTATCACACTTTCAAAATATCAAGTTATCTATCACACAATCAAACTATCTATCGATCGATCACACTTTCAAAATATCAAATTATCTATCTATCACACAGTCAACCTATCCATCTATCTATCTCGTGTGAAGTGGGAACTAATATTTCCTAAAAGAGGAACTGTCGTTCGGGATGTAGTTTCCGCCTGTGAGCCTTTTTTGACGCGCGTCTTACTTTAGCCAGTGTTTTAGCCTGGTCGCGACCAGGCTAATTATATATGACTCAGAAGGAGCTCAACCAAGCAGCGAATTATTTGAGCCACATTGATGGAACCGAACGCAAGCTAACATTATCGAGGCTTAGAACTTTATCGAGGCTTAGAAGATAATCGACCTTAGTGGAATGGGCCCCAGGTCACACTTGAAAATGAGCCCTTGGGGCTCAATGTGTTTTTTACCTGTATAAATAAAGGTTAAAAAAATAATAAATAAATGTACAAAATTACTTATCACTGTAAAAGGCATACTTTGTAGGCTCTAGCCTCATTTCCTCATTATCTTGTACATCAATTATTACATACATATACAAATTGTTACCAAATCTGTAACCCTTTCAAATACATACATACATGTATTCTCATAATAAGAGTTTAATTGAACGAACAACTTGAACCCATGGAATTTCATGGATAAATGTCCAGTGACAGTACATATTATATACAGGTAGGTCCATATATATTTGGACACTGACAGAGTAATTTTGTCTCTGCACACCACCACAACAGACTTGAAATGAAACAATCAAGGTGTGCTTTAAGTGCAGACTTTCAGCTTTAATTTGAGGGTATCTACATCCAAATCAGGTGAACAGTGTAGGAATTACAACAGTTTCTACATGTGCCCCAAAAGTAATTGGACAAACTAACAATCATAAATCAAATCATTGTCACTTTTAATACATGGTTGCAAATCCTTTGCAGTCAATGACAGCCTGAAGTCTGGAACCCATAGACATCACCAGACGCTGGGTTTCGTCCCTGGTGATGCTCTGCCAGGCCTCTACTGCAACTGTCTTCAGTTCCTGCTTGTTCTTGGGGCATTTTCCCTTCAGTTTTGTCTTGAGCAAGTGAAATGCATGCTCAATTGGATTCAGGTCAGGTGATTGACTTGGCCATTGCATAACATTCCACTTCTTTGCCTTAAAAAACTCTTCGGTTGCTTTCGCAGTATGCTTCGGGTCATTGTCCATCTGCACTGTGAAGCCCCGTCCAATGAGTTCTGAAGCATTTGGCTGACTATGAGCAGATAATATTGCCCAAAACACTTAAGAATTCATCCTGCTGCTTTTGTCAGCGGTCACATCATCAATAAATACAAGGGAACCAGTTCCATTGGCAGCCATACATGCCCACGCCATAACACTACCACCACCATGCTTCACTGATGAGGTGGTATGCTTTGGATCATGAGCAGTTCCTTTCTTTCTCCATACTCTTCTCTTCCCATCATTCTGGTACAAGTTGATCTTTGTCTCATCTGTCCATAGGATGTTGTTCCAGAACTGTATAGGTTTTTTTAAGATGTTTTTTGGCAAACTCTAATCTGGTCTTCCTGTTTTTGAGGCTCACCAATGGTCTTGTGGTGAACCCTCTGTATTCACCCTGGTGAAGTCTTCTCTTGATTGTTGACTTTGACACAGATACGCCGACCTCCTGGAGTGTTCTTGATCTGGCCAACTGTTGTGAAGGGGTTTTTCTTTACCAGGGAAAGAATTCTTCTGTCACCCACCACAGTTGTTTTCCGTGGTCTTCCGGGTCTTTTGGTGTTGCTGCGCTCAGACCAGCGCGTTCTTTCTTTTAAAAAATGTACCAAACATTTCATTTGGCCACACCTAATGTTTTTGCTATTTCTCTGATGTGTTTGTTTAGATTTTTCAGCCTAATGATGGCTTGCTTCACTGATAGTGAAGCTCTTTGGACCTCATATTGAGAGTTGACAGCAACAGATTCCAAATGCAAATAACACACTTGAAATTAACTCAGGGGTGCAAACTGGTGATGGTCCAAAAAGGTGACACATTTGTTTTTGCCTGATAACAAAGCATAGCAGTGGTAGATGGATAGCTCTAGCATTAACAGTGGTCTAACAATGATGCACGTGTAAGTAGCGATGGCCCTGAACTTAACACCCGCATAATTAATGTAAGCAACCTGTTCTCAAAGTAATTATGCAGGTTCCTGCAGGTTTCAACAAGTTATATTTAAGACCCTTTTAAGACCAGTTTTAATATAATTTAAGACCTATTGAGCAAGTATTGGTATTAGACTCGCATTCGTTGAATCTTTTCATTAGCAATGCTAGGTGATCTGTTCTGTTGCATATAGAACAATGATAATGTAAGTTAGCCTACTCTACCAATTTCTTGATTCATTTTCATTGCTTCAACACAATACTAGATATAATAGCATAAATAACAGAATCAACTCACACACTTACTTGCACTCAAAAGTGTAAAGGTTCAAATGTATTTGCATAGCCTATACTGAGATATGACACACACACACACACACACACACACACACACACACACACACCTCTCACTGGTACACACACCTCTCACAGGCACACACACACACACACACCTCTCACAGGTGGGCCACACACCCACTATATTTACTAAAACACAAGGCTGGATTACTGCAACGCACTCTTCATCGGGATTCCTGGCAAGAGCATACAGAAGCTGCAATACCGCCAGAACAGCGCTGCCAGGATCCTGATGAGTCCGCAAATACGAGCACATAACCCCCATTCTACACATCAAAAAGGCCTTTGGCTGCTAAACCTGTGTCCATTCTTGTGATTTCTTTTGTGCTTTTTTACTATGTTTTTAGGCTGTTTTTCTTTTTCTTTTCTTTTTTAACTCTGTAGCACTCAGATTATTTTGAATGAAAAATGCAATACAAATAAAAAGCATTATTATTTATTATTATATCCCATATCCCAACCATATCCCTACGGCTTCGTTCACATGGCAGGTCTTGATGCTCAAGGAGGACAATAACAATGACGTCAGGACGTCACGCGCAGCGCACTGTTTACGGAAGTAACCATGGATAACATGACGGATAACGTTACAACCGGTTTCATTTTCAAGTTTTTGTGCAGCGGAAGTCTGCAAAGATACTACGGAGCCCCCCTGGGGTCACCTAGGAGAGAAGAAAAAAAAAGAGTAAACTGTGCGCACAGTTTAGTAAACTGTGGCCTCAGATTCATAAACTGTGCGCACAGTTTAGTAAACTGTGGCCTCAGATTCATAAACTGTGCGCACAGTTTAGTAAACTGTGGCCTCAGATTCATAAACTGTGCGCACAGTTTAGTAAACTCACTCCGCAAATCCCTCCGCAAATCACTCCGCAAATCACTCCGCACCTGACGTAAACTGAGGACTCCCTACTCCTGCCCGTCCGCGGCACATGTTCGGCAAGTTCATACAGTCAGCATCCCACTTTCCCAAAATTCACGTTGTTGTAACTGGTAAGTAGACTAATGTTATAACCTACATAAATTACACGTATTTACATTCATCCAGGATTCTATTACTGTAACATTGAGTGTTAAGGCCAATGCACACAGCGTGCGATTTCTGTTGCGCGTCAACATTCCATTTTGAAGTTTGAATGGAAGTCTATGAGAACATCGCATTTCAACACACACGGCCCCGATTTTAATCGCACGGCGAAAATTCGATTCCATTCATTTTGAATGGGACAAAGCACACGGCGTGCGAGTTTTGTCGCACTGTCAAATTTGTGCTTTTTCCCATTCAAAATGAATGGAATCGAATTTTCGCCGTGCGATTAAAATCGGGGCCGTGTGTGTTGAAATGCGATGCTCATAGACTTCCATTCAAACTTCAAAATGGAATGTTGACGCGCAACAGAAATCGCACGCTGTGTGCAGAGCCCTTTAGGTTGTTGAATAATTGTCTGGACAATTGTCTGGCTAGCTACCAGCTCCCAAGCAGCAACGTTTATAGATGAGATTTTGAAATTCTGTAGACATTTTTACCAATATATTGCATTAGGCTACACAGATGTTTATTTCATGTAGGCTACTTAGACTGGGCTAGATATTTTGGGATAAATTAAGATTACTTTAGTTATGCATATAGGGAGAAAATAGAATAATATAATTGAGTGGAATTGAATTTAGTGTTGCTAGGATTATAAATCAAGGTTAAAATAACTGATGATCACTTAACTGTACCTTTTGCATGGTTACTTATGCAGTTTGTCTGTTTTTCCTCCCCAGAAATTGATTCCCAGCGAACTTGTGCCAGTAGCCTTCCGCTCTGTAAGTCAGAAGTGTGTTTCTTTGATTCTTCCTCTCATCTCATCCATCTTAGCTGATGCCTCCCTACCCCTCACCATTTGTCTTTCCCTCTGTTTATTCACTTTTCACTACTGTTCAGTTTTGTAACTCAGAAATCTACAGTAGGCTATTACTGTAGGTATTCAAATACATTGTTGAGGTGAGGAGAGGTCTGAGTCCATCTACAGCTAGGGATGATGCCATACCTTTTTTTAGTCACTGAATTGTATTTCTTTGATAGAATGGATGAGTTGGATAAAGAGTGGATCACCTTTTTACGTGAGCAACGGAGGTTGGATGAGAGGGTTATCTCAACGTTCATCAATGAAAAGGTATGCAATGTTAGCTAGCTATAAAGGAGGTATAGATTAAGGTCACCGTGACCTCACTTTTGGCCTTGTCAATGTGACATTTCAGGAACGGCTTGAGGAATTGTTTTCACAATTGGCTACTTGGGACTCATTTAATATAATACATTAAGCCTTCACTACATACTTTTTTGAGTCTAGACAGAGGATGTAGGCCTAAACAACAACCTGACTCTTGTTGGCGGGGCATACATCCACAAAGCAGTATTTCTAGTTGGAATATTGTAGTTTCCAGACTGGAAAAGGGATTGGGGCACACACACAGGACTTTGGAAAGAGGGTGAGGGCATGCAAAGAGGGTGAGAGGCACAAGTTCCATAATGTTTTTGTTTTTCAGATTGACTGCTATGCTGTCCATGGGATGACAGATGACGAGCTAATGAGTTATGTACCCAAGATTGGAGACCGGATAACTATTCGGCAGTACTGCAGAAGAGAAGTAGCTGCACTTGAAGGAACCACCACAACTGTCTCCAAAGCTACAGAAAGGTTGATGTCCAAACTAAAACAAAGACGGGGCACTAAAAACACTGAAGATGTTTATTCTGGAAAACGGGCCTGCAAAACCAAAAACACTGAAGGGGATGATCGCGCTGGAAAAATGTGGGGGAACAAAAATGCTTCCAAAGTGAAGCGCACTTACCAAATGGGGTTGTTTGAAGAAGTTGGGGGCTCTTTCAATCAAGTGAAAGGGAAAAGAGGAGGCGGCACTAGACACCTACAAGCAGAAAAGAACACCACAATGGCAGAGTTGGTTGAAGTAGGAAAAGCTCTTTTTTTCCCTCACGGGAAAAGTAAGCTTGGTGATTTGAATGAATTTGATTTCACAATTAGGGACTTCACCGAAGTGGAGCTTGATCCATTGCTGAGTCTGGGTCAACTGTATGAAAGTCTAAAAGTAAAAATGTTGAGAGTCTACCTATCTTGTAAAGCAAGGTCTGACACTGGAACACCTTCTCCGCCTGCAGCTGTTTCTCCGCCTGCAGCTGTTTCTCCGCCTCCAGCTGCCTCTCCACCTACTTCTCCACTTGGATTTGGTTCTGCTCCTGCTTCTCCACCACGGTTTGATTCTCTACCTGCTTTTTTACCTGGATTTGGCTCTCCACCTACTTCTCCACTTGGATTTGGTTCTGCTCCTGCTTCTCCACCAGGGTTTGATTCTCTACCTGCTTTTCTACCTGGATTTGAATCGCCACCTGCAACTGCTTCTCGGCCTAGACTTGCTTCTTCACCTCCATCTGCAGCTGCTTCTACCTCTACAGCTGCTTCCACAGGGGGCAGGCACCCCATTATAGTTGATGAGGAAATACAGATAGGCTACTCCTTTATGGATGACACCATCAGTCTGGATGATACCCTACCACTAGATAATATATCATACCCTCTGGAAAGTGCAACAGTTGAACCTCCCAAGGTCACAAAGCTAAGGCTTCACAGGGGAAATGTGTTTGAAGAGTTAAATGCTGCCTGTAAGGATGGTCGTCTATCTGTTGATGACACTCTCTTGGAGGTGGCGATGGTTCTACCCAATGGTACCACAGAGAAGGGAGAAGACACTGGTGGAGTCCTGCGTGATGCTTTAAGTGAATACTGGGAGACCTTTGTTATGAAATGCACTTGCGGAAACGCTGTGAGAATACCTATGACAAGACATGACATGACAGATGAATGGGAAAACGTAGCTAAAGTAATGGTCATAGGCTACAACATTGCCAATTATTTCCCTGTAGTACTGGCCAAGCCCTTCCTCTTCTACTGTCTTGGACAACAAATCATGGATGATGACCTGTTTTCAACGTTTTTAGAAACAGTTCCCACTGAAGAAAAGGACGTTTCTGAGCAAGCAATGAAGGACTTCAAATCAATTTCTGGAACAGAGGAATGGATGGATTTCCTAGAGGCACATCATGTAAAACGTCTTGTCACAGAGGAGAATGTCAGGAAGACGTTACTTGAAGTGGCACACAAAGAAATAGTGCAGGATCCAGCATATATAGCTGACTGTTGGAGCACTGTGTTGAAAGGGCTGAAACTGCCCCCAGGGGGAATGGATGAAGTGATGACCAGCCTCACTCCTACAAGCAGGAAAGTTGTAGCCAAGCTACAGTATGAGAACCTCAACAAAAGAGAACAGGAGATTCTGGATTTCCTGAAGAAGTTCATCAGGACCTGTAGCGAAGCTCGGCTCAGGAAATTTCTCAGATTTTGCACCGGTAATTCTGCAAGAAAGTTTCAGTTATTTGATAGTATTAACCTGTTCCTTTGAAGTCTGTTCAGTGCTGTAAAAATGTATTGACTAATACTAATCAGTCAATTAATTGACTAATGGGTGGCATCCATACCATTTTGTGTTGTCTTTAATAGGTGCAGACCTCCTGGTTGCCAAGGAAATCCACATCCGATTTGTTGAGCCTAAGAGTACCTTTACAAGAAGCCCCCAGTCCAACACATGTGGGTGTGTGTTAAAAGTCCCAAACAACTATGGATCATACCTTGAATTGGCAGAAGAGTTCACTAGCGTCCTTGATGCAAACGTGTGGGTGATGGACATTATTTAGTGGTAAGTGTCAGGTGTGTGAGTTCAATGTACATGATTGGGTATGTACATCTACAACTGCATGTAGCTCATGTTATGCTTCTCTATTCTACTGTAGGTAATTCACCATCTCTCTGGAGGTCCCCAGGAAACGGTGTTGTTGTGGCAGAATGGCACCTTCATTCTCTCTCTTTCCGTAATTCTGCTTACCCTGAGTTTCTTTCATGTTATGTTATTAACAGTATATCAGGGTCCTCAAACAGCATGCACATTCGTCAATTATTCAACAAAAAAGGGGACTTTATTTATTTTTTGTACATTCATTTTATTATTTCCACTGCCAGGGTTAAGTTTACCCTGGGTTAGTTTCATGTTTAACAGCATATCAGGGTTCTGATTAACAGTATATCAGGGTGCTCAAATAACATGCACAAGTCAATGTGGGGAACATGGCGCGTTCCGACCTGCAGAGGGAGCCACAGGACGGTTGGTGAAGGGATCCCTTCACCAACCGTCCTGTGGCTCCCTCTGCAGGTCGGAACGCGCCATGTTCCTCACAGTCAATTATTCAACAAAAACGTGGCATTATTCTTTGTTATTTATTTGATTATTTCCAGTGCTAAGGTTCAGCTTACCCTGAGTTTCTTTCATGTTATGATATTAACAGTATATCAGAGTTCTCAAATAACATGCACATTAGTCAATTTATTAAACAAAAATGACTTTAATTTTGTTTTGCCATTTATTTGATAATTTCCACTGCTAAGGTAAATGCATTATATTCTGTAGTTTTACTCAAGATACTGACATCCCAGGTTTGTCCATCACCCTTTCAAAATAATAAGAGTCTGAGTCTATGAAGAGGCTGCTTGGAGCTGGCCCATGTGAATGTATTCCAGAGCCTGGTGATGGTCCTCATATGAATCTCACTCACTCAACATTTACAAGTGCAGACAATTCTTCCCTCAAGGAAATGTAGAGGTCAATTGCCATGAATGCATCCACAGGAACATGGAGATTGTTTTGTGCCATTATGTGGGTGCACAGGGTGAAAACGTCCTCATCACAAGCTATGTCATGGCGGTGGATACAGTCGCCTTCACAGTTGGTACGATTTTCCTCAGACACTTGACACAGATTCGCCTGTGCCATACAATTCAGGTATGGTATACATGACATCCGGGCGACCGTGGGGAACAAGCTCATTCCTTGATGGACGAATCAGATGGCTGTTCCAGGTCTCCTTAACTGAATCCAATTCATCCTGCGGACATGATCAGAGTAATACCAAATCAAATTACAAAATTTATTACTGGGAAAAGTTTAGGCCTTTTATTAAAGTATAATCATAGGCCTGTTGGTTAGAGTATTTTAGGCTATACATGTCTACACCATCCATTGTTGATGCCACTTACCTGAATCAAACCAAGGAAGCAGAATAAGATAAGGTTCTTGTCCAAGAAGTCACCATCAAACTGACCTTCATCTTTGAGTCTGTGAAGATGTTGGAGCCAAAACTCCACACACTCTTTACGAAGAAAGCCCCACCAGCTCTCTATTCTTTGATTGCTCGTGCTTTTACCATATATAAAGCTTTTGTTACCACCATGAGCATCATCATCATTGCGACGTAGGTAACGTTGTATATCCCGGATCGTACTGTTTTCTGTTCCCATATCTGCCCTCAGGATACGGGGGCATCCACCAAGCTCCTCTACTGTCTCCAGGTAATAACCTCCTATAACTTTGGGGTCACTGCTGGTACAATATGCATTCAACCATAACATTCTTCGGGAGAATCCGTCTATAGCTCCATTGATGCATATACCGAAAGGCTTCAATTTGTCATAAGAATCAACATGCCATACAAAATTGGGCCCTTTGGCAAAGTATGCTCGTCTGCTCAATCTTCTTTTTCTTCTGAGTGTTGTGCCCTCTGGGTCAAGAGTGGATAGAATTAAGCGGACATCTTCTTTCCGTACACGCAACCCCCTTTCTTTGCATTTAGTGAACATCCACCTGTACCCATGCAGAGACCCTGAGCCTTGGAGCTCCTCCCTTATGAACTGTAGCGTTTCTGTTAAGTTGTCAAAATGTCGACAAAACAGTCCATTCTTCTTCAGGATTCGTTTGAGGGTTTTCAAGCTGAGAACAATCCTGTGTTTTCTGCTCAAAATATGAACAATGTTCTTGTAGTTCAGGCCCAGGTTAAAGTATAGTTTTATTAACTCCAGCTTATCCATAGGAGGATGAAAAAAGACTGCTGATGAGAACTTAGGGTGGAGGGAGTTGATTCGTCCAGCTTTTCACTCAAATATTGCCTAGAGAGAAGCACAAAGAAGAGGGAAGATGAACAATGCTTATTCATGCTGCAATAAATCAAATCTAACTTGGGGGGGTTTAAATAAGTGTTATTCCACAAGTACAGGAACTACAGGTATACATTTTACCTGAAGATAATACACATATATAAAGTACACATATATATTACCTTTGCCTATATATATATATTGAATCAGTTCTTCAATATCTCAACATGTACTAGAAGATACTCAAAGAAGATAATTATATTAATATCACAAAGCACATACAGTACACTCAACAAAGATTTTGGTATTGATAGGACTAGGCGGTTCTGCCTTGAATGGAGACTCCAGGGACCCAAGTACCCAAACTGTGTTTTACCTCCTGAATATGACACCTGGCAATACAATACTACCGATTTCCACTACATGAGGCTTTGTGAAGACAAAGTATTTCCCCATGACATGTATCAGTGTATTGGCAAATTCTACCATTGGGCACAGTTTAAAATGTATTAAAAACAAAACACAAATGACCCCCCCCCCCCTATAAATGACTTATAACTCCATTATTTTATAGGCTACAGTAGTCTTAAGTGTAGCCGACTACCACCAAACTCCCACTAAGACAAAGCAAATCACTGCAAATACTGGATTTAGTAGGCTCTGCCTCAGGCTACTATCAAGCGGCTCATAATGAACGCCCCCAGTTTGGATGGCCAATCTATTACCTCGAAATGGACAAGGCATCAAACTAGGTTGCGTTTCATGACAATCGCGCTGGCAGTCATGTGACATATGCACACACTTCTAAGGTTTGGCTTGGTGTTTATTGTGGCACTGACAAGAGCTGGCTATTTCAAGTCATTGCATGCTTGATATCACGTCAAAGCCTCATTTGTATGCTTGCAAACGATACCAAACCTAACTAGGTACGAGCGCGCAGTGGATGCGCATATGCGATTCAGTCACAGATTTGGGAGGGGGTAGGGTAGGCCTACATTTTAAATCCTAAAATGTTGAAATTATTTCAAACCTATGGGCCCCCTGTGCAATCTGCCACGCGCCTACAGCAGACCCAAACAATCAATTCAAGAACTATAATAACGGTATAACATAAGAACTGAAGCACAATAGAACAGCGCAAACCCATAACTGACTACACCGCCGATGAAAGCTATGTAGGCTATCGTGCCGGACGGGTGGCTGGCAACGCTGAGGTTTTTGCATAAAAAACACAAACAATGCACAGTAAAACGTGGAAATTATAAAAGCACAAAGCTTAATATCTAACTTATATCACTATCAAAGAAGTTGGCTTACCCATTGCGGTCCAGGCTATCAGCTGCAGTTGAATACAGGGAAATGAAGGCGAGACCGCGCGGTTTACGCAAGTGCGGAGTGATTATGAAACTGAGGGCAGGGCACGGTTTATGAATCTGAGGCCACAGTTTACTAAACTGTAAGCACAGTTTATGAATCTGAGGCCACAGTTTACTAAACTGTGCGCACAGTTTATGAATCTGAGGCCACAGTTTACTAAACTGTGCGCACAGTTTATGAATCTGAGGCCACAGTTTACTAAACTGTGCGCACAGTTTATGAATCTGAGGCCACAGTTTACTAAACTGTGCGCACAGTTTACTCTTTTTTTTTCTTTTCTCCTAGGTGACCCCAGGGGGGCTCCGTACTATTCCTTCATTATTTCTTTATCAATTAAGCAGGTAAAAGGTCTGAGTTGATTCCAAGTGTGGCATTTGCAGTTGGAAGCTGTTGCTGTATACGCACAACATGCAGTCAATGGAGCTCTCAATGCAAGTGAAACAGGCCTTCCTTAGGCTGCAAAAACAACACAAAAATCCATGAGAGATATAGCGGGAACATTAATAGTGGCCAAATTAACTGTTTGGTACATTCTGAGAAAAAAAGAACGCACTGGTGAGCTCGGCACCACAAAAAGGTCTGGACGTCCATGGAAGACAAGAGTGGTGGACAGGATCCTTTACATGGTAAAGAAAAACCCCTTCACAACATCCAGCCAAGTGAAGAACAGTCTCCAGGGGGTAGGGATATCATTATCCAAGTGTACCATAAAGGGAAGACTTCACACAAACAAATACAGAGGGTTCACCACAAGGTGCAAGCCATTCATAAGCCTCAAGAATAGAAAGGCCAGATTAGACTTTGCCAAAAATATCTAAAAAAGCCAGCCCTGTTCTGGAAGAGCAGTCTTTGGACCGATGAAACTAAGATCAACCTGTACCAGAATGATGGAAAGAAAAAAGTATGGAGAAGGCTTGGAATAGCTCATGATCTGACACATACCACATCATCTGTAAAAAAAAAAAAAAAAAAGTGGAGGCAGTGTGATGATATGGGCATGCCTGGCTTCTAATGGCACTGGGTCACTAGTGTTTATTGATGATGTGGCAGAAGACAGAAGCAGACGGATGCATTCTGAAGTGTTTAGGGATATACTGTCTGCTCAGATTCAGACAGATTCAGCAAAGTTGATTGGATGGTGCTTCACAATACAGATGGACAATGACCCAAAACATACTGCGTAAGCAACCCAGGAGTTTTTCAAGGCAAAGAAGTGGAATATTGGCCAGATGTCAATCACCAGATCTCAACCCGATCAAGCATGCATTTCACTCTCTGAAGACAAAACTAAAGGCAGAAAGACCCACAAACAAACAACAACTGAAGACTGCTGCAGTAAAGCCCTGGCAAAGCATCAAAAAGGAGGAAACCCAGCATTTGGTGATGTCCATGTGTTCCTTTGCCTGCAAAGGATTCTCAACAAAGTATTAAAAATGAACATTTTATTTATGATTATGTTAATTTGTCCAATTACTTTTGAGCTCCTGAAAATAGGGGACTGTGTATAAAATGGTTGCAATTTCTAAACGTTTCATACAATATTTTTGTTCAACCCCTTGAATTAAAGCTGAAAGTCTGCACTTCAATTACATCTCGATTGTTTCATTTCAAATATATTGTGGTGGCATACAGAGCCAAAATTATGGAAATTGTGTCACTGTCCAAATACTTCCGGACCTAACTGTATGAGCAAGTGGTCAAAAGAAGAAGGATGAGGAAAAAGAGCCAAATGCTTAGCTATGGCTTTTTATAGAGCACTCGCTGCTATACGTCTAGAGAGCAGGGTTGCCAGATGGGGCGGGTTACCGCCGAATGGGCTACTGGATTTAGCGGTTATAGACTGGCAGACCTGCCAACCTTCAGAATTGTTTATGAGTACTACTTTTTTGCGACAAAAAAAATGCATACGCGTTTGTGTGAGGCAAATACACGGACGCTTGTGAAGCAAAAAACACAAGTTAACAGAGTATGGAGGCGATTAGGAATTACAATTATATTGACTATATTGATACACCGGGGCTTGTGGGAAAACATCAGGGGCATGAGAAGTAGCCACCCCCTAGCCCTGCCCCTGATTCACATGCTTTCACCCCACTATGCTTTGCATTATCCCACTCACAGCCATATCATCACATTATTCAACAAATAAAATAGCTATGAAGAAATCCATACAATCATATTCTTTAGAATAATTTGTTTAATATTAAAAGTAAAACATATTACCAATAATGTTTGGTAATTATCAATGCATTATACAAATACATTTTTTTTCTCTGCATCACTCAATAAAATGTATATTTAGGCTGCATGTTGCATCAGTCATCACCTCTTGCAGTGGGACTTGCTCTTGACGGCTTTGCTTCATAAGTTGCTGACTTGGCCTTTCTGAGCAGAGCATCACTGAAGCCTTCCGTGTGACAGACAGTCCCTTATGCAGCCATGCTCACCTTTCGTGTCACCAAGGCGCTTATCATCTCAGTGCTCAGGCTGGCTCTGTATTGGGTCTTGTTTTTGGTAACAAGACTGAAAACCCTCTCACAATCAGCATTGCTATGGAAGACAACCAGTATCCCAAGCATGACTGCTGACAGGTTGGAGAAGACCACCATGCCTCCCCCCACAGCCCCCGACCCTCTCCTCCCCTCTCCAATGTACCGCACCCCTGGCAACAGTAGCCCCCACTCCCCCTGACCCCCTCACACCCCAGCAGCAATTGCCTCCCCTTACCAACACCAGGAGCCAGGGAGCATGCTTCACACCTGGAGACACCTGTACTCACAGCTTTATAACATCTGAGCAGGTGAGAAGGCAGCTCTCCAGGGTGAATGTGAACAAGTCCAGAGGTCCAGACAACATCAACCCCAGGGTTCTGAAGGTGTGTGCTGGAGAGCTGGCGGACACATTCCAACATCTCTTCAGTCTATCTCTAAGACTGAGGAGGGTGCCACAGCTCTGGAAGACCTCTTGCATCGTCCCAGTGCCAAAGAAGGGACGGCCCAGCACCCCAAACGACTACAGACCTGTCGCCCTGACACCACAGGTCATGAAGATCCTGGAGAGGCTAGTGCTGCAACACCTTAAGCCCCAGGTGAAGGACTTCCTGGACCCCCGGCAGTTTGCATACCAGGAGAGCATTGGGGTGGAGGATGCCATCATTTACATGCTGCACAGGGCCTACACACACCTGGAGAGGCCACAGAGCATGGTGAGGACCATGTTCTTCGACTTCTCCAGTGCATTTAATACTATCAAGCCATCACTGCTGGCTGACAAACTAGCAGTGATGTGTGTGGAGGACTCCCTGACGGCTTGGATCCACAACTACCTCACAGACAGACGTCAGTTTGTGAGACTGCAGGGCTGTCAGTCTGAGGTGGTGGTGTGCAACACCGGTGCCCCCCAGGGAACTGTTCTGTCACCCTTTCTCTTCACCCTCTATACCTCCGACTTCCAGTTTAGCTCCGACCAGTGCCACCTGCAGAAGTTTTCTGATGACTCCTCTATCGTCGGTTACATCACAGACGACAGGGATGAGGAGTACAGGGCCCTGGTGGAGAGCTTTGTGCAGTGGTGCGACACCAACTACCTTTTGCTTAACACCAGCAAAACAAAGGAGTTGGTGGTGGATTTTAGGAGCCCCCATCACCATCAAGGGGGTGGAAGTCGAGAGGGTGGACTCCTACAGGTACCTGGGAGTACAAATTAATAACAAACTGGACTGGACTGACAACACCGAGGCTCTTCTCAGGAAAGGGCAGAGCAGACTGTTTTTCCTGAGAAGGCTGAGGTCTTTCGGTGTCTGCAACAAGCTGCTGCGAATGTTTTATCAGTCGGTGGTTGCCAGCGTTCTGTTCGTCGCCGTGGCCTGCTGGGGTGGAAACATCTGTGCCAGGGATGCTGCGAAGCTAAACAAACTGGTGAAGAAGGCCAGCTCTGTGGTGGGGACCGGGCTGGACAGCCTAGAGGTGGTGGCAGAACAGAGGATGGGGAAAAAACTGGCGGCCATGCTGGCCAATCCCTCCCACCCGATGTACTGCGAGCTGGCGGGGATGAGGAGCAAGTTCAGCCACAGATTTGTTCTCCCCCGTCAAAGTACAAAAAGATTTGGACAGTCCTTTGTTCCAGCTGCACTCCGACTCTACAACCAGGCCCTGCAGGGTGGGGGAGACCTGGAGCTGGAACTTTGGAACTTGGAACTTTTTACTTATTGAGCCTGCACTGTTTTATGTATTTTATTGAATGTTTTCTGTCTGCCCTAACTAAGCTGTTTGACAACAAAATTTCCCCATTGGGGACAATAAAGGTTTTCAATTCAATTCAATTCAATTCTTCAACAGGCCAATGTCTCGCCATGCCTCATCGGTACGCTTGTTGAGGATGCGATCCTCAATGCTGGTCGTTTGATACATCCGGAACTCATCTTGCACTTGATCCACTGTGACACCTTCAGGCATAACATAAGGAAAGCGCCTGATAAAGAACTGGAGAGAACGAAAGTTTGCAGATAGCCTGTTACCTATGTCTGCTACAACAGCATGCATAAGCAGCTCATCCCCAAATGGAAATTTGGAAATCATGTAGTCAGCTGCAGTTGAAAAGTACTTCCTCACATCTCTGAAGAATGGCTTCAGCTCTAGGTTACCCTGACTTTGGATGAAAGCTTGAGTGTCCTGGCCAATTGACAGTTCTTCATCAGGTAGCTGATTCTCTATTGTGCTGTACAGTGTTGGCTTGATACCTCTACCAATTTCAGTCATCATAGTGACCACATGCTCAGGCTCACAGAATGAAAGCAATATCTTCTGCAGTTGCAGCTCCAAAGTTGGAAGCAGGATCTGTATGCATGGCTCCTCTTTTTTGAAGGAGGTTGCTGGTGTCAAAAATAGGTATGGCTCTCTTCAGAAAGATTGAATACACCTTTGACATGGGGTTGGTGGGGAATTGAAGTACCTTCTCAGGTTTTGTCAGATCTGTTTTCTCTTCTTTCTTTGTCCTTTTGGCCTTCATTTTTTCTTTTTCTTTGGCAGCTCTCTTGCCAACTTCATTTTGCTTGAAGATGAATCTGTTTATGTCAAACTCTGCAGGTGTGGGCAGCTGCTGGGTAGGACCAGCTGGAGGTGTAGACAGCTTCTGGGTAGGACCAGCTGGTGGAGTGGGCAGTGTTGGTGGGATAGAGAAGGAGAGCTTGGGCTGCATCTTGGGCTGTATTGGAGCTGGCATTCTGGTGGAGGGTGTGGCTTTCAGCTTAGGGGTAGGACCATCTGGAGGTGTGGGCAACATTGGTGAGAAGAGCTTCGGTTGCTTTGGAGCTGACTTGCTGGTGGGGGGTGTGACTTTCAGCTTAGGGGCAGGACCAGCTGGAGGTGTAGACAGCTTCTGGGTAGGACAAGCTGCTGGAGTGGGCAGTGTTGGTGGGATAGAGAAGGAGAGCTTGGGCTGCATCTTGGGCTGTATGAGCTGGCATGCTGGTGGAGGGTGTGGCTTTCAGCTTAGGGGTAGCTGGAGGTGTGGGCAGCTTGGAAGAACTGGATGGTTTTGTCTTCTTCTTTCCGGCTTCCACCTCATTCTGAAAGAAAACAGTAAGAGGATCCCACTGTTGCAGTAGACGGTTCACACATTGCCCCAGAGACAGCCATCTTGTGGAGATCATCTTGCATCACATATTATCTGTATGTCACGGAGATTTGACTTTCTCTTGCTGCTTTTATCCAGATAATAGTAAATGGTGACAAGGACATCTTCAATGTTCACACTAAGCTGCCTGGATGCCTTCTCTGCTGCTAGGTGTATCAGGTGGCAGGCACAACCAACTAGGTAGATGTGTGGATGTTGTGCCTTCAGGAAAGCAGCTATTCCTTTCCCCAAACCTTGCATCACTGAAGCATTGTCTACTGCGAAGCTGACACAATTTGACCAGGATATGCCTCTCTTCTTTATTTCTCCATCCACCAAATCAAATATTGCTCTCCCAGTAGACTCTCTTGTTTCACAAATCTTAAGCAACACAATCACCCTCCCAAGACTGGCATCAAAAATCCTAACTACATGGGGTACATTTTTATGTCCTCCATATCTGTGCTCCCATCTGTAGCAAGGCTGTATGGAGAACGCTTCATTGCTTCAGTAATGCTCTCTTCATCATTAGGCCTACTGTCCAGGGTTTTAATTATGCAGGCTGTCTTGGTCCTGGCACTGCAATACTGCTTGGCTATCTCACTATCCGTATTATAATTTTTTTTTAAAGTGGTCCGGCATGGTCTGCAGCAGCTAATGGTAGGTTGTGCTCAACGATGAAAGAAGTAAAAAGTGTTTCTACCGGATTGGTCTTACATCAGGGGCGGCGCTAGGGGGTGGCTACTGGGGCTCAAGCCCCGGATGTTTTCTGAAAAGCCCCGAATGTTTTACTTAAAAAATAAAAAAATAAAAAAAATCTCGTGAGTAACGTGCAGTACCGGAGTCCAACAGAGAGGCAGCAGCTGCGCGACATTAGCCTGCGTACTGGGTAGCCTACCCTGCCCTGAAGAAGAAGTGATCTCAATCAGTGCCTGACTTGCAAAATTGTAAGGATGGATATCCCAAAGTTGTTTCAACAAAACAAGCGCCTTGTTGCAGCAGCAGTATCAGCAGCTGACAACAATGACATCACCAGCAGTAATGACATAGATGATGTTTCAGGTTTGTGAATCTTATTAGAAAGGTGACTGACTCACTGACACTACTTTTCCGGTTTGCTAATGCTAGCTGGCTATCATAACATAACGTTATGTTATAATGAAAATGAAACATAGCAAGGTACTGTTACGGTACATGGTAAGAAATCAAACAAAGGATAATACTTATACAAATAAAGTGAATAACAGGCTGATAGTCTTTGATATCTGTACTCTGGTTGACTGAGTAACAAGTGAAAAAGAATGATGTAACGTTAATGTTACAGCTAGTAAACATGGAGTAACCACATTAAGTATGCCCTTATGGTAGTATGTATGTATACAGAACATGACTCAAATCTATCCTAAGATGTAACGCTAACTAACTAAGTTTGTTTAATGTCCCAGGGGGGATTTGATTTCACAGTACTATACACAGGCCAACAATACATGTAATATATCGTCATATAACACAGGACAAGACTCTAAATACAATATAAGTGGTGAGCACAGAGACTGCCCTGATATAATAACTATAGCCATCTCTTTTATCCACTTTTTTATCGTGATCTCGCTGTTTTTTTATATACCGTATATGGCTGGCTCAGTGTTGTTGTCTGTCCTTTATGTTGTGTTGTTATGTGTTGTTTTTAGTGGAGTGGCGTGGCAGAATGAATTTCCCCACGGGGATAAATAAAGTATCATTGAATTGAATTGAATTGATACATACTGTAACATAACTAGCCTCAGCCCATCAATTATGTAATTCTATACAAATATAAATGATGGTGACTGACAGGGGGAGCTACCAGTGGTGTAGTCTAGTTTTTTCTAGTGGGTATACTGTGATTTTGCCCTCCCAGTCAGAGCGACACCTGTCCCGTAGCGACACCCCATACGCACCACCACACTCACTTATGCATACAGTATGCATCTACACCAGTGTTTGCTGCCTTGGGGGGGGGGGGGGGGGTGGCATGGACTGTACTTGTACATCAAGCTGCCTCACGCTACAGAAACAGGAGATAGGCTCCTGCCCCCTAAGGGCCGTTAGGCTCGAGAACCATCGGTTCTCAAGGCTACTTACGTGGTCTTGACTACATGTCCACTTTCTCACCTGGTTCTTGCTCTCTCTCTCTCTGGTGTGCCGACACCATCCTGCTCTCTCTCCTTCTCTCCCTCTCTATCCTCCTCTCTCCCTCTTTTGCTGTCACCCAAAAGGCAAATATAACAACCAGAGTATTTATAATTTAATAAGAGGTATACATTGAATTCATATAAAATCATAACATCATTCTAATTGAATATTGGGTTGCTGTGGGCAATAGAGTCAGATACTGTCTTTAATTACTCTCTCACCTGTAAGAAAATCGTATGTCCAACTACAAAAAACAGACATTTCCAATGAGTGAGGGTTTGTTCCAATGCTTCAATCCACTGTCCATGTACTGTAAATATGCCATTATGGTATTACCATAAAGCCCAATTCTAGCAGAATAAGAAAGATTGTATATCTACTTTAAGTAAAATAATAAAGTGCCTCCAGTTAGCTCTTTAGCTGGCATGTGTGCAGCAGACTAGCTCATCTAATCACCTCTGAGCTAGCTAGCTAGCTTGCTAGTTCTTTGACACTATTATTCACACCATGAAACTATAATCAGACACTTGAATGAATGAATGAATTAATTAATTAATGAATGAATGAATGAATCGTCTTTATTGTCATTGCTACAGTACAGGTACCAAACAACGAAATTTAGGAGGGGTGGCTCCCCTGGTGTTAGGAAAGGGGAAAAAACACTTTTAAAAAAATCACAAGAAGGGAAGGAGCTGGTTTACATAAATAAAGGCTATGTACACTATCCACTATACTATACTGTACAGATAGACGACTAGGGTTGTCATATTGCACAATAGTGTTATTGCACATTTATTTAAAGTGTCGCAGTTTGCAGGCTTGAAATGTACATATTTGTGCCTCAGCACTACACCTGATTTTTTCAGTCCAGCTGGCTGGCGAAATGAGGGAGTGCTTCGCCAACCAATCAGGTAGCGGTATTGCCCTGCCTCCCCCTACCATCCTAGGTTTCGCAAATTCGCGGCCCGCCCACCCCAAGGCTCTGTAGGGGAAATACTGAGACTAGCATTCTGAACGACTGGTTATGTGATAACAAACATGTCAGAAAGTTCGAAGTAAGTGCTTCGTAACACAGGTCTACGGGGTGAATTTTATGAATGAAAGTGAAAGTTCTGTCACAAAACGCCGTTACGTATCCTCGCGCATTTTCTAGTGGGTATACGCAAATCCTTGGCCTTTCCTAGTGGGTATACGGCGTAGTCCTGCGTATCACGTAGACTACACCACTGGGAGCTACGTGTGCTGACCTCCCTCTGTGCCCAGAACCACCACAATTAGTTTGCTTCATTAAAGGGTGTGAATGTATATGTGTTCTCCAGTGCCTTTTGTCTGCTTTAAGGTGGTGGTAAGTTGAAGGTTGAAGGCAACATTTTCACATTATATTCTCCCTCTGGGCTAAGCCCCGGATCTCCTACGATCCTAAATCCGCCCCTGTCTTACATCCTTTGTTGGGAGGAAGAAGGCATTCAGTCTAGGGACTGACTCTGTAGCAGCCAGCATCTTCATGTGCTTTCCCCCCTCCACGATGTTCAGGTCTGATCACGTATGAAGCGAGTGAGAGAATTGCGTTCACGAGAGTGGCGCGCGTTTCTCCCAACGTTCATATAACATAACATGAACTACTTTCTTAACCATAGCAGATTAGGGTATACGTAACGTTACAGAATCCTACCTATTTGAGACGTAGACAGCTACTTCACAACAAGAATTGGGTTAAGTAGTTCCTACATTAAGTAAGTGACTACAGGTGGTCAGAATCAGATACCTGGTTGAAAGTTACATACTTTGAACATCCCTAAATTATATACATGAGAACACAAAAGGGCATATGAATTCAGCACATTTATTTATACATTACCTGACACCATGATGTCAATGGGAAACGAGCGGCGGAATGCTACGAGATCATTTCAAAACGGAGATAATCGAGGCTGCGTTCGTCTCAGAACAAAATTACGACTACTACTGTCAATTCTGCCCTACCCCCAGGGTTCGAGTTATAAGCTGATCTCTGTGGGGGTCTCCAAAATAACAGTGCGAAATGTTCTCATGCACGCGCGAATCATGCCCACACAGCGATGGGACTTACAAGTTTTAATTAGCTATAGGCAGTAGCGGATTAAGGTGGTCAGTGGCCCTAGGCTACTCCTTTGTGTGAGGACCCCCCGCCCCCATACACAAGCCTCCCCCCTCCCCAAAATATACAACTCACGAGCACCCTGCACACACACCACTCATAATGCTTTACCATAAAACACTTAAACACTTTAATAACACAATAACACAACAGTGTTAATAATGCAAAGAATTTAAAAAAAAAGTTCAGTGCATTCAGTTCTGTCTCTATTGCTCTCCTCTCCCGTTGTCTCTCTGTTACTGTCCTGTTGTCCGTCTCTCTGTTGCTCCCCTCAGCTCTAAATGACAGAAATGAATTAGCTAATTAGTTGGCATGTAAACATATAGTTAGGTTTGGGTACAGTTTGGGTTTTATTCGATACCGGTGACAAGTCGATACTTTAAAAACGGTACCGGTACCGAAACATCATCCTCATCCTCATCCTCCTCCTCAAATACCAACATATCCTGACGCTACAGCTGCAGGCTACTCATTTCACCACATCAACAGCCCCACATGAAACAACAGCTATAAAAGCGATAGTCACACATGTATCTCGGCCAATAATTGTGTTATTTTTGCTATACAGAAGGAGCGAAAAATACATGTACACTAGGTTAGTAAAAAGTAAAAGCCACCTTACCTTTACGGAGACAAGATAGACCTGTTTGGTCTGTTTTCAGTAGGCTGCGGTCGCGGTCCTGGAACCCATGATGCTGACGTCCGATTTTCTTTCTTTATCCAAGATTGGATGAACGGGAGAGGGTCAAAAAATGGCTACTGTATGTATATACTCCTGTATAGCTAATGAATGAATGTTTGCTTCTCAATAATAGGCTAGGTGCACGATCTCACTACTTCCTGAAAGGCAACTGGTATATGAACATATCCTGTCTCACTCTATTGGTTTAATTGATTAATCAGCTGTGCACTGTGTGTTCCAACGGTTTACCGCACAGCTGATTAATCAACCTTTTGCTGTTGCACAATATTCTACTGCGCCCCATGGTGTCTTGGTGGTGAAGTGCAGGCAGTCAAAGGCCTACTGTCATTCACAGGAGATTAATGGTGCGCGTAGCTCTTTTGGAAAACGTGTTTATTTTACAATATTTATAATATAAATTAAATAATATTCATTACATTGAAATTTTGATCAAATAATAGTTGTGGTAATGTATTATTAGCGACCCCCACAGATTTTTGATTTTACTGCCTTCATGGGAGCTCAGAGAGTCTCAGACCATCTCTATGGGAGCTCAGCTCCCATTGGCTCCCACATAACTCGAACCCTGCCTACCCCCACACCGGGTTCATTTCTCCATATGTTCTGGGAGTGTCCAGTCGTGGCCAACTTTTGGAACCATGTCAATTCTGTAAGGTCCAAGTTATTTAAGATTGACTATGTTCCTAATCCATGTTTATGTTTGCTCAATGATGACTCTGATTTCGATTTAAGTATTACGCAAAAGAAAATGCTATTTGCTGGTTTCACCTCTGCAAAAAAAACTATTCTTCAACATTGGATGACACCTGATTTCAGTATGAACACTTTTTGGTTTTACTCTTTACAGAGGATAGTGAATCTTGAGTGCACAACGGCCAGATTGAACAAAGCAAGGCCCAGTACAGTTGATGCGTGGAAGGCTTACGCTTCGTGCACACCAGGGACCGTGACCCACCGTTCTGGCGCAACCTGGTGGGATGGGCTTGACGTACTTCAACGTGCGATGCAGACGCAACAACACAGCGGGGGAAGTTTGAACAAAAAAAAAAGTTTGATACAGCTACATGCTGATACATATGTAAGGTGAATAGTGAGTTAACATGTTTATTAGTTGTATCCCTTCCTTGTTGTAAAACGTGTTGTTGTTCGCAATGCTATGCTATTGTTATGCTATGTTGTGCTATGAATGGTGTACTAGTTTTCACTGAATAAATCGCGATTTCTTTCAAAGAAGTTTCAAAGAAGGTAGCAGGTGTGTATGTCCATGTCAAGGAGGAGGTACGACTTGTATGACAGTAGTGTGATTAGGACATAAGTTGAGGATATTAGTGTAGTTGTACTTTAGCCTGTGGAGACGCGATAGCATTAGCTCCACACGGATTTAACATTAACAGTAGTCATAGACACTTGTAGTAGTAGTAGTAGTAGTAGTAGTAGTAGTTGTTGTATAAGGTGAATAGTGTGTTAACATGTTTATTAGTTGTATCCCTTCCTTGTTGTAAAACGTGTTGTTGTTGAACATGTCTGTGACTGAGATAGACTAGATACTACGGAGGATGTTATCATAGTGTTTGTGGTGCTAACGGCGCCATCTTTGCTAGCCTGTGGAGACGCTATGATAGCATTAGCTCCACACGGATTTAACATGAACAGTAGTAGACTACACTTGTAGTAGTAGTAGTAGTAGTAGTAGTAGTAGTAGTAGTAGTAGTAGTAGTAGTAGTAGTAGTAGTAGTAGTAGTAGTAGTAGTAGAAGTAGTTGTATAAGGTGAATAGTGACTGGTTATTCAGTACCCAGTCTGGAGACTAGATAGAAAATGAGCTCCTACGTGGGTAACATCATCTCTTATAAGCCCAGGATACATGATAGCCTTTAGCTAGGCTAGCGAAGTTTCCCACAGAAGTGGGGGAAAAAACGTCAGATTAGATATATAAACGGGTTATTTTGATAAACCGGATACATTTTGTGAATATATATGGTTACTTTCTCGCCTGAAAACATATAAAAACGTCATAAAATGACATTAACACTTGTAGAGCCAAATTAAAGATTTTCGCCAATGGCGGATTTTACATCTGAGGCGAAAGCTCTGGTCAAGAAACTACTTCCGGTTTACTTCCGGTTGTTTTGACGGATCCAACGCGACGCAAAAGCTGAGATATTTTGACTGATTGCTGCACCCTGACGGACAAGAAACGCAATGCAGAGCAACGCAACGGATCAACGCAACTGCCCCATTGAGATGAATGACTTCCGTGCAACGCAATGACCTGGTGTGCATGCAGCTTCATTCATTGAACTTGACTAACTTGACTGCTCTATGATTTGATTTTCCACTTACCCCAATCCGGATTGTGTTGTATTTCTACTATTTGGCTGTGACTTGTCTGCTACACTACCCCCTTTCTTTTTTGTTTTCTTTATTTTTTCCCTCCCTTCCTTTCTTGTTCTGTATTGTCGTTGTTATGTGTTGATAAAAGCAATAAAAAATCTTGATCACAAAAAAAAAGAACAAAATTACGAAAGCAGCCCATGAAACGAGAGGAGACAAGTGAACTCCGACATGGATAACGCGATTGTGCACAAGTGCCTACCATTCACATCTTGACATACTCCAAAAATGTGTTAAATTAGTTGACAATACTACCAAATGAATTAAAATGAATGAATTTCTATTATTTTACGGTACTGTCTCAATTATATTTGAAGCATTTTCTGGGTCTACCAGTACGCGCATCCCCAGTGTACCTGCATACGTTGTTCCATGTAGCGAGAGATTATTTTGTCAATTAACATGTAAACGGAATATTCCAGTTGCTACAGCGCATATAAACACCTTATAAGCCGAATATTGACCAGAATATGGTGTGCCTGTAAACGTAGTCAATGACACAATCTCTGAATCCTCTTATTAAGTGGCTAACCATAGCGATGGGATAAATAACGTTACAGAATCCTACCTATTTGATGTAAATTGAATGTTTGATGTAAATCTGAATGTTTACAATGTTTCATAGGCTATAGGCCATCTCCAAAGCTGCCGCTCTAGTTGACAAAAGCTCAATCCATGTCCACTTTGGCGAAGGCTCTCTCTTGTATTCCAAACTATTCCAAAGTGCTTGGCAGTTAGTTCTCAAGAGGAACGGTCGGCTGCAGGGTTGCCAGATGGGGCGGGTTACCGCCAAATGGGCTACTGGATTTATCGATTATAGACTGGTTAGGCTGTACATTGTCAATCCCATCTGGCAACCCTGGTCGGCTGTAGGCATGCTTATCTGTATTCTGTAAACAGAGCAGTATCCGAAGCAGGTAAACGTGACGCAAGTGACGCTTGCGCATATGATTGGTGGAACGAGTGAGTGAAGGAAGGTCGGAGGAACCAATCAGGCAGCTTTTTGCTTACCTTTCAGCTGACAATGCGTACCAGCGTACATTGACGTTAAAATGCGTACCTTCTACGCAAAATGCGTACAGGTTGGCAGGTCTTGACTGGTTAGGCTGTAAATGGTAAATTCCATCTGGCAACCCTGCTAGAGCGACGTAAAAGTCGCATTAAACGCGACTTGACAGTTCAGACGGGGGCGCGTTGCTAAATATCAGACATGTGTAACGGGGCGGGGGCAACCCTAAGCCCAACCACTACCCCTGCCTTCTATGAATGAATGAATGAATGAATGGTCTTTATTGTCATTGATATAGTACAGGTACCAAACAACGAAATTTGGGAGGGGGGGCTCTGTCATGCCAAAACCTGCTGCTGCCAAAAGCTGCAGGGCCATCAGCGGCCTAATCGTTTAGAACGCGTCACGACCAGCTGGCGACTGTGACGTCAGTCTAGTGTTTTTAAATCTTCCGTTTTGGCCGCCATTAGCTAAAAGCTGTAATTTGGCTCTACAAGTGTTAATATGTCATTTTATGAAGTTTTAATATGTTTTCAGGCGAGAAAGTAACCATATATATTCACAAAATGTATCCGGTTTATCAAAATAACCCGTTTATATATCTGATCTGACGGTTTTTTCCCCATTTAGGTTGTGTCAGCAGATTAACGTGTGTATCTGCGAAGACAAATCTTCTTGCACTTGAATAGCATTAAGGTTGACGCAGGCTCACTAGTCAGCTATATAACATATAACATTTTATATGAAAACACATGCTAATTTCACACGTAACTCGCTCCGCTAACGTAGTACGGAGTTGGCTAGTTAAACCACATCAGAGCACAGAGCACCTCGGGTTGGGAGAGCCCTATAAGATCAAATAAAAGCAGAACGGAATAAACGTTATTAAATACAACGTTATAAAATGCAAGTGTGCACAATCGCGCAATCAGCAGGGAGAGAGCCCGGAGCGCACCCACGTCTCGGGCGGAGACCTTGGTAAAATCATATCCCCCTGTCCAATACAATGTTGGCAATATTCTCTATTGGTTAAGTGCTCCCGGTTTCAAAAGAAAGAAACGGAGGTCTGATCAGCAGATCATTTCTCATAAAGTTGCAAACGCAACTTGAGCCTTAGGGACTAAGCATCCTAAAAGAATGCACAGCAATTCAACTTAATAAAAAAAATGCGCGTTTCGTTCAAGATCCATTAGAGTAGGACATGTACAGTTATGATAAGTACAGTCATATATAACTTTTGGACTAGTATAGTAGTTGATATTGTAATAAAACGTGCCAATGTCAGACGATGAACAAACACACCACGAGTCCACACTGATTCAGAAAACGGAATAAACTTTATATATATATACACAACACTTTGAAAATTCATAGGGGGGAATTCATCAGGGGGATAACGTTTGCAAAAGAACTGTACAGGTTACAATCAGGTATATAATAATAGTTAGGGAGTAACATATCATTCACAAATTCAACAATAATAGAACCAGTATACGTATGTTACACAGTCAACTGTTAAGTGGGACAATGACAAGCTGGTCTGTGTCCAGAGGGGAGAGAAGAAGAACAGAGGATGGAAGCATTGGATTGAAGGAGGAGAATTATACTTGGTGAGCTCTTGTCCTCATACATGCATTTCTTTTTTACTACAGTAAACATTGTATCCAAGAAAAGAAAAAAAATCTAAGTAAACATTGTCAACAAGAATGAAGCCCTGCATTTTTATAACTTTATATTTGTTTCTCTCTTAGGCAAGTCTTATGCAATACCACACATAACTTACTAGCTAATGCTAGCTAGCTAACACGGCTAGCCCAACCCAAGTAACACAAGACAAACCGTTAACTAACTGTACACAGTAGCAACAACACAACTTATAAGAACAGCATGTGCTACTATGCGATTGTTTTAGCAAGTCTTAAATATAGTACAACTCGTCAAATAAGAAAAAGTCAAATAAGTAAAGTAAGTAATAATAATGTAAAGGGGGTAACAGCTGGGGCGTTAGGGAGTAACATCTGGAGGGTTAGGTAACATCTGGGGGGGTTAGGGGGGAACATCTGGGAGGTTAGGTAACATCTGGGGGGGTTAGGGGGGAACATCTGGGAGGTTAGGGGGTAACATCTGGGGGGTTAGGGGGTAACATCTGGGAGGTTAGGGGTAACATCTGGAGGGTTGGGGTAACATCTGGGAGGTTAGGGGTAACATCTGGAGGGTTGGGGTAACATCTGGAGGGTTGGGGTAACATCTGGGAGGTTAGGGGATAACATCTGGAGGGTTGGGGGTAACATCTGGAGGGTTGGGGGTAACATCTGGAAGGTTGGTGGGTAACATCTGGGGGGTTAGGTAACATCACACCAATCAGCTCTCCTGTTGAGGTAAGCAATAACCATCTTGTTAGTGTAAACACACAAACAAGCACAGATATGTACAGTCAAAATAACATTTTGTGAGTAAATACATTTCTAAATAATCCCTATTCAATGTGACTTACCAGTGTACTGGGTGGATGGGGATGAAAGGTAACTGTCCAGATGTAATTTTGTCCAAAACATCTTGGTGCTGTGTGAATGAATGAGCATACATTTAATGTATTAGTAATGAAACAATCAATATGAACATTTTAAAATAACAATGATGTAATTGTGGCTCATACTTGCAGTAGCCTGAGGTAGAGGTGGTCCTCACGGAGGAGGTAGAGGTGGTCCTCACGGAGGATGTAGCAGGGCTGGACAGGGACTTATGTACAGGGGAACGGGCCCTCACGGAGGACGTAGCAGGGCTATCTGTGTACAATCTGGAAAATACTTAAAAAACAACTTTACAAGCAGTACAAACAAATTCATTAGGAAACATCATATTAAGTGACACACAAGACGAATGGAAACACTTTAAACACCTCCTGCAGGATACCTGAAGCTCTGGTCCTCTCGTCCGGATGGTCCTCCTGCAGATGCAGTGCACACTAACGTCCATAGTGTACACTGACTGGGCCGTGCGTGGACACCGTATGGAGCTGGGGAATGGTTTCAGGTGCCCAACCTGAAAGCAGGAAAAGAGGTGCTCACGCATAGCAGACTGATCAAATTCCATGCTTGCTGGGTCCTCACCTCTGCAGCATGTGAGACTGTTCGCAATAGCAAACAGCCCACAGTCTGAGCTGCCTGGACATCAGGCCACTGCAGAAGGACCTTGGGACCTGAAAAAGAGAGGAGACCTGTTATTTGAGAAATGAACTCCTCGGTCGACCCGTGACCAAAAACATAATGTGATAAATGATCAACGTTAACAGTACCTACCTTGCAGTTGATGTTACTTACCGTAACCCAGTGATTTGAACAAACATTTAAAATCTGAACAAACCCCTGGGTTGATGCAGGCACGGAGGAGAGGAGGGAGAGGGACGTTGTGGCGTAGAGGCCTCCTACATGGGGATGTTGAGCCTGTAAAAGAGCCTGAGCATGGTCAATGGAGAGATCATTCAGCCAACAATTGGGATTCAGAACGAAAGGCCTAAGCACCTCCAACCTGCTACGTAAAGCTGGACAGGCCCGCCCCAGCTGAACATCTGTGATGATGACATCTAGCAGCTGAGATGGTGCCTAAAAAACATAATGATGTTGGGTTAAAGGGACTGTCATGTTACAGTACTCAGCCATTGGAATTTTGATTATTTAAAATGAATGAAGCTAGGATTTTTAAGTGTACCTGAAGTGAGTCCCACTCCGGCTCAGAGTTTAGCGGTTCAGGGTCATCAGAACACACTGGCTCCGGTGGATGGGACACAGCTTTCTGAGTGGGCGGGCAGGCTCGGAATCCTTAAGTCAATCAACAAAACAATTTTAGAATGACATCTTGTGGTAAAAAAAATACAGTTTCACATTACATTAACTTTAAAATGTGAACTGTATGTTACACTTACTCTTCCGCAGAGGCTTCACTGAGGCATAGGGGGTTTTGGTTCCCAGTTGTTGGCCATCCAAGGTCTCCAACTGCACCAAATTGTTGTCCCCAACCTCAGTCACCCTGAAGAAAATATGTATTAATAATGGCAAAATTGGACATCACACATCACCCTCTCATTCTGAATATTCTTAAAAGTCTAACATTTACCGGTACTTAGTTGGCCAGTCTGGGTCCATTGTGCCACCAGGTCTCCCACGTTTCCTCTCATTCTTCTTCAGGACCTCCATGCCCGGGAGGATCTCAAACCGCTTGGTTCCCTTCTTGATCCTCTTCCGGTAGCTTTCCCGCTGTTTCTCCTGGGCCTTCTCCACGTTGAGTCGCACCTTGATCGTTGAAGAAAAAGCGAAGCAGCAGAGATTGTAATTCTCTGTTGTGCAGTATAGCTCTGTATATTGCTGAGGCATTGTTATTGCTTTAGCAGTTACTTAGCATCACTCAGGTGGTTGTTCAGTATATAGTTGTGTAATATCTTTCACCTTGTCAAAGACCTCCTCATCCTTCTCAGCCCTGGCGTGGAGATAGTCTGCAGCGGTGTCTTCATCAATCTGGTCCACCTCCACAAAAGGACGGTCGCCTGTGATCTGAAATGAGAGGCAAATAGAGATACGCAATACATACATTTGCATAGAGTTAGTGTTTTATTTTTTGTTTATATTGAGAATCAATTTGCAAAACAAATATATTATAAGAACAATAATATCAAGAGTTGACATACCTCAGAGGGCAGCCGTGGCTCCCGACCGTACATCAGGCGGTAGGGCGAGTACTTGGTGGAGGCCTGGACGCTGGTGTTATGTGCGAAAAGGATTAACTTAAGGTTGTCCTCCCACCGTTCCTGGTGCCCATCCATATATTTCCCGATAGCCCTCTTGAGTGTTTGATTGGTCCGCTCGTCCAGTCCGTTGGTCTGGGGATGGTAGGCAGAGGTAATCCGGTGCTTCATCCCCCACTTCTCAAACAAGATCTGGTTGACCTAAAAAAGAAAATAAGACAGAAGTCATTAGTTTTGTCCATACAAGTATGTCCATAACTGTTACATGATCATATGTTTTAGCAAGTACATGACCTTGTTGCAGAACTCTTTGCCCTGGTCAGTCAGGATGACCTCCGGCGCACCATGGGTGTGGAAGATGTCTATCAGGGCCTGTGATGTTGCCACTGCCGTCTTGTCCTAGCAGTGTATACACACAGGATATGGTACTATTATATTAATACTTATAATGTTAATTTTAAGATGAAAATTGGGATACATGGTGATGAACTGTTCAAGTACAATACATTCAAGTATTTTAAAAAGCATGGTCATGATCATTATATTTGAGAAAACAACACTAGACACAGATATAACACACCTGGATAGGAATGGCCTCCACCCACTTGGTGAAGAAATCTGTCGCTGTGAGGCAGTAGCGATTGCTATTCTTGGATGAGACCTTGAACGGTCCGATGAGGTCCACATCTAGCAAGAAAAATGTGTTGGCATACTCTAACATTGGACAAGCGGAAGTAAAACATTCACACTAAAAGAGCATACTGAAAGAAAGCATGGTGGGAAACAAGTCAAAACCCCAAAAAATAATTGGGATATAAAAGTGTAGAACTCACCAATCATGTACCACGGTGAAACAGGCTTGATGCTCTTCAGCTCAGGGGCTTCAGTCTTCACCTTCTCAAACCTCTGGCAAGCCACGCAGGTACGGACCTTGAAACAAACAGTAAAGTGCAAGTTGAAATGAAATGTGAATGAATGAATGAATATTATCTGTGTGTAAAATACAATCTTGCTACTTTTTGTAAAACATAAAAACTAACAGAAAATAACTAACTAAAGAAATAATAGATTTGCTTGCCCAGTCTTTCACATCCTTCACAATGCCAAACCAGAAGAAGCGCTGATTAATCTTGCCAATCATGCGCTTCACTCCGAAGTGACCGGCATGGACCTCGGTCAGCACTGCCTCCCTTTCCTCGTCTGACATGATGACCCTCCTTTGTGGCTGTCCCTTCTTGGGCCTCAAATACATGCGACCATCTACAACATCAAAAGGATTAGAGAAAAGAGACCAGGACTTGTTAAATAATGTTTTTTTTTTATTTTTATTTTTTTTTACAGTAGTACACTACTTTATTGCTTTATGG